>NC_090932.1:1478160153-1478463183 GCF_040938575.1 Ambystoma mexicanum | reverse complement strand
TATTGGCCAGGAATTGGAGTGTGCGCCTCATCCCTCTTTTTTTTACATCCAATTCGTATCTACCTTCTGGAAAAAATGCTGCTCTATGGCTCAAATCGACATCCGACTACCCACCAGCCATCACCCCCAAACGGATGGTCAAACAGAGAGGACCAACCAGACTCTCGAACAATACCTATGGTGCATGCTGCACCAAGTCGAAGGAACCTGGAAAGATCTATTATGGATAGCCGAATATGCTTACAATTCATTGCATTCCAGTACTGGTCAAACACCTTTCTACACCCTCTACGGCAGGCATCCACGTACTTCCAAACTAGATAGCCCTACCAATCTAGAAATGCCGGCAGTAAAGACTCTTCATGCAAACATCACTCTGGCCTTTAAAAGGGCAACAGAACAGTTAATCCAAGCCAAAAACAAGCAAAAAAGGTTTGTTGACCAACATCAGAAAAAAGCCCCTGAAAACAGGGTTTGGCTAGCTGCAAAATATATACCTCTAAAAGGAACCCAAACATTTCGTCCTCTCTATTTGGGACCTTATTCTGTTCAAGCCATCATAAACCCAGCAGCTGTTAAACTAGAATTGCCAGCCAACATGCGAATTCACCCAGTATTCCACGTTTCACTTCTAAAACCAGTGCAACCCGGTACACGAGTTAAGCCGCCACCTGAACCCATAATGGTCGATGGAGAACCCGAATTCGAAGTGAAAGAAATCCTGGATTCCAAATATACCAGATCCAAACTATACTATCTAGTCGATTGGAAGGGTTATGGCCCTCAGGACAGATCTTGGGAACCTAGTGAGAACATTCATGTACCGCGTTTCATTAGACTATTTCATGGAAAGTTTCCAGCCAAACCTGGACCAGGCAGGAGAATCACCTTAGAAAGGGTCTGTCTTGGGGGGTGGAGGCAGGGGTGCTTTTACGACCCGTGACCCAAAACCCCACTGGCATGGTCACATGCCAGGTAGGGTTAAGACTCAGGGTTCACTTAGGGCCCCAAGGGCCTTGCACCATCCTCATGGACTCTCCTGGAGTCAGTCCTGGTGCCTTTGGCGCCAGGCTCATGTTCAGGTTGGGACACAGTCTTGAAGGGACTACTTTTCATTGGAGGCCTACAGCCAACATGGAGACAGCCACACAGCCTAGTTCCTAGAACCAGACTGTGCGGTGCAGTGTTTTGGGTGTGGTAGCCCAGACTACTTTACCTGGACTACTTTACAAGAGGGCTATATAAACCACACCCAAGTTACAGAACGTGCTTCGCGGTATTCTGCAGCCAGCAGCGTGACGTTCATCGTGTCCAGAGACCAGAATCCGGCGATCCTTGAACAGTGGACCTGCAGAGGAGACAAAAGAACATCTGCTTACCTGCAGCTTCCAATCCGTCGAGTATCCGTCTTCCTGCAACTCGCGGTCTTTCATCCAGTTGGCAGCATCGTCGGGGCATCACGCACGCACCAGAACGAAGCACCTGGAGGGCGAGAGAAAGAAGGACAACGTTAAAACAGGTTACTCACGGCAGTAATCTCGAGAACCTCACCTGGCTGGGCATTTCTTGGCCAGCTGCGCTTCGGAAATCTTCACATGCCCAGAAAGACCCTTGCGACCTGAAAAGGAATAAAGAACACAGGTTAGCAAAAGAAGACATTACCGCGCCGCACTTCGCGCTTAACCTACCATCCATCACACGCTCCTGCGTCCATCATCCGGGTAGGAGCCCGATCCAAGCTGCGCATCCACCGAACCTCCGTGCACCTAAGGGGGAATAACTAGGGAAAGACATTAATAGCAAGAAAGGAAAGCAAGGACATTTTAAGATTGCTTTAACCAGACTTACCTCCGTAAAGACACTTGAATGGGTTAGCACCAGTGAAGTTAACTCGGTTGCTCAAACCCGCAGAAAACTACGCGCCCCTGCACAAGTCATCACAACAAGGTGAGGAGTGGGCCATCAGAGCGAATCCAGGGAGCGGGGGGAAGAAAACGAAATCTGTTCAAGTCCAGTCCTCCTGTGTTTTCAGGCCCGACCTCCATAGAAGGCACCATCCGGAATCAGGAAGGGTCCAGGGTGAATCCGGCAACCAGGGCATAAGGGCGTCCCCGTGGATACCAGGTGAGCGTAACAGGACTTGTTAAGCTTAATATTAGACTATTGGCTACGCATTATAGCTTTATAAGTGAAGGTTGATTATGTTAGTCCGGTTGAGAAAACACACAAAATGTAGGTTTTGACACCTTTTTATTCGACTAACTGGAAGTAGAATCCTTCATATGGCGCAGAGGTAAATGATGAGCAAAGAAACACACTGGACATCATTATCACAGTGAAAAAAATTGGATTTCTCAGTTTAAACATTATTGGGTGACGGAATGCCATATCTGCAGGGCCATAAAACTTTGTAGCAGTGAATACACAAAACAGTATCCATGGAAAAGGTTCACATTTCTAGCCATCCTGAAGGGTACATTTTAGGAAGGCAAACCTTATTCACAGATACTCTTGAATTGACTGTAATATTTTCTTGATATTAGGGACAGGCAATATTAAAGTGGGCCCCACTAAGTTAAACAACATATTAATGTTCTTTTAGAAATATATTGAAGTAAATATTTAAAAACAGACAGTTGAATGGTGTGTTTTGCATTTGCCTCCCACAGTGTCTGAAAATATGTTCTGGAGCATCTATGTTGTTTTAGGACAGTGATTGAAATACAGCTGCCGAGAGTAACTGGCTGATATAGAAAGGAGCCACTACAAAGTATGTACTTGCGTTTTTAAATGGTACAGGTTCCAATGTTACTCCAGAATGCCTCAAGCTTTATAATGGTTGCATGGGATTTGGTACATACAAAATACGTTGCCAATATTGGAATGGTGCTATGTCCACTGTTATCTCCGGGTGCCTGATGCTCGATAACTAGTGCCAACCATCTGATATTAGACACACAAGATTTCCATTGTCGATGTCCTGTGTCTTCACTTGCAGGAGTTCTGATTAGTAATGTTCTTTTCTGGCCATGGCTTTTTGTTTCTTGCCATCATTTCTCTTGTTCCTTGATTTGTGCCGTAGTGCTTCTGATGTGATTGTAGTTTCCTTGATTAGAGTCCATAGTTGCCTTGTTACCAGTCTGTATTTGTTATTCTAGACCAATAATTTGGTTTAAAATGTCCTTGTTCCTAGTCTGTAGCCCAATCTGTAGTGCCTTGATTCCAATCTGCACTTTCAGTCCACAGTACCCTTGTGATGCTATCTTGCTTATGGACGTAGTATTGGTTCTCTGTCATGAAAATATTTGCTTCAACTAGCTGTTGTTTCCTTGGATCATTCTTTCAAGGTTTGTGTCACTGTTCTTGTGCCTATATAATTAACTATCTGTTGCCTGCGGCTTCGCTCGTGTGTATTTTGGGATTTGGTACAATAGTGGTTCTCCCTTCAGGTGCTACGATTACAAGAGGGTTAGGTGAGCTCAGTCCAGAACAGGCTACGTAAAAATGCCCATGTGAGAAGCGGTTTTCCCTCATGTCATTCCCCGGTACCATTTAAGTCTGCCCCTGAGATGGTCATGGCAAAACAAACCTTTAAAGGAAACTGAAGTCTTTTCAATACAAACGGATATTCTGAAGGTATAAGAGGTGTTTGTGGTATGAACACAGACTCCCTCTGGCCAGAACCGATTAGCACCGTAGCCTCAATCATATTTCTGTGAAGAGCTTTCACTCGTAATCTGGCGCCATAACAGAGTTTAGGTGGGTTGAGGTTCCGCAATAATATCGCATGTGCCCCCACTTTGAGAAGAAGTTTGTGTTCCGGAGGACCAGGAGGATTCTAAGTGTACAAGAACTCAACAGGGTGTTACTCACCACACTTGACAGCTCGGGGTGATGAGTTAACGACCCAGCAAGAAGTGTAGCAAAGGAAGCGATAACCAATCTACAAAGATTCAGGCTTCCTCTAAGAGGGACTCTTCTTTACGACACATCTCTCTGCTGTTCCAATGTGGACAGACAGAGCAGTTGATCGAACAAAAGAGCAGGGAACACGCGCACCGCCAAACCAATGCTGCAAGAAATAAAATAAAGGGTTAACAACAGGAATTCGCATTTGGTTCATTCAATACCAGGAAAACCCCACACCCGTGAATACCTGATGGAAAGGCAGCTATGGCTTGGAAGACAGATTACTGACCCCGTGTCAGGACCTATAATAGAAACCCCACACAATAAGCTGGATAACAGGTGGAATTTGATTCCCGAAAGAATGTCTAATGACGCACACTAACCTGAGGTTAAACTGAGTTAGTATTTAGAAAATACCAGGTTAGCAGTACTAAGCAACGACAAGGAAAAAATAATAAACAGGAAGATTAGTATGGGGTAGTAACAGGGACGGCAAGAGGGACGCACTAGTCACGGGATGGTGCATGTATCAGCAGGGTGTTCGGAATGCACAGAGGAGCTCGAATACCACAATACAGGTCTGAGTTGAATCAGTAGTCAGAATAATACGAGTTCCCAAAAAGATGCTTTAGATATGAGATGGACTTAAAGTATCTCGTAGAAAGAATTACTCCTAGACGGAATACACAACTCTCTGTGTAGATGCGTATGAAAAGGAGCACAAAAGTATGACGGTAAGACTTACTTGAATACAGTAAGGACGTAGGCAGTCCAGGGACGTTCCGCGTCGGATGCCAGGTAAGCAGAGTTCAAGCGGGAAGGACGTAGGCAGTCCAGGGACGTTCCGCTTTGGAAACCAGAATTGGCAGAAGAGTTCTTCCGATAAGGAGATCGGAGGACGAGTCAAAAAGTAATGACTAACACCGCAATTAGCAGCAACAAACTCCTCCACAATGTCAGACTTAAACCCCAAAGGGACGGGGCTAACACATACGTGCGTTGTCAGTATGCACGTAACTCGTCACGTGACGCAGAAGTGTTTTGCATGCAAACAAGTCTCCACGGCAACCCATGCCTGTGCCAGACGGATGCATTAGCGCTACGTTTCCAGCGCGAAACAGAGGAAGGCAGCGATGCACTGTAGGAACCTTGTGGGCGAAGTGTAACACAGGGTTGTGGACTGCGTCATCACTTTGAACCACTGAGTTTACAGATTTGTACACCATTTGGACTCCGACGAACAAATGAATAAGTATCTTAATGATTACGGCAGCTATGCTGTTCTTTGGTGTTAAAATGGCACGCTCACATAACCATTCTGCAGATTTTTCCATTAGATTTCTTATGTCGGGGAACATTTTGGATGCGAGGCTTGCTAGGGAATTAATGACTGTGCTTAGGTCGGATGGGATGACAATTTTGCTCACAAATATGGGATACTCTATGTTACCAATTTTAAGAAGCAGTTCAGAAACTTGCATTATAATGAAGATTTAAAATGTGAATTTTAACTTTTCTAACATCTTCTGTTTGTGAGATATGGGTGTCCTTCGAAAGAAATTCCCCTGCGTTTCCACCTCCCTTAAATGGATTTTTTGGGAAAATGGTAAAACATGTGTTTCTTTGTTTTTGAAAAAGAATCCACATACCAATTTGTAACACCTTTGGTTTTTGAAATATGGGTACCCTGATCCTCATAACCCCCAGCCCCTTTGGCCCCCTTAGGGACGGAATAGCCTAAAATCCTTCCCAAGTGGGTGCCGACATCATGAAAACAATGTACTTTCCAAATTTCACGTTTCTAGGCTAAATGGATTGAGCTGGATGTCGATGAGTCAGTCAAAAAGGCACCCCCATCTTTTCACCCCCTTAGGGATGGCATTTCCAAAAATCCTTCATTAGTGGGTGCCTACATCATGAAAACAATGCACCTTCCAGATTTCATGTTCTGAGGTTAAACGGTTGATAAGTCAGTCAGGACTTATAAAACACGGCTCACGGTAGTGGCCGTGTAGTTATGGTTAAGTTGCTAAACTCATAGGAAGAGCACTTTTTGGGCGGCTTATAACTTTGCTCCCCCTGGATGAATCCTCACCAAACTTCGCAAAAAAAGTATATGGCCGGCTCTGAATTCCTTTGCCAAGTTGGGCTAGGTTTCGTGTGGAGGGGGGGCAAAGTTATAGGGGGTCCGCTGACCCATTTCCCTGTTCGCTCCGCAGACAGAAGTGTCATTGGCTCGCGGTACGGCATGCTGTCGGGGAAATTTGGACACGGCCGGTGGTTGGCTGGAGGGACGCGTGGTAGGGAAGCGTGGTATGCGTCAACATTCTTTGGGAAAGACGCCATGTTGTATCGGAGGAAGTGTATCGGCAGAAGGGTCTGGAAAATGTACCGTACGGAACGTGTTGGCGGCAATAAGGGAGGGAACTGGTGAGCGAGTGAGAAGTGGTTCATGTGACATGTAGGCGAGTACTTTGTGTGGTGATTGGAGGCAACTGTCGTAACGGCCCCATAGCTTCTGCTGCGAGCTGTTTGCAGCAACCTCTTTTTGTGGTGAGTGGGGGGAGGTCAATTGCAAAAGGGGACTGAATTGCACATGACGGTTGGCTGTGCGCTGCGGCTAGAATGCGGTAGTTGGGCACATGGTGGCATGCATGGGTGAATGAAGGTGCAGTGGGTCTGTGGAAGAATTAGACTATTGGGTGCATGGCCGAAGGCCGTAGGGTGTAGGGCATGTACTATAGAGCGTAGGGCTGCAACATACCCACTGCAGGAACACATGTTTGACTCTGCATTCAGGAGAGGGTGGTGCTTGCATAGTGTGGTCTGTGCAGATTGGTTGCAGTAGGACTAGTGTTGCGAACAGAATGTGGGTAGGTTGTCAGTGACACAGTACTTTGTGATATACGTCGATAGTATGTGAATGAAAGTGCACAGGGGTGCAGGAGCGAGTGTTTTCTTTGTACATTATATAAACTGTTGCAATTTGTTGCTGCATGGTGGTGTGCAGGTTGGGCAGGAGTGCGGGTGGTGTGTATGTGGAGGGTCGTAGTTGGTGATATGCATGGTGGCATTACGTTGCTGTGGGTGTGTTCAAGGCCTCTGCTGTGGGCAGATTTGTTGAAGTAGGCCCAATGTTGTGAAAATGTTGTGGTTAGTGACGCAATACTTTGTGAATGGCTGTGGGTAGGGGTGGTGGAGATTATGGTATGTTTGTGGATTCTGCTAATTGCAACCTGTTTTCGTGAATGGGTGTTTTATGGTGTGGGGGAGTTGGGGTGAAGTGCTGCTATCTACGTATGTTATGCTTGTGCATAAGGTTAGCTGCCCACATGGGCGTTATGTTAACTGTTGCAATTTGTTGCTGCATAGCGCCATGGCAGTGTACAGGTTGGGTAGGAGTGCTGATGGCAGTGGTGTGTATATGGATTGTTGTAGTTGCTGACATGGTGACATGCATAGTGGCACATTACGTTGCTGTGGGTGTGTTCAAGGCCTAGACTATTGGGTGAATGGCCGAAGGCCGTAGGCCATGCACTCAAGAGCCTAGGCCTTGAGGACACCCACTGCAGTAATGCATTTTTAATGTGCATTAGTTAGAGGGTGGTGACATGTAAGGAATGGTTGTGGAGTACATTTCAGCCATTGTAGGCCAGTGTTGCAAACAGAATGTGGGTAGGTTGGCAGTGGCACACTACTTTGTGAATGGCAGTGCGTAGGGGTTGTGCAGGCTGTGGTATGTTTGTGGATTCTGCTAAGTGAGGCACCTTTTCGTGAATGGGTGTTTTATGGTGTGGGGGAGTTGGGTAGAAGTGCTGCTACGTATGTTACTGTTAAATAGCCGCTTCTGTAGACTTCTTAGGTTACTTGTAAGTTCTTTATTGTAAGTTACATGAGCTCTTAAGCATAGAAAGACCACCGGGTCCCATCACCCAGGCTCAACTGACAGCAATGGAACTCTGGAGCGAAGCTCACAGGCAAACATTCCAAGCGCTCTCAGAGTGTTCCATGCCAGCTCATACCAATGCAACAAGCAACATCATAACAGTTACGTTTGTGCATAATGTTAGGTGCCCACATGGTTGCTTGCTTGGATGTATAGTTTTGTGGTGGGTGTGGAAAGGGCTGCAATGTTGTATGCATGGCCAAAGGTGTGCTGGATGCGTCTTAGGATCTTTGTGGATGCTGCAATCGTGCATTATTTAGCAGACGTTTCTGGTGGAGGGGCTTTGCAATCAAACAGAACTTGTACTGAGAGTGTTTAACAGTAAATATGGAGTGGTGTATAGAAATGACAGTGTGCAATGCAGAGGTTTTGTATGGGATTGCTGCATGCGTGTTTGAAAATTTGACAGCACCCAATGGGGGAGTGCTGCAAAAAGTGACCGCGCAAAGGGAAGAAGTATTGTCTGAGCTTTACTGGGCTGTGGCCCTCACTGTAGATGGGGAAAGCGCATGTGCACATCCTGCCATTGTGAGCAGGGTGGAAAGGGAAAGGGAAATTGAATTATGGGAAATAGGCAATTAGGAATTTAGGGTGTGGTTCACAGGAAGGGGCGATACTTTTTGTCCCAATACTGTGTCGTGAGGGTGGTCGAGATGGAGGGACGCACAGTGCTTATCGTCGGTGATACCTTTGTGCGCCATCTGCACAGGTGTTGTGTGCATAGAGGCGTTGCTGGTAATTTCGGGTTGGAAGGATTGGACGCTTTCTGGGCCTGTCAGTGACTGCAGTTTCGGCAGGATGGTTCGCCTTTGCAGATTTGTTTGTTTGTTTGTTTGTTTTAATATTTATAATGCGCGCCCGACCCGAGGGTATTAGGGTGCAGAAGGCAAAAGACGGTTGTTCAGCTTAGGTTACATTGCTGTAGGGTAACATACAATATATACATAGAACGGCGTTAAGGGTTGTTCAGCTTTGGTTACATTGCTGATAGCATACAATTACATGCAATAAGTACAAATAAGGCAAATTACAACAAAAGAGCAAATATATACAGTGTATACAGGAGGGGCACGCAGAGCAATCTAATAATAGTGAGGGGTCAGATGTCTTTTTCCTCGATCCAGTTAATGAGGTTGGATCTGAAGCGAAGGTAATGTTGTTCTTCTCTAAGAGTCGGGAGGAGCGAGTTCCAGTATTTGGCAGCTTTGACCGGAAAACTGCTACCGCCAGAGTTGATCCGGTTAAATCTAGGCACTAGTAGGAGGTTGGCATTGGCTGGTCTCGAGGGACGATTGGATGATTGTCTGGAGAATCTGGCAATGAGGTATTGTGGGGCAGCAAGGTGTAGGCATTTGTGTGTCAGGGAAGCTGTTTTGAGAAGACTTTTATCTTTTGTAGAGAGCCAGTTGTTAGCTCTTCTGATGTTGGATACGTGGGATTTCTTAGGGATGCTTAAGGCTGCTCTCAGGGCATTATTTTGAAGAATCTGGATCTTATTGGTTAGGTATTTATTACTCCCCATATATAAAGCATTACAATAATCCAGACAAGGGCCCTTGCTTTGGTGATGCAATTTTTAGGTGTGAGGAAAGGCTTAGCTGCTCTAATTAGCTTGCAGGTGTAAGCTGTAGCTGAGGCCATGGAATGAACTTGTTTTTTTAAACATTTAAATTAGAGTCTAGATAAAATCCAAGGATTTTGACTTCCTTGGCTACTGTGATGACATTATTATCTATTTTGAAGTTCGAGTAGATCTTGCCTAGTTTGAGGAGGTTGGCTGGGGTGCCGAGAATGAGGAGTTCAGTTTTGTCATCATTCAGGCATAGACCATGGGAAGCCATCCATGCCTGGATGATGAGGTACACTCTATTCACGGAGGCCAAATCATTGTTATAATCTCCCGTCAACGGGATGAGGATCTGTGTATCATCTGCATAGTTAGTGTAGGTGATACCCAGGCCATCTAGATCATCAAAAAGGGGCTTCTTGAAGATGTTGTTCAGAGTAGGCGAAACGCAGGAGCCCTGGGGCACACCGCAAGTGATGGGTATGGGGTTAGCGGCTGCTAATGGTGAAAAGACCCGCATTGTTCTGTTATCAAGGAAGGATTGAATCCATCCTATGGCTTCTTGGGAGAAGTGGACGGCAGAGTCTAGGTGGTAACAAAGAGTCTTATGGTCGACCAAGTCGAAAGCCGCCGAGAGATCAAGTAGCAATAGTAATGCTGTCTTACCATTATCTCTCAAGGCATCTATTTGTGCTTTCAGGTCAATAAGCGCAGTTTCCGTTCCATGTTGTGGTCTAAAACCTGACTGGCACACTCCTAGGAGATGGTTACATTCAAGATAATGTTGGATCTGGAAGTACGCCATCTTGTCTAAAATTTTGAGCAGGAATGGAACTGTGGTGATGGGGCGGTAATTGGTGGGTACGGAATGGTCAAGTGTTTGTTTTTTGAGGAGGGGGAGGACCCATGACTGTTTCAGATTGTGGGCAATAGTACCAGTGGATAATGAGGCATTTATGAGTTTGGTGATAAATGGGGGGAGGTCGCATGCAGCATCTTTTATGATTTGTGCTGGGCACGGGTCGCCTTGGCAGTTGGAGGTTTTGAGGGTAAGGATGACTTTTTCAACTTTAAGGATGGAAACTTTCTTGAAATGAAATTGGGGTTTGGGTATAGTGTGGGAGGAGGTGGGCGGGGTGGTCAAGGGTCCTGGTGCAGAGGTAGTATTGGGATTAGGTACACGAAGGATGGTTTCTTTTTTATTATTGATCTTGGCTTGGAGAGTCGAGATTTTGCTAGATAGAGCGTTCTGAATACTAGTGCACCAGTTTTTGTCTTTAAGGTAGGTATCAGGGGCTTGGATAGGAGTTTCTATCTCTTTAAGGATAGTGAACAGTTCCTTGGTATTGGAGTTGGCTTGAGTGATGCGCTGGTTGTATGATTCTTGTTTGGCCAAGATAATCTCTTTTTTGTTAAGGGAGGCCAGTTTGCTAAGGTTGTTTTTATTGGTGTCAGAGGGCTCTAATCTCCAGATTTTCTCACATTTACGTTTCTCCAGTCTGATAGCTTTCAGGTGGGGAGAAAACCATGTATTGACATGTTTTTCCTGTTTGCTCTTTCTGACTTTCAATGGCGCTATAGTATGTAGGGCAGAAAGCATTACTTTATTATACTCTTCTACTAAGATGGTAGGTTCAGTGAAGGCGGGAAGAGAGTTCAAGGTGGGTATAATCAGGGGGATGAGTTTGTCAGCAGTAATGTTTTTTTTATTTCTAGTGGGAATGGCGGGAGCTATACTGTCTGTTTGTGTGGGGGTTGTCACCTCTAGAGAGGAGATCAGGTGGTGGTCAGTCCAGGGCAATGGTGTTAAGGAAGTAATAGAGGTCTGGCAGTTATGCTCTGCTATCCAGTCGAGAGTTCTACCTTTGGTATGGGTGGCACCCAATACCTTTTGGGTGAACCCTAATTCCTCAAGGGAGTCGTTGATCTGGTAGCGTTATGGTCTGAAGGGTCTTTGAAAACAAGGTTAATGTCTCCTAAGAGAAGGCAGCGGGAAGAGTTTTTAAGGTTGTCCGAGAGGATGTTGGTGAGCTCTTCTTCAAAGGATCCTAGTGTGCCTGGAGGTCTGTAAATGAGGTGAACGGATAGAGTCTGGGTATCAGAGATGGACAGCTTGGCAGTGAGGGATTCACAGGAGTCTGCAGTTAGAGGGGCAGTGAGTCTCAGTGCTAAACTTGTTTTTGCAATTATGGCCAGGCCTCCACCTCGAGAGGTGGTGCGGTATATTTTAAGAAGAGTGTAGTCCTTAGGGATGGCTAGCATGATCCCTGGGCCGGCTGCTGGATGCAACCAGGATTCAGTGATAGCAAGGAAATCTAGATTTTCCATAAGGAGAAGGTCGGCTATTTCGGTTGCGTGGGCCACCATGGAGCGGGCATTGATTAGAGCTCCTTTTTATGTTACTCCGTGTGGACTCCAGGGGTGGTGCCTGTGTGTTTAGGTGGCACCTGGGGTGGGTATGGTCTCGATAAATTCAACTATTGAGTTGGAGTGGGTGTTGCGTGTTGGTAACTTTGTGAGCAGGGTCTTTGGAGTGAGGCTACTGGCCTCTTGGGTATCTAATGGTGTTGATATTAGTGTTGTTGTGTACAGTTTTGGATAGCGGTTCATAGATTTTGGGAAGTCTGGGGCGGAGTTTGAGGTTTCTTTGGAGGAGGCAGCAAGGTCTTGTAGACAAGCCATTTAGACAAAGGGGTTTGTTGTGACTTGTTGCATCTGTGTGCATTGGAGACGGCATAGTGTAGTCTAGTGACCTTATTAGATGTAGGATAGTCCTCAGTAGGACAGTGTATATCAGGGGCAGATACATAATTTGTGTGTAGCGTGGCTAACTGGTCATCAGTATGGCGGCAATAAGGTAGGAGAATAACAAGATCAGGAGAGGCGCAGAGGAGGGCGAACGTGTATATATCTGGGTGCAATGCTAATGTAGCGGACACAAGGCACGAGTCAGCATAGCCATAACATAGGCATAGGTGCTAGATTCAGAGTGTGCACAGTGGTCGGGAATTGGAATGGGGACCAATACATAGAGGTCTGAAGTTGATTTAGACAATTAAGCGTTAGGTACAGAATACTATTGGCATAGTATAATACAGTTGCTGCAGAGTGCAGGTTGAGTTACATAGCATCAACGGCAGTCATGCAGTATATTAGATGATGCATTCGAATACGGTCACTGTGGTGAGCTAGTTAGGTTACATAGTGGCTGCTAGTGTGATACATTATAATGGACGCACAGTGGTTAGTGATGTTAATACAATGGTGAGCAGTGCACGATCATGCGGTCACTGCGGAATGCTAGTTCGGTTGCACAGCAACTAAGGCGGTCATGCAATATAATAAACAGTACAATAGGAATACAATCAGTATGGTATGCTAGTTGGGTTGCATAACGATTACTGACGACGGTGAAGCAGTATGGTGAACAGTATAGTACATTGCAATCACTGGGAGGTATAGAGTGGAACAATGGCGGTATTGGGTGTGGCAAATTGTTGATACATTTTCATAGGAATAAAGACTCGATCAGAGATAGACTGCGATTGGGCAACAACATGCTAATGCCGGCAGTGATCTCAGGCAGAGAAGCTCAAAGTTGTTCGTACTGTGGGCAAGGATGGGTGCAGCGAGAGCGTAGGAGCTTAGTTGCTTGAGACTAACTGAAGGGTTAATTGTCGGATCAGGTCGTGAGTACTGGCGTGGTAAACTACAGGGGTCAATAGTGATATCAGGGTTGCATATATGAATATACTAGGAGGATACTTAGATGACAAGCGATCCAATTGTGATTATGATACAAGGGTTTGACTACCCCGGACTTCGTACCTGGGTAGTTTGGAGATCAAGTCGACACTGAGTAAGCTGCGTTTCCTTTGCGGACCGCAGCGGACAGCTGCAGACTGGCCCTTAAAGATTGCAGTCCTTCGAGTAGTGTGGCCGGCTTCTGCCTCCGGTTGTGGGCGTGCTCATAAGTTGCATCGCTGAGCCAATCAGCTGCTCAGATACCTGGAAGCGCAAGCTCCCAAGAACAAACTGCGGGTAAGTCGGCCATGTACAAATGGTCATTGGCGTACACACACGGCCTCGTGGGTGCCTATAGTTACATCAAGTGCCCTGTAACAGTGCGGAAATGGGCTGCACAGGCGGTTCAGCGCTTACTTGAAAAAAATGGTGAAGCTGATGGGTCGATCGTCCATGCCGTGATGGGCAAGCGGATGTTGCTGGGACAGGACGACAGTCCAGCAGAGAGCAGGGAGTAGGGGGCTCCTGCCTTGCCTATGGTGGTCATGCGAGCGGGGGCACAGCTGCAGACAGGCCCTTAAATATTGCGGCCCTTCGAGTAGTGCGGCTGGCTTCTGCCTCTGGTTGTGGGCGTGCTCATAAGTTGTGTCGCTGAGCCAATAAGCTGCTCAGATACTGGAAGTGCGCGTGACGGACGCCAGATATGTGGCGTCCGTCACGAACATTGACTTTGTCATGGTGCACTATGGAAGTCTATATTTGGGTCACATGTCGTGTGGACGATTAATCTGTCACCTGAAGAGGTTGCTGACCGCAGTGATGTGTATTTTTCTACAGCCAAGGTCGTTTTCTCATGCATAACACCAAGAGGAGTATGGGTCCATGACGGTGTAATTTGTCCCCAGCCAGAGGTCGGAAGGTGTGCTATAAACAGAATTATGCGTGAGTTTATGCAGACGGCTGGCATGTTCTCCACCCACTATGAGAACATGAGGTCTCAAAATATGCAGTGGTTCCGTAGAAATGGCATTTATTTGAGCGCTCATTGGCAATGCTGTTTTCTTTTACACTGTGCAAGAAGCATTGACCAGAATATGGTAAAAATGTGAGGAGAGGCAAACGGAAATGCATATAAGGAGAAAATACAAAAAAAGTTGGTTGCACGCACGTCAAAAAAATAATTAAAAAAAAAAAGAAATACCTTTTTATACATCTACGATGGAAGACTGAATCCCATACCCAGTTTGATATTGTTTACCCACACCACCCCCCCCCACCCTTACTATCACGAAAAGGTAGTGGATTACGCAGTACATTTCAGTATTACACGTGCCACATCCTGCATGGCTATGTGGAAGTATGCGGATGGAGAAATCGGGCATACTTTCATTGAACTTTGTAGTGGACGGGCTTCGGATTGGCACGACATTTGTACTGTAAATGTGTAACGGCACATTTCAAGTGTTGTACAGGAGTGACAGTGTTGGATGATGGCAGCTTCGATGCGATTGGTGGATGCGTGTGTACCTATTTACGCGTAACCCAATGAAGTAGAGCTGTAAAGGGAAGAAGGACTGCTCCAGCTTTACAGGGGTGCGGCCCTCGCACTACTTTGGGAGGCACACGTGCCAAAATCTGCCCTTTACACCACCTTGCCCAATTGCCAAGGCAGTGTGGGGATTAGCCAATCCGGTAGTGTGGGTGTGGTTAACAGGAAAGGGGGGGTGAAACTGTTGTACATTATAAGAAGTTTGTTTTTAGTTTCTACTCATTCGGCGCGTGTGCTGTTTTGTATATAAAGATTTCCTCCTTTGTTTCCAGCTCAGGTGCATGAAGAATATAGGTCCACAAGGGTCGTGGTTTCATTTCTGATTTCTGATCATGAATTCATCAATTGATGTATAACAAGTGGTGCCAACACCTGTTTCGACCTAACAGGTCTTTTTCTAGGCTACCAATTTAGTTTTTTGGGGTACATGACAATGGATACGATTACATAATATGAGTCGTGCATAGTGCATGGTGAGTGTAAGCTCCCCGTGTGGTGTATTCAAACCATTGTAATCATTTTAACAAGGTGTCACATGATGTGAGTGTAAGGCCATTGCAAGTGAGGTGACATGGTGTCCAATATAACATTGTGTTTTAACGAGGTTTACAAAATGTAGGTATAATCATCATATATCCAGTTGTATATGCGCATATACATGTAAGTGCGCAATTATACATTTGGAACAACAGAGATTTTTTAACAAAAGGGAGATAAAAGATTTGTGCAAGACTGTTAGTATTGTCGTAGAAATGCATGGATTATAGGTTGGCGGTGTGTTAATGGGGAAGGCTAACCTGGTGGGTGAGAGGCAAGGGTTTGTCTTCATCTATGCTTGGTACATAAGTGTCTCTGGTTAACCCAGTTCGTCCTGTGCTGCTGGAGGTAGTGGGGCTAAGTCCCCCCTGTTCTTGAGTAAGCCAAGGTCAGTGCCTGAGTGGTTAAAGAATGGAGATTGTTGGCGAGGGCTGGTGCCCGGTTGATGTGGATGAGATGCACAGCAGTGCGTTGGTGTGGACTATCTGATAGTGTTCTCAGTGCCTCCCTGAGTGTGCTACCCCAGTGAGAGTCTTAGTGCTTAGAGGTGGTGCCTTTTAAAACATACCAAAGATAAGATGGCCCGCGTGTTATGGGTGAGCATAATATTACAACTGTTTGAGTGCTCAGGGGTCTGTCGCATATTGTGTATCACAGTTCTTAAAACATGTATGGTGGATAAATATTCCTACCATGGTTTGATGTACCATCCTCTGTTTCAGTTCCCACATGTTGTGTGCTGCGCCTAGTTGTGCATTGTGCAGGAGTCCATAATGCTCAAAAGGAAGACGCTCTGAGTTTGGAGCGGGCGCCTGGTGGCGATTCCGTGAAGTGAGGGCACATCTTTGGTGTGACTTTGAGTGCTGCTGAGATGTTCTCCTGTGAGAATGAGAACATTGGTTTGCGATACATACACCTTTTCAAGGCAAATGGTATGTCTTTGTCGCACAGTGGCATTGAAATGTTGGTTCACAATCTACACACTCCACTGAAGACCCTATTGTAAGAATGTGAACTGATGTTGATAACACATTTACGTATGAAAACCGCAAAAAAAAAGTGTTTCTAGGGAAGCACCTTTTAAAAATGTTTTTAAAAAATCCCAAAGGCTCTTTTAAGAGCCACCACAACTAACAACGTCCGCTCCGATGGTTGAAAGTTATTCCCCCACTCCCGCGCGCACCCAGCATGAAAGGTCAGCGAATATCGCGATAGTTGCAGGGTGGCACATGTAACATAGGGCCCTTTTGCAGATGACGGCCATAGAAATGGGCCTGCAGAGGCTACGGGATTGGGCAATAAAGTATGTGGGTGTGGTGTGTACGGACAGACTGTGCTACATAGTGTATTTGTCGACAGAAGTGCAGAGGGTGCGGTTATTGCTGTATGTTTCACGAGGCACAGCGTGCGGGTTTTAGGGGATTCCGACCTACATTGACTGAAAGTGAATGGAAAAGACTGTGCAGTGGCTACTTATTTTGCAATCTATAATGTGCATGTGCATGTGTAGTGCTATGGAGTAGCTTCTATGAAGTGCCTGATTTTGGTTTCTCTGTGTGACACTTTGGTGACATGCAATCATGCCGATATAATTGTTATTTATTGTGCAGGGAAAAGTGCACAGCATGTTACGCAAGTTTCAGTGACGTTTGCGATGAAGGAGGCACTTGCCCAGTTCATGTGTTTGTTTCCGATCTCTTGCATAGGTTTCTATCGCATTATGCAGCCACCAATGTGGCATCGTCATTTTCCATTTGGTCTGTGAATGCAGAGAGCGCGGTACATTGCAAAAAAGTGTATCTCTGCTTTTGTTTGACATGTGCCAATGCCATACTTCGCCCATGGGAATATGACGTTTCACAGCACAATACTTTTCCCCAGCTATAACGTTCTATACCAGCCATCCCGATTTTTGCAAACCCCATCTAAATTGGCTTGGTGCCCTTCTTGAAAGTAGTGATATTTCTTTGTAGTTAGTGTTGCGCTGTGACTCTTGAAAATCCTCTGCAACACATAAAAAAACCTCTTTGCACAGCAACCCCCTTTCTAACTGATTGAACTACAGTGTTTACCACACTGCCACGCCTACCGCCCTGCATGCATTGGCAATTCCGTTGTTGATCTGTGAAAGGTGCTTTCTTTATTTACTTTTTTTCCTTTCCCAGTTAATTTTCATTTATTATGGTGTTCTCACACACGCCAGAGAAGGAACGGCAGGAAAGGTCGAGTACAGAAGGGGCAGCACCTGCCTGGATATTAAAGGGGACCTGCCAGGAGATGGAATTATTGGGTGGCCCTCACCTACATAGGCGCCAGTCATTGTAATGCTCCCGTAAGGACCGTTCCCATGCACTTCCAAGTACCTTCCCTCTGTACAGAAGCACGTTGCAGTACTGTAACGCTCACCTGATTCCCGTAGAGGCGCCGGTCTTGACTGGGCGTATACCGTATCTTCAAAGGTGATGTGTAACACACGGCTGGCTCTTTGGGCTGGACCTCTGTGCACTGTATGTTTGACTCGAAGGGTAAGATGTCTGCAGATAGAAAATATGGGATTAATGAACTGGGTTATTGAATGTCTCTCTCTTCTTCCCTTTCTCTTCTCCTGTAGAACCCCGAAGGTTAACGCTCTCACCTTAGGTAAGTGAACGCCGTGCTCTCCATCTGCCTCGGGGCAGGGTGCTGTAACCAGTTCATTCACTGGATAAGGGGAGCAGGCCTCTTGACTTCAGAGGACTGCTGTCCGTTGTTTACTGCACGAACGGTAAGTTTCGAGTAATTCGTATGTCTTTAAAGTCTTTAGTAATGATGTCTCTTGTTTTGCAGGGTTCCGGCGATGGTGGATGACGGGCTGAAGTGAGTTGAAGATGGAGCCCGTGTGATGAATAGAAGAGCCTGGAAGCACGTAAGTAAGCGCTTGTTGCCTGCTTCACGATGCGCTCTAACTGTCTTTTTATTTTGCAGGTACAAGTTCGGAGCGGCTGCAGGGTGCCGGAATACCCACTGGGTTAGATGTGGAAAGGAGTAATGGCACGTGAGTATTAAAGTTCCCCAATGTCTTTAAACGCACCTTGTTTTGTCTTTCAGATGCGGGATGCAGCGCCGAAGGCCTCCGGAGCGTGCGAAGAGTTGGTAAGCTTTTGTCTTTCAGATGCCGGAATGCAGTGTGAAGACCTCCGGAGCGCATGAAGAGTAGGTAAGCCTTTGTCTTTCAGAATGCAGCGCGAGGCGTTGGTGACAGCCGATGGCCCAGGTAAGTGAAGAGCTGTCACTGAAGACCGTAATGCTAACCTGTTCTTTCTTGTCTTTATAGGTGTTGCTGAAGACTGGATTCAGAATGGTAAGCCTTTTTCCTTAGGCCCAGGATCAGATGCAGAAGACACGATGAGCGTTCTGCTGCAGAGGATGCAGAATAACGCAAAGCAAGATTCATCCATCGGGTGTGGTTTAAATAGCCTCCTGTAGTGCTTAGGTGTCTCCTTCCACAGCCACGCCTAGGTAAGAAAAGAGTTCCTGCTTTCCAGAAGAGTTCCAGTGTTCTGAACCTAGGGAGTGGCTCCTGCCCCACCCAACAGGAAAAGTAGTTCCAAACAGAAGAGGATCAGAGGCTCAACTGGCAGGCAAGTAAGCAGCATGGTCTGCTGCAGGTAAGTCCACCCAAGCATTATGAGCCCGGCGCTTCCAGCGCTGGGACTGGGCATATTTATGAGCCTGGTGCCACTGGCGCCAGGACTGGGTCCAAAAGGTCCCAATTGGGACTGGTTGGCGCTCGGAACCTGGGTTATGAATCTGCTTCCAAGGGAGTTGGGAAAACCCTGACCTTTTGGAAGCAGAGATCATGACAGTACCCCCCCTCAAGGCCCCTCCCAAACCGGGCTTCTCCGGGGGTTTTGTCTTGTCAGGAAATGTTCTGTGAAATCTTTTGATTAGGCGAGGAGCGTGGACATATTCAGCAGGTTCCCAGGATCTCTCTTGGGGGCCGTAGCCTTTCCAGTCAATTAGGTAAAATAGTTTAGATTTGGAGATCTTGGAGTCCAGAATGCTTTTGACTTCAAACTCGAGTTCCCCATCAACTAGGATAGGTTTTGGAGATTTAGTTAGTCGGGTTTGAGGTTGCACAGGTTTTAATAGAGAGACGTGGAAGACCGGATGTATCTTCATGTGCGGGGGCAAGTCCAACTTGACCGCTACTGGGTTTACTATGGTAGTGATGGAATAGGGACCAAGGTATCTTGGGTTGAATGTGCGTGGCCCTTTTAGAGGTAGATATTTGGTGGATAACCAGACTTGATCCCCTACTCGATATTGAGGGGCTTCCTTCCGATGTTGATCTGCTCCTTTCTTGTATTGTTCTTTAGCCCTTTGAAGGTGAGAAACAGCTTCCTTAAAGGCTTGGGTGATTGTAGAATGCAGGTAGTCTACTGCTGGTGTTTCAAGATCTTGGAGGGGATCCAACTCCGAGGTTCGAGGGTGACTGCCGTACAAAAGAAAAAACGGGGTTTTCCCATTTCCCGAATGGACAGAGTTATTGTAGGCATATTCGGCTATCCAAAGGATGTCTTTCCAAGTTTTTTCAGTTTGTTGCAGCATGCAGCGTAAATACTGTTC
This sequence comes from Ambystoma mexicanum, assembly GCF_040938575.1. NCBI lineage: Eukaryota > Metazoa > Chordata > Amphibia > Caudata > Ambystomatidae > Ambystoma > Ambystoma mexicanum. The sequence goes on along the minus strand of NC_090932.1, from coordinate 1,478,443,323 downwards.
CAGAGTTTGATTGGTCCTCTCGGTTTGTCCGTCGGTCTGAGGGTGGTGACTGGTCGATAGTCTCACATCAATTTGAGCCGACCGACAGCAACTTCGCCAAAAATGAGAAATAAATTGACTACCTCGATCCGAAATTAGAACCGAAGGAAAACCGTGTAGTCGGACGATGTTTTCGAGAAATTCTCGGGCGAGAGTTGCTGCTGTTGGCAAGCCTTTGAGCGGAATGAAATGCGCCATCTTGGAGAATAAGTCCACGATTACTAGAATCGTATTGTATCCAGAGCATGGAGGTAGATCGGTGATGAAGTCCATAGAAAGCGTATGCCAAGGGCGAGGTGGGATGTCAATAGGGCGTAAGAGGCCTGCTGGTCTTTCCTTTTGACTCTTGTTTTGGGCGCATACTCCACAGGACATTATAAAGTCTCTGATATCTTTTTTCCAAGACGGCCACCAGAAGTAGCGCTTGATCTTTTCTGAGGTCTTGGCTATACCGGGATGTCCTTCCATTAAAGAATCGTGATAACAAGAGATTACTTCTTTCTGTAAATCTGTGCTGGGTAGGTATAATCGTTCTTGGAAATACAATAAGTTGTCCTTTACTGCAAAGTCCTTTCCTTGCAGATGCCAATTCTGTATGTCTGCTGGAGTTACAAGTTGCCTGGCTTTATCCTTAACTTCCTCTATGGATTGTGTGGCGATTACACCCAGAATTCTTTGTTCGGGAATGATTGGTACAGGTTTAGGGTTGATCAAGTGTTCTTCCACTCCCATCCGAGAAAGGGCATCAGCTTTACCGTTTTTTGTACCAGGTCGATAGGTAATTATGAAGTCAAACTCGGCAAAGAATAATGCCCAACGGAGTTGTCTAGAGGATTGGGCTTTTGCGGTTTTCAAATATTGCAGGTTTCGGTGATCCGTAATCACAGTAACGGTGTGTCGGGCCCCCAGCAGATAATGCCGCCAAGCCTTAAAGGCAGACTTGATAGCCAGAAGTTCCTTGTCAGTAATCGTGTAATTGATTTCAGGAGGCGAGAATTTGCGGGACCAAAATGCCACGGGATGCAACTGATTGGTTACCGGGTCCTTTTGTGATAGAACTGCCCCCATGGCAAGGCTTGAAGCATCAGTTTCCACGATGTAGGGGAGTTCGGGGCGAGGGTGTTTTAAGATTGGTGCAGAGATAAATTTAGTCTTCAAATCCTGGAAAGCTTGTTCCGCCTCGGTAGACCATTCAAAACGTTTGTTTTTCTTTAACAAGGCAGTGATGGGCTGGACTATTCGAGAGAATTCGGGGATAAACCTGCGGTAAAGTTAGCGAAGCCTAACATGCTTTGCACACCTTTTACGGAGGATGGTGATGGCCATTTGAGAACTGCATCGACCTTCTTTGAATCCATACGCACTCCGCCAGGTGATAATATGAATCCCAAGAATTCAACTTCAGTCACGTTGAAAACACATTTTTCCAATTTAGCGAAAAGTTTGTGTTGACGCAATCTTTCGAGGACCATTTTCACGTGTTTCCGATGTTCAGATTCCGATGAAGAATAAACGAGGATGTCGTCAATGTAAACAACAACACACACATCTATGAGCTCTCTGAGGACATCGTTCATAAAATATTGAAAGGCGGCTGGGGCATTGCGAAGTCCGAAGGGCATGACCTGATATTCAAATAGCCCATACTTGGTGCGGAAGGCCGTCTTCCATTCATCGCCCTCTTTTACTCGTACCAAGTGGTAAGCTCCTCTAAGATCCAGCTTTGTATATATGCATGCTTTTCTGACTTGGTCCAGGAGTTCAGGGATCAAATGTAACGGATATCTATTCTTAACGGTGATCTGGTTCAGGGAGCGATAATCTATACAAGTTCTAAGGTCTCCTTCCTTTTTTGGAACGAAGAACAAAGCTGAAGAAGCAGGGGACTTGGAAGGACGAATAAACCCATTTGCCAGGTATTGATCCAGGTATTGCCGAAGGTGAAGGTTCTCCGGCTCGGTGAGGGCATAAATTCTACTACAAGGAGGAGTAGATCCAGGTATCAGGTCTATCTGGCAGTCATAAGACCTATGAGGAGGTAGAGAGTTAGCCTGATCCTTCCGGAAAACATCTTGGTATTCTAGGTATTCGGGAGGTAACTGGGGAGTCTCTGAAGAAATTGCTGCCAGTGCAACACCAGGTGGAGGGTGACAAGTAGCGACACATTCTGGAAACTGGACCGTTCTTGCTCGCCAATCGATCAGAGGATTGTGTTTCTCTAACCAAGGTATTCCTAGAATAATCTGAAACTGAGGGGCCTTGATCACATCGAACACGATCTTCTCATGGTGTCCATCTTGACTTATTAGCGTCACTTCTTGAGTGGTATGCGTTACTGGCCCGGAGGCTATCTCCGTACTATCCACCGTAGTAATGACGTCCTTTACAGCCTTGGGACAAAGAGTTAGATTCATCCTCAAAACCATTTCATGATCCACATAATTGCCGATGGCACCGCTGTCGACGTAAGCTTCAATTGCATGTAATCGATCCGGATTATCAGGGCTAATGAGGACCATAGGTATCACGAAATGCGAGGTCACGGAACTGGTTTTCACGCTCGGCAAGAGGACCTCTATTCTTGTCGGGCGAGGTCGTTTCCCTGCTCAGAGTTTGTAACTTTGGTAACTGCAGCTCCTACTGCCTTCTTAGCAGGTTTCACCGGACAGTCTCGAAGAAAGTGCCCTGAGTTTCCGCAATAGAGGCATAATTGCAACTGTTTTCTCCTTTCCCGCTCCTTTTGTGCTAGAGGACCTTTCAGACCCCCTATTTGCATGGGTTCCCCGGAGTCTACTCCTTTGGAAGGAGTTGGCGGTTTGGAAAATACTCGAGCATCAAACTTGGAACGATCGGCCTTCCTGTTCTGCAGTCTGTGATCTATTTGAACGACTAAGTCTATATAGTCCGAACAATCTTGTGGGGGATTCACTACTTGGGCTAACACAACTTTGAGCTCTCCACGTAGACCTCTATAAAACAGCGTAATCCTTTTGTCCTCAGGCCAGTGAGTTTCCACTATCAGTCTGTTGAAAGACGCAATATAAGCCAAAAGGTCTTGATTACCTTGTCGCAACGAAAGAAGCTCATTGTCCAAGGCCTGCCCCTGTGAATGTCTTGCGAACAGTTTTTCCATACTGAGCTGAAAAGCTTGAAAATCATGGAGGACCGGATCATCTTGATTTACTAGAGGGATCGACCAGTCTGCTGCATTGCCACTAAGGTACGAAAGCACGAAAGCTACTTTAGCTTGATCAGTTGGAAAGGCTGCTGGCCGGCATAAGAAATGCAACCGGCACTGATTGATAAATACTGCAAACCTCTTTGGGTCACCAGAAAATCGTTCGGGCGGAGCCAGAGGTACATTCCCAGGTAGGTTGATCTGCGCTGGATTCATAGAGGATGTAGAAGGAAGATTTCCCCCAGATGCGGGTAACGGGGTCTGTCCGGCTTGTGACTGTAGCAATTGTCTAGCGAGATCATCTGTTCGCTCCTTGGAAATAATCAGTTCCCTTCTTAGAGCGTTCGTTTCCTGACGGGCTGCATGCACTTCTGCCCTTAGTTCCCCAAGTAACTGGGCTAGTTGGTCGGTATCCGAGGTTTCCATAGCGCCTGGACGGGAGTTTTGTGGTAGTCTTTGCGTTCTGTAACGCTCACCTGATTCCCGTAGAGGCGCCGGTCTTGACTGGGCGTATACCGTATCTTCAAAGGTGATGTGTAACACACGGCTGGCTCTTTGGGCTTGACCTCTGTGCACTGTATGTTTGACTCGAAGGGTAAGATGTCTGCAGATAGAAAATGTGGGATTAATGAACTGGGTTATTGAATGTCTCTCTCTTCTTCCCTTTCTCTTCTCCTGTAGAACCCCGAAGGTTAACGCTCTCACCTTAGGTAAGTGAACGCCGTGCTCTCCATCTGCCTCGGGGCAGGGTGCTGTAACCAGTTTCTTCACTGGATAAGGGGAGCAGGCCTCTTGACTTCAGAGGACTGCTGTCCGTCGTTTACTGCACGAACGGTAAGTTTCGAGTAATTCTAATGTCTTTAAAGTCTTTAGTAATGATGTCTCTTGTTTTGCAGGGTTCCGGCGATGGTGGATGACGGGCTGAAGTGAGTTGAAGATGGAGCCCGTGTGATGAATAGAAGCGCCTGGAAGCACGTAAGTAAGCGCTTGTTGCCTGCTTCACGATGCGCTCTAACTGTCTTTTTATTTTGCAGGTACAAGTTCGGAGCGGCTGCAGGGTGCCGGAATACCCACTGGGTTAGATGTGGAAAGGAGTAATGGCGCGTGAGTATTAAAGTTCCCCAATGTCTTTAAACGCACCTTGTTTTGTCTTTCAGATGCGGGATGCAGCGCCGAAGGCCTCCGGAGCGTGCGAAGAGTTGGTAAGCTTTTGTCTTTCAGATGCCGGAATGCAGTGTGAAGACCTCCGGAGCGCACGAAGAGTAGGTAAGCCTTTGTCTTTTAGAATGCAGCGCGAGGCGTTGGTGACAGCCGATGGCCCAGGTAAGTGAAGAGCTGTCACTGAAGACCGTAATGCTAACCTGTTCTTTCTTTTTTTTTATAGGTGTTGCTGAAGACTGGATTCAGGATGGTAAGCCTTTTTCCTTAGGCCCAGGATCAGATGCAGAAGACACGATGAGCGTTCTGCTGCAGAGGATGCAGAATAACGCAAAGCAAGATTCATCCATCGGGTGTGGTTTAAATAGCCTCCTGTAGTGCTTAGGTGTCTCCTTCCACAGCCACGCCTAGGTAAGAAAAGAGTTCCTGCTTTCCAGAAGAGTTCCAGTGTTCTGAACCTAGGGAGTGGCTCCTGCCCCACCCAACAGGAAAAGTAGTTCCAAACAGAAGAGGATCAGAGGCTCAACTGGCAGGCAAGTAAGCAGCATGGTCTGCTGCAGGTAAGTCCACCCAAGCATTATGAGCCCGGCGCTTCCAGCGCTGGGACTGGGCATATTTATGAGCCTGGTGCCACTGGCGCCAGGACTGGGTCCAAAAGGTCCCAATTGGGACTGGTTGGCACTCGGAACCTGGGTTATGGATCTGCTTCCAAGGGAGTTGGGAAAACCCTGACCTTTTGGAAGCAGAGATCATGACAAGTACATGCACAATACAATGCCCTTTGCCGGGTAAGGGTCTGTAGCAAGGCATATGGTTTGCAAAGGTTATTTTACAGCTCCGCCGCCCTACAGGAGTGCCCCTCTTGTTGCCCGTAGCAGATGTGGGAAATGCTGTACATGAAAGTACCTTACGTAATTGTTAGAAGGATGGTAGCCTGCCCACTGGTCCCTTGTGCTTTCATTTCAGTTGTCGTCACATGGAGTACAAACACTTTATGCTATGCCACTGTCATGATCCCAGTAAGTGAGCACAGTTCCCATTCAGGCATGCAGGAGAAGCAAGGTACATCACATCAGTCAGCAGGTCAAAAGTGGGTACAAGCCTGGCAAACATGGCATTTGTACCATTCACAGAATATGCTTCCATAGTCTCTCTTAGTGCTTATAGTGGTCTAATACACTAAACATGGCCACCTCCAGATCCATTGATAACTTACAGCACGCTCTATACTTATTGCAGAGGGAGCTACTTAAGCCCCGCCTCCGCCAAAGCACTCGCTTCGCGTCTTCTCCGCTGACAGCATGTAACGCTACTGGCGTCTCTCCTCACAGAACCTGTTAAAGGAAGAATCGGAGACATTAGTTTTCACAGAAAAAACAACAGAATTCCATAGTTATAAAAGACATACCGAACCAAAGTTATCTCCGAAGTAGTTTTTAGTCAGCTATGTTTGTTCGTAGCCAGAGCATCTTCTGTCAGAAGTTCTTTGACTGCCGCAGCATCAGCATCTTCATTCATCGTTCGCAAGCGCAGTACCTTCATTCAGAAGTTTCCTCAGCAGCCACCGCATCTTCTGAAGGTATTCTTCCTCAGCTAACCGAAAACCTGCAGACAAATAAGGTATTTAATTAATGAACAAACTTAATAGAAAATAAGAAAGAAGAAGTTTAAATAAGTTTACGTACCTGACGTTTGTTCAAGTTTTCACTGCTCAGTTATTACTGCTCTCTTCCCTAAAGGTTGCAGTTACTCCGCATAGACGAACTTGCGCTAGTTGAAAGTTTCTCCATTCCGAGTAACGTCGCAGTGACTTTGCAGCCGTTAGACTCTCCGAATTCCGAGAACCTGCAAGAAAAAGGGAAAATATTAGAAAGAGAGATCTCTCCAACGTAGGGACTATCCTAAATCTAAAAGACTATAGTATTTTCTCCAGATACTTACCCAAGACAAATTCTGAAAAAGCAAAGGCATTATAAAGGCAAGAGCCTATTGAACACCTCAGCCTTCCAAGTTAAAGTTTCTTCATTCCAACGCGCCCTTGTAGAATAACAGGATGGAGAGCCCCACAAAACATAAACACAGGTGAGAAGGGAGGGATTACCAAAAGCACACAGTTATACAGTAACTTCTCAGAAATCAGGTATTATAGCAATTCTATTGTTGTTATTGTTGTTTATACAGAAAAGGAATCCTAAAAGTGCCCAAGGAACAGGTCCACAGGCTGAGAAGGCATTACGCTCCCGAGGAGTTCAGGTAAGCGTTACAGAACGCGAAGCCAGTACTTAAAATACTCCACCCGAGTGTAATGGAGGACACAGGATTTGACAATTTATCCCAGATTTCTGGAGAGTTAAGGGCAGAGGTCCATGCAGCTAGGTCTGAAACCAACTCTCTTAAGAGAGAGTTGGTGTTTAACAGAGAGCGCACTGATGAATTGGGTCGCCAATTACTACAGTCCCAAGCAGGACAAGCACCTCTTCCTCGTGGCGTTCCACAGGGTCAAATTTCCACTCCCAGTCCTCCTCTACTGATAGTTTTACCCGGGAACATTCCACTAGCAGCCCCAGAGAGATTTACAGGGGCTCCAAGGCGTTTTGCAGAATTTATGAACCAATGTAATTTACACTTTCTGTGTAGACTCAGGGTCTTTTCTTCAGATCAGGCCAAGGTGGCATTTGTGTTATCATATCTGGGTGGACATGCTGCTGACTGGTGCATACCCTTAGTTAATCAAGATGATCCATTACTGAGGAATTTCCCTGTTTTTTGGCAGGTGTTAGAGACGCTCTTTGCTCATCCTGCTCAGGGACAGGCCTTAGATAATGAGCTGCCCTCTTTACGCCAAGGTAACCAAGAATTGTTGGCCTATATAGCTTCCTTTAATCGATTAGTGGCAGAGACCAATTGGCCTGAGGAGAAGAGAACTACACTCTTTTATCGAGGATTACGAGGAGAACTCAAAGAAGTATTAGCGCAAGTAGTGAATCCTCCCTCAGGTTGTGCCGAATTCATACACCTAACAATACAGCTGGATCACAGATTACAGAACCGGCGCTCTGTTCAGGCCAGATCAGAGACCAGATCAATCTATGTTCATTCAGAAGACTATGGAACTCTTCCAATGACTGAAAGTCACCCTGAGTCAGTGCAGTTATGAGGTGTTCGGGGTCCCATATCTAAGGAAGAAAGAGACAAAAGAAGACAACAGAATGTATGTCTCTATTGTGGTTTGGCGGGTCATCATTTGCCAAACTGCCCAGTGAAACCACCATGGAAACCAGTGGGAGCAGTAGACAAGGCGGACAGGAAAATCACAGAAAATGAGCAGCCGAATCTGCAGCGTTTCTTCAATTTTCTAGCTCGCATTGACCCGAACACACAGACCGTTGCAGCAACACTAGACATGCAGAAGGCCTTTGATTCGGTCTCATGGAATTTCTTGTGGCAAGTACTTGAGAAATGCAATTTTGGCCCTAACTTCAGATCCTGGGTAAGGCTCCTTTTTTCTTGCCCTGTAGCTAGGGTTCGCACCAATGGCTTATGCTCGCCACACTTCCCGATAGCCAGGGGAACGAGGCAAGGCTGCCCCTTCTCGCCGCTAATCTTTGCACTAGCCATTGAGATATTGGCGGACAGGTTACGCCAGCAGCACACACATAGAGACGTGCGGTGTCTGGGGCCCCTGAGATTATATCCCTATACGCGGATGACACAGTCCTTTTCATCCGATCTCCTCAGCAGAACCTGGCTCCGATCTTTGATGTCCAACATTTTGGCGCTCTATCGGGACATCAAGTAAACTGCTCCAAATCCACATTGTTTCCATTAACCGAAATGGCCCCCTCCCCCTCAAATCCGTTGGGTTTCGAAATGGGCACAATCTGAGATCACGTACCTGGGGGTGATAGTCCCGCGACATCGGGACACCCTATATGAGGCAAACTACGGGAAGTACCTGGCTCTCCTAGTCCGGAAATGCATGGGTTGGACCAGACTACCAATCTCTCTGGCTGGTAGGATTGCTGTGCTTACTATGATAGTATTACCCCAACTATTCTACAGATTCCTAAACGTCCCCATATGGCCAGACGAGAATCTTTTGCAACATTGGGGGTCATTACGAGTTACGCTATTGGCGCCATGGCTGCCTCCAAACCCGGGTCCGGTCTCACTGAATGGGGACTTACCGGGTCATTCCGACCTTGGAGGACCTGCTAATTCCCCATTCAGTAAACCATTCCCCATTCCCATTTGAGCCCCCATAGGGCTCAATGGGAATGGGGAAGGCGCTAATAACGGGCCCGCAAATTGCGGGCTCGTTATTAGCTCCAAGGTCCCTTAACGGGTCCTGTAAAGAGCGGCTGGTCTGACCAGCCGTTCCTGCTGGGACCCGCTAAAGGACCTCAGAATAGGCCGGTAAGGGTTTAGCGGCACCTGCATCCTTACCGGTGCCTGTAAACCCTTACCACCCAACTCGGAATGACCCCCCCCCCCCATTGTCTCAAACTGTTAATACCTTCCTATGGCACTCTGGGGCGGTCCGACTAAAATTGGAAACTCCAGTGTCGAGGGGCGGGTTTGGTGCCCCTAATTACGAGAGATACTGGATGGCTGCCCAAGCCCACTTTGCATCATTCTGGTTTGAGCCCTCCTACTCTGCCCTTCATGTTAAACTGGAGCGCCTTGCAATGGACAGCCCTGATATCCACTCAATGGTCCTCCTCTCCCATCAACCAAAATTTGAACCACTCGTTCCGGTCGGAGCCACAATCCCTGCCCTGGGTAAAATGTGGAGATTGACAGATACCCTCCACCCCTTTAATGGGAATCTTCCCCCTCTGGAACTTCTTTCCGGATTCTGCCCCTAGTCAATACTGCAACAACACATCATTGGGCAGAAGCTGGGTTGTTCTCAGTCCGAGATGCGTTTGATAAAGGCATTTTCATTGAATGGATGGACCTCCCAGAATCCCTTTGAAATGGACCCTCTAACTGGCTACACTACGCTGCATTACGCCGCTCTCTCAAGAGCAGGTTCTCGAATTTCCCCTCGATTTTCCCCCCTCCCCCTCTCCCAGATAACCCACTACTGGCAGAAATCCTGAATACTGCAACCTTTAAGGGGAAGGTCTCCAGACTATACACGGCCCTCCAGACCACAGTAGTCTCCCCATTCGCTAAACTCGGGGACTCCTGGAATAGGGATTTGGAAGTTGAGATTACAGACCAGCGAACGGACCGCATGTGTGCCCACATTCGTGATGTTTCATTTTAACTCTGGTTCAAATTGATCCAGTTTAAGTTCCACTATACCCTGATCAGATTGCACCATATGTCGCAAGACCACCAACCCACATGCCTGAGGTGTTCCTCTTACAATGCAAATTATATACATATGATGTGGTCGTGCCCACAACTGACCGAGTTCTGGGAAGGGGTGTGCACATCCCTATTAAACATCACGGACTGCACCATCACTTCATCCCCATTGACATGTCGTTTTCATGAACTCCCCCTGATGAGCCAGGACTCTGACACTTGCGGGCCTATGCCTGCTACTCGCAGCTCGCTGTGTTCTACTGCTCTGGTTATGAGGAAGACCCCCCACATACGTGCAGTGGCTCAGGGCGGTCACCTGTGCCGCAGACACTGAAGAGCACTGGATACATTTACAACCCATGACGTCAAAGCCAAGAAACATATGCATGCCCTTCCGTTTGTATGTATCCTCTCTATGCACAGACACAGAAGATGAGACTGAGGGCTTGGGCCCATTGACTCCTAAATCCACTTATTATGTATGCCTGGTTTTCTCCTGTTCCTCAAAGGGTTGTAGCGACTCTTGCTTTTACTGTTGCTGCATCCCCTGTATAAGTCATAATGCATTGCTGATATCCTATTGTTACGACCATTACCTCTACAGTGGTTGCACTGTCTATATACGCTGTAACCTATTCTGAATACTGAATGTACGCCTGCTTTCAACTATGCAATTTTTGTACCTCTGAGTGGCACTGTCAAGCTTAACAAATTAAGGTTTAAAAAAAAAAAAGAAAATGAACAGCCAGAAAACTCCAACGCAAGACAAGTGTAGAGGTCGACTTGTCGAGCCAGAAGAAGGAAATTCAGATCTCTCATTTCGTCGCTCCACTCATCTTAAGTAGCGACCTTCAACCTGCCAAGATATATGCTCCTGAAGCATATGTGGATGATGGTGTGATTGTGAACTACATAGATTACGAACTAGGATGCAAGATGGGTATTGGTATGCACCCAAAGTCTGTGATAGAAAATGTCACTGCAGTAGATGGCACTCAACTGATATCCGGACCAGTGACTAAGTCTACTGAAGTTTGCACCTTGCTTTCCCAGGTGGGACATCGGAAAAATATCTTGTTTTACCTAATTAGTACACCACAGTTTAAAGTGATTTTAAGAATTCCATGACTACAGAAACATAATCCACAGATTGATTGGCGTGCCAAAACCTTAGTTTTTACTGAGGAATGCAGGTATTCCTGCTATGTTCAAGACGGAACCTTTGGGAAAAAAAAAGTTCAAGTGACTTTAAGAGAAAAACCCACCTTAAGGTTAATCGGAACCCTTCCACCAGAGTATCAAGATTTTCAAGAAGTATTCGAAGAAGAACAGTTTAACGTGTTGCCTCCTCATCGGCCATATAATTGTCAAATTGATTTGATCCCTGGTTCAAAAACCCCTTGCAGCAGAATTTATGCCTTAACTGAACAAGAAAATATTCATTTGAAGACTTATTTGGATTATTACCTTGCCAATGGTTTTATTCGGCCCTCTAAGTCCCCAATGGCGTCTCCCCTTTTTTTCGTGCCCAAGAAGGAAGGGGGCCTTCGTACTTCCATAGGCTACGGTGCCCTCAACCAGGTCACAGTCAAGAACCGGTACCCCTTTCCACTCATTCCAGTGTTAATGGATCAAGTTAAGGATGCCAACATTTTTACTACACTAGACCTTCGAGTACTTAACACTTAGTGAGAATCAAAGAAGGAGATGAATGGAAGACTTTCTGCGCAAAATACGGCTTATATGAGTAGCAAGTCATATCCTTTGGCCTATGCAAGCCCCAGTAGCTGTCCCGAATTTTATGAATGATGTCTTATGCGAATTGCTAGATATCTGCACTGTAATGTACCTTGTCGACATTCTCATCTATTCAAACTCGGTCCAAGAACACATAACCCATGTAAGAGCAGTACTTCAGAAACTGCGACAACACAAGCTATTTGTCAAACTAGAGAAATGCTCCTTTCATGCGACCTCAGTGGAATTTCTGGTATTCATCCTGTCACCGAGACTAGTATGCTCCACATGACATCATTTTAATGCGCTCCCGGCACTGCCGCTGATACAGCAAGGCCCTTATTCTCCTGCCTTACCCAAGTACACCGCCAGCCCAATGTGCGGCACTCTGTTTTTCATATTGCATTTCCCAAGTGTACCACGCTCTTAGCCTAACTTGCAGATACTTTGTTTTTCATATTGCATTGCCCAAGTGTACCACGCTCCTAGCCTAACTTGCAGCCGCAGTGTTCTTCAATCTGCATGGCCCAAGTGTACCGTTCTTCTAGCCCAACCCACAGCTTTCATGTTTTTACATTTTGCCTTTCTCAAGTGTACCGCTCATCCAGCAAACCTGCTGCTAGTGTATTTGTGTACCTCGCTCTGCCTAAAGTATACCTTAGAGGACATAGTCATGCTCGGCTTTCTACTTGCCACTATGTTTCCATTCTGCACTGTGCAAGACTGCCTATCCTGCTCAGGTAGTCCCTATACAAGGCATAAATTAGTTTTAAAAATCTGATTAACAGAGTTTGCTAATAACATTTTTCTGGATTAGCAAACAAACCCATCTGATTAGAAATTGTGTACTGTTTTAATGCCACCAGAAGATACTAGTAGATATAACATGAGCAACAATACAGCAGTTGTGTACACCGCTGAAGTAATAGTGAGATAAGTCAGGCCTTGCAAATTATTTCTGTAAAATGGTGCATGTCACCACAAAGCCACTTTATTTTAGCAAACTGCTGCCACCCAGAGGCCAACCATGCACAGTGAAACTTATTTGAAATTTACTGCAAACAAAGTAAAGTTTCAATAAAGGTTTCCAACATCCCCTGCAAATGGTACTGGGCCTTCTTAAAATCTACTTGACTATGCGAGTGGGCGAAAATACTTTGTGAGCCCAGGATGAGTGTCTGTAAAAAGGTTTGCTGCATGAATGGACACAAATAGATATGATAAAAAGGCTCTTAAACAGTTTGGCCAGCTCTCTCTACTGCAGGTGCAAACATATAATGCAATCATAATCATAGAGAGTGAGCTATGGAGTCCAACTACAGTGTAGAGTTGTGCGGTAGGTCTGTAGGTATACACGCATATCATCGAAGTACTTTTCATCGTGGGACTTTTCATCACCACTTTTTCATCGACCAAAACTCTTTTTTTAAAAAAAAATATTTTTTGTGGGGTGTTTTTTTGGGGTTGGGGTAAGATTATATACGTAAGGGGAGTCTGGGGGGGAACCGCCCCCAGAAATAAAAAAAAAATTTAAAAAAAGTTTTGGTCGATGAAAAAGTGGCGATGAAAAGTCCCACGATGAAAAGTACTTCGACGATATAACGTAGAACCGGTCTGTAGATGTACAGACTGGATGAAACTATTGATCGCTAGTTTAAGTAAATATCAAGTTAGCTTTGTGTATTCATTATGTAAAAGACTTATCAGAGTGGATGGCATAGCAGGCAGAGAACTGGGCAAACTCCGCAGAATATTGTAGTTTGCGGCCATCTCACTTTCAGGTTAGCGGGTATAAAATGTCAAGGAGTATGGGTTCAGAACTGGTTGCAAGCTGTATGTAACCGGCAGGCCACAGGACTAGGTTTGCCATCAAAGCATTTGGCTGCGTGGTCATGTACATTTTCAAAAGGTGTCCACTCGTCAGTATAATGCATCTCGTCAGTATAATGCATCTTCCCCAACAAAATGATTTCTAGTTGACACTGAAATTTAGGTACACTTCACTGTAAAGCATGGAGACAATGCAGTGATTTACAGTAGCAATACTGTAATTATGCATTGTGTAACCTATTACATTATTAGAAAAGGAATTGAAAGCCTTTTTAAAAAAAGATTACAAACACATTCTGGTCTTTGGCAGACAGGCTACAGTTAGCTTAATAACAGAATTATCCCGATTATATCTGGTTTGGAATTATTTTAAAAATAAAATGTGAATAGCACTCACACACGGGCCTTTTGGCACATGAGTGAAGGGGATGATTACTGCTGCACTCTCTCCCCATTAGCCCATTTGAACTTGCAATGAGCAGAGAAAAGAGGGTGGAGAGGGCTCTGAAGGCAAGAGGAATGCAGAGTGAGCTGTGCTTTCATTGAACAGGGTAACTTAAATAGCTAACTTTGCTACACAAGTGACTATTTAATTAACAAACCTACAGAATTGCATAGCAAATGGCTCCGCGACACTGCTTATTTTATGCCTTGCTATACCACTTTCCGAAATGGCCTAGTCAGGATAGCTTGTTACCGGCATCACCCCATTCTGTGTCCCACACCCTTTCTACCCACCACACCTCCATTTCTGCCTATCCAGAATTACAATGCCAACTCAAACACCAATCCGATTCAGGGTATCATCAGAATACATCGCTTAAGAGCATGCACCTTCCTGACCCCCACTAACTATAACTCATCTTGTGCTTTGCCCATACAGCCTAAGCCCAATCATCGGCCCAGTAACAAACAACATAAGACACCCTCTGGAGCCTTAGTCAAACATCCCACTAATGTCATGGCTGATCAGACCCAGACCCCTACATCAGCGCTTCCTACAGAGCCATCTTGTAACATCAAAGGCACCCTTATAAATGCCCGATCACGAGGAGCTCACGCCATTGAAATCCATGGCCTTCTTATCGAACAACAACTTGACCTATTAGTAGTCACAGAGACCTGGTTGCACCAAGCCTCTGGACCCCTACTAGCTCTGCCCATCCCTCCAGACTACAACATTGTCAGGTCTGATAGAGCTATTTCACCTGGAGGTGGTGTGGCCATAGTAGCCAAATCCGATCTACAAATCAGATCCTGCCCTATCGAAGAAATAGCAGGTTACAAACTCCTCTTAGCCAAACTCGCTACTGACCAGAATACCACTTTCAATTTCTTGGTCATCTACAGATCACCGAATAGCAACACCCACACAGACCTAGGCACACCTTTGATGCTAGCTCCCCATATCAAGCCGAAGACCAAATATATCATTTTAGGTGATATCAACCTAGGCTTCAATGACAAGCAAGACTCTAAAGCAGAAACCCTACACACGGCACTCACAGATATGAACTTTATGCAGTTAATCAATGCCCCACCCATACCAAAGGACAAACATTGGATTGGATACTTATGCTTAACTCTAAAATATTCATCGAGTCAATCGTACCCCTGGATTGGACAGACCACCATAGCATCAACTTCTCCATGATTAGAAAGGAAAAAAGCCCTCCCACGACTAAGGTAACAGATACTTACGAAACTAGAAATACCCGTAAGCTTACAATTGAGAACTTAGCCCACATAATAACGGATGCATTATCATCCAACATTGTCACTAGTAACAACCCTGGTCTCCTAGCAGAGGCCTATCATAAGTGCCTTACTGCCACCATTGATACGGTAGCACCTTTAACAACCAAAATGCACCATGCTGACAAACGAAATAGTTTCTGGTTTAACCAGGAATTGGTCTCGCTGAGATGAATTAAAAGATCGCTAGAACCTATCAATAAAAAATCCCTTACAACAGACTCTGCCATGGCCTTCAGAGCTGCCAACAAAATCTACAAAGCTGCAATTATTACCAATAAGGCTAAGGTATACAATACGCGTATCAGCAACACATCCTCTAACTCCAAAAGAACTTTTCTCCATTCTTAAGGAATTGGAAAATCCAATCCCAGCTATTTTGCCTGTTAATGCTAGCAAGGAATGGTGCACGACCATCCAAAATGCATTAGCCTCCAAAATTGAGCTAGTCCAAAAGAAAATCCTCACAAAAAGAAAAATCCTAGCTGATAAAAATGTACTGAATACCAATCTCAATACAACTAAGGAAAATGTGAACCTCAGCTTCCAGTTTACCCCTGTGACACAGGTCACAGTGGCAGACACCATTGCTAAACTAAAAGCTTCAAACTGTAAAGGAGATAACTTCCCTGCCCACCTAGTTAAACTTTGCGCCTCTCTCCTCACCCCCCATCATCACTAACTTTGTGAATGCTTCTTTCAATACAAATACAGTCCCGACAAGTATAAAAGAAGCATGATTGACCCCATTACTAAACAAAATCTTCTCTTGATGCTACAGTACCTACCAACTACCGTCCAATAACCACAGTACCGTTTCTGCTCAAGATTATCGACAAAATAGCGTATAATCAAATTCAAGCCCATCTTAAGCAGAACCTACTCCTCGGAGATAGACAATCTGGATTCAGGCCCATCCACAGTACAGAAATGGCTCTCCTAGATCTGAATATCCAGATAGACACCATTCGGGACTAGGGTAAACTCTGCATACTACTCTGCATACTACTACTATTAGATCTTTCTGCAGCTTTCGATTTGGTGGACCATGACAAACGCTACCAAAGGATCTTGTCTCTCGGCCACGCGATACAATGTATACATAAAACTCCTCTTCTCGGCGCTGGATGCTATGGGTGTCATCTACACTAATTTCGCAGATGACACCCAGGTACTCATCCCGATCTCAGGGGACTACGAACAGGATACCATGACTATCAATAAAATATGCTCAATAATCCAAAATTGGATGGCATTGAATAGCCTCTGCCTTAACAATGAGAAAACTGAAATTCTCATTGTGGGCTCCCAAAATAAAATCTGCACACTCCATTCGGACTATTCAGCTATTAATATTGATGGTTCCCTGATCCCTGTATCGAAACAGGTTAAAACTCTAGGAGTTTATTTGGACGCTAATCTTACAGTCACCAGACAAATAAGCGCCTTATCAGCGTCCACATCCTATACCTCTAAATTGATTGCATTGAGTCGGCAGTACGTTTCGCCTATAAACTGCATCACACTGGCAAGAGTGTTCATTCTATCTAAGTTGGCCTACTGTAATGTACTTCTAGTAGGTACCTTCAATGCCAATTTAGGGAAACTACAATTAATGCAAAACAAAGCACTACGAGCAGCCATAGGAATCAAGAAGTCGGACCATATCTCTAACATCAGGAGGGTGACAGATTGGTTACCCTTCAAAGCAAGAATTATCTTTAAAGCACTGTGTATCACCCATAAATGCCTCGCCAGTAAAGCTCCCATTTACCTAAATAACTCAATAAGCAAAAAAGAATCCATAAGAACGCTCAGATCCAACACAAAATCACTCCTGGCTGTCCCCCAGTTCAAAAGCTCCAGAGCAGGAGGTAATAGCTTCTTAGTCATGGCCCCGAAACTATGGAATGAGCTCCCAGTTAACATTAAAAGTGAAGACTCCTTCCAATGCTTCAAAAAATTACTAATCTGTCTCTTTAACCAATACTATCTTCCCCTCGCATCCTATAAAAATTCCATCTGCGGCAGGTCCAGATCGAGGCCTCCACAGACTAGACCAATACCATAAACTGTAAAGTATTGAAAGTAACCATGCATTGTATTTACCTATGTTAATTATTGTACCAGTTTCTTTTTTATGTGAATGTACAATGTTGATTTGACCATAAGTTGTCTGTAACAACGCCGTGATACCCAAGGGTCTGGGCGTTTAACAAATGTAATAAATAAATAAAAATAAATATGGGAATCCAAATGGATAACCGAAAAGTTGACGCAGTTCTGAATTGGCCTTCCACTACGTCAGGTCAGTGAAAGGAGTCCAACGTTTTTTAGGATTTGTAAATTTATTCAGACGCTTTTTTGCAGGATTTTCACAACTAGTCCATCCAATAACTTCGCTACTGCGAAAGCACAAGACTTTCTCCTGGACCAAGGAAGCAGAAGAGGCCTTCCAGACATTAAAAGAAAAATGTACCACTGCTCCCGTTTTAAGACACCCACAATCCGAACTACCATGTGTAGTGGAAACCTATGCGTCCAGTGCTGCAATGGGAACTGTATTATCCCAGAAAGATACTGAAACCCGACAACTGCATCCAGTGGCCTTCTGGTCCAAGAAGTTTTCAACAGCAGAATTAAATTAAATCATCACAGATAAGGAATTGCTAGCAATAAAACACGCTTTCAAAGAACGGAGACACCATTTATTAGGGGCCCGGCATACTCTCACAGTTTTCACAGTTCATTGAGACCTGCAATATTTACGCAATGCAAAGGCTCAGTCATCCCGACATCTCCGTTGGGCGTTATTTTCCGTGGAATACCATTTTGTTATCCCTTATCGCCCAGAGGTACGTAATGGCAAAGCAGATGCCTTGTCAAGGATTGGAGAGAGAGAAGAGATCCAAAGTACAACAGATCCTGTAAATATAATTTCAGAAGAGAAGGTGCTGGGAGTCACTGGTTCCTCAGAAGAAGACTTGAAGGCACAAATTCTCCTTAACATGACCACTTCAGAGTTGGAGGTTTGGAAGTCAAAAGGACCCAAGTTTAGCATTCAAGAAGGTTTACCTTATTTCCAGAGTCGGCTTTACCTACCAAATCAAGAAAATTATGGCAGATTACCATGGAGCCACATTGGAAGACCACCCTGGAATTGCTGAGACTACTGCCAAAATCAAAAGGCATTTCCGGTGGCCAACATGGCGCAAGGATATCGTAGATTTCATTCAAACCTGTGGTATTTGTGCTCAAAACTGTTACGCTCACCTGGTATCCACAGGGACGCCACTCAGCCCGAGTTGGTTTCCGGAATCTTCTCCCCAGTTTCCCTGGATGTTGTCTACGGAGGATGTTCATCCTGAAAACACAGGAGGCTGGGTTCAAGAATGGCCAACTGAGGTAAGTATCCTCCCACCACCCCTTTTGACTTCTGCCCCTCTGGGTCCTCTCCTCACCTTGTTGTGGAATTAGGCGTGCTCTCCGCCCTGCCTTCTTAGCAGGGGCACGTTGTCTTCAGTGGGCGTGGGCAACCAACTTTCTTCACTGACGCGTGCCCGTTCAATGTCTCCAAGGTAGGTCTTATTGCAGGTTCTGTGCAGCGCTGTTATTCTTGCATGCCTTTCTTGTGGTTAATAATGTCTTTCTTTCTCCCTAAGTGTGTGGAGCTTCAGCGTGGCGAACTCGTCAAGTTGGGCCTCGCCGATAAATTATGGTGCGTGATGAGCTCTGTAATGCGGCAAGTAATCACTATGCGCGGTGCTGCTCTGTCTTGCCTTTGCTAACCTGTGTTCTTTCTTTCTTACAGGTTGCGGTGCTTCTCAAGTGTGTGTGGAACTCCGGAGCGACCCCGGCCGGGAGGCGACCAGCCAGGTAAGTTTCTTGTGCTGTTCGTAGCGTAGCAATGCCAGAATCTGCCTTTTCTAATATTGTCTTCTCCTTTTCTCTTTCAGGTGTTTTCGATCCGGAAGATACGCGATGTACAGAGGAAGCCGTTCACTGGAGCTGGGAGCGGATGACAGGATGGAGATTGCAGGTAAAATGCTGCTGACGATGTCCTTTTTGTCTCCTCTGCTGGTTCTCTTCTTCTAGGCTCGTGGGTATCACAGGACACGGTGAGTGTCACGTTGCAGTCTGCAAAGTAACGTGAAGCGTGCTTTGTTGCTTGGGTGTGGTTTAAATAGCATCAACAAAGTAGTCCAGGTAAAGTAGTCCCAGGCCACCACACCCAAAGCACTATACCGCTTAGCTTGGTTCCTAGGAATCGAGCTATGTTGGTGCCTCCATGTTAGCTGTAGGCCCAAATAAAAAAGTAGTCCCCTTTTGCACACGTTCTTCAGAGAGTATGAGCCTGGCGCCAAAGGCACCAGGACTGGCTCCAGAAGGGCCTTGGGAGTGGGTGCCAGGTCTTTAAGGCCTTAATGGAGCCTCGAGCCCTGATCCTACCTAGCAAGTGGACTTGCCAGTGGGGTTCTGGGGGTAAGGGTTTGTGACAAAAACAAAAGCTCAAAGCAGAGACCAGCAGGACTGCTTCAACCGTTACCCGTCCCACCAGCACCACAGCATACCATTTCTATGGACTTTATTGCGGCGCTGCCACTTTGTTCGGGTTATGACATAATCCTTGTAGTGGTGGACTTGTTTTCCGAAATGGCACATTTCATTGCCCTCAAGGGGCTTCCTACTTCATCAGTCTTAGCAAAGGTGTTCCTAGAACAAATTGTACGTCTTCATGGATTTCCATCTACAGTGATCTCTGATAAAGGGAGTCAATTTGTATCCCAATTTTGGAGAAAATGTTGTGAGTTGGCTAAAGTTGAAGTGCGTTTATTTACCAGTCACCACCCACAAACTGATGGTCAAACAGAGAGAACCAATCAGACTCTCGAACAATACCTTCGATGTCTTCTCCACCAGATAGATTGTTCCTGGGTGGATGTCCTTTGGGTAGCAGAGTATGCCTATAATCACTTCGAACACACTTCCATAGGTTATACTCCTTTCTACATACTTAACAGTTCGCATCCTCGGACCTCTACCTTCGATCCAACAGAATCCTTAGAGATGCCAGCAGTACAGAGTCTTCATGATGACATTACCAGAGTACAGGAAGAGGTTCTACGACATTTGACTATAGCAGAGGAAAGCCAAAAGAAATGCAGATAGACTTCGAAGAAAATCTCCATAGTATAAGGTGGGAGACAAGGTATGGTTATCTTCTAAACACACTGCACTTCATGGCCCACTTAAATTCCAACCTAGGTTTCTGGGTCCATTCCCTGTGGAAACCATAGTCGACCCAGTAGCAGTAAGATTAAACCTGCCATTCCACATGCAAATTCATCCGGTATTCCATATTTCTTTGTTAAAGCCAATGAATCCAGGGACCAGATTACAACCACCACCAAAACCCCTAATCATAGAAGGTGAACCAGAATTCTTAGTAAAAGAAATCTTAGATTCCAAGATTGTCAAAAGGAAATGATTCTACCTTGTATATTAGAAAAGGGTTTGGTCCACAGGACAGGACTTTGGAACCTAGCTCAAACATTCATGCCCCCAAATTACTTCAGAAGTTTCATCAAAACCACCCTACTAAGCCAGGACCGGAGGGTTCATCCTTGGGACGGGTTTGGGGAGGGGGGACTGTCATGATCCCAGTAAGTGAGCACCGTTCCCATTCAGGCATGCAGGTGAAGCAAGGTACATCACATCAGTCAGCAGGTCAAAAGTGGGTACAAGCCTGGCAAACATGGCATTTGTACCACTCATAGCATATGCTTCCCATAGTCTCTCATAGTGCTTACAGTGGTCTCATACACTAAACATGGCCGCCGCCACATCCATTGATAATTTACAGCATGCTCTATACTTATTTCAGAGGGAGCTACTTAAGCCCCGCCTCCAACGGAGCACTTGCTTTGCGCCTCCTCTGCTGACAGCGGGTAACGTTACCAGCGTCTCTCCTCACAGAACCTGTTAAAGGAAAAATCAGAGACCTTAGTTTTCACAGAAAAAACAGAATTCCATAGTTATAGAAAAGACCTACCGAACCAAAGTTATCTCTGAAGTAGTTTTTAATCAGCTGTGTTCGCTCGTAGCCACAGCATCTTCTGTCAGAAGTTCTCTCACAGCCACAGCATCTTCAAGCAGCATTCATCGTTCGCAGTCACAGTACCTTCATTCAGAAGTTTCCTCATCAGTCACTGCATCTTCTGAAGGTATTTTTCCTCAGCTTTCCTAAAACCTGCAGACAAATAAGGTATTTAATTAACAAACAAACTTAATAGAAAATAAGAAAGAAGAAGTTTTAAATAAGTTTACATACCTGAAGTTTCTTCAAGTTTTCACTGCTCAGTTATTAACACGCTCTTCCCTAAAGGCTGCAGTTACTCCGCATAGATGAACTTACGCTAGTTGAATGTTTCTCCATTCCGAGTAACGTCGCAGTGATACCGCAGCCATTAGAATCTCCGAATTCTGAGAACCTGCAAGAAAAAGGGAAAATATTAGAAAGAGAGATCTCTCCAACGTAGGGACTATCCCAAATCTAAAAGACTATAGTATTTTCTCCAGATACTTACCCAAGACAAATTCTGGAAAAGCAAAGACATTATAAAGGCAAGAGTCTATTGAACACCTCATCCTTCCAAGTTAAAGTGTCTTCATTCCAACGCGCCCCTGTAGAATAACAGGAGGGAGAGCTCCACAAAATATAAACACAAGTGAGAATGTAGGGATTACCAAAAGCATACAGTTATACGCTTTCCTCTTCCTCTATATGTATATGTATCATATGATGTGAGTGACCCGTAAGGAAGATAGTGTAAGAACATATGAGAAGGGGGCCGTACACAAATATATAACCTTTTGAATTGTTTGTTCCTGACTGTTAGTGAAGAAAAGCACCTGCCCTACGTATGGTAGTGAACAAAACAGAGGGAGCTACACATGTGATGTCATCAGTGATGTCATGAATGAGATTTGTGATGGCTTCTTTGATGTCATGGGTGTTAGTTCTTGCAGTGCACACTGGTGGCACGAGTTATGGTTGCTTAGCTTACCATAACTGTCGAATTTTGGGGGGGGGGGTTCGGTTTTACCTGTAACCATAACGTCCCTGTAACAACGTTTTTCCATTGAATTTCATAGGTTTTTTCTAGTGCAACTTAACCATAACGTCCCTTTAACAATGTTTTTGTTAGTGAATATATATTTGGCTGCTTGGTTTTCGAGCAGGCAATCTGTCCCTTTCCTTTGTCACATCGCTGTATTGTCCTTTGTGCCACATTGATTAACAGTGTCCATGCTCCTGTTTCAGCAGGCAGTTTCTGTTATATTTTCTGCTGGACACAAACAGTCTTCAGTTTTGTGCGTATTGTTTATTTGTTGGTGCTTTAGAGTCCAGCCACAGAATCCAATTCCTGATGTGCCTTTCAATGAGCATTTAGGGCAAAGCACTGTAATAGCAGCCTGTTCAGAAGGGTACAGTTTCTTTCCCCTGACTTAGCGGGAAACTCCTTTTAACCATTCTTTGTACTGCCTAAATGGGAACCAAACAGGTTTATCTTAGTTCGATTCATACCCCATTTATGTTCACTGTCCTTGTTGCTAGTCTATGTTTATAGCGTGTGTCTTCATATCTGCAGAACCTATATGCAATTAAGAGAGTTTCTTCTTTGAAAATGTCTCTCTGCTTATCATTCCTGCTAAATAATGAGTTGTAGGTCCAGTGATGAATCTGAAGTATTTGTCACCTCTCCCCAGAGGGGAGCCGCCCTCTTTGAGGCTATGGAGCTGAGCCCGCTAAGCAAGACCCTCCCTAGGGGTCCAGGAAAGTGGGGCCTCCCCTCTAGAGGACAAGAACTCCAGTTCCCCTAAGGAAATCCTTTCCATGAAGACAGTGGGCCTCATTACGATTGTGCCGGTCTAGAAACACTGGTGCCGGTAAGCCTTCCGGCAACAGTGTTTCCAGACCGGCACAGTAAGTCTCTGCGGGCAGGTGCGGTCCAGGTCAGACCTGGCGGGCGGAACGGCATCCGCCTGCAGAGTTTCACGGTAGCACCGTTGTTCACAGTACCGGTGCTTCTGTGGTCCCTATTCCCATGGAGTCCTATGGGACTCTATGGGAATGACATCTCCTGTCTCGGGCTGAAGCAAAGTCATCTGGTTTGCTTCTATTAAATCTTTTATGTACACATTGAGTATGGGAGTCTGTTTTGAAGCTGGTATCTAAATGATCTAAACAGACTCTTATATATATTGAAAATCACCCAGCACTTCACTAACATTAGGGAGACGGAAATGGCCACTCGGTTCCAAGTCAGATTAAATTTGCCTCTGGCTCCAAAGAGTAAATGCCCAAGTACCTGACTTTTGGTACAAAGCGGCAGCATAAAATTCCTCTAACTACAGCGAGGCTCAACATGCTGTCGCTGGCAGCATGTACAAATAGCTGGAATGTGGGTGCAAATTCATGCTGCATATGTGGGACAGAGGAGACTTTATAGCATTTCATCATCTTCTGCCCGAATAACGTAGATATTAGGACAGCATGGATATTGTGCAAATTAAGGGAAGTGGCATAATTTGATTTGATTTTGATTTTTATACATTTATAAAGCGCGCCAAACGAAATGAACCGTATATCGGCGCAGATGACACAACTAAAGGTAGATAAAAAAATAGAGAAAGATCCCAGATGAAATAGGACCATCTACCTAAAAAGGAAAGTCTTCAGTGCCTGGCAAAATTGAGGAAGTGAGCTCATAGTTCTTAATGATAGCGGCAGAGAATTCCACAACCTGGGACCAAAGGCGGAGAATCTTCTGTCACCTCTGGTTATAAAAACTGAGTGAGGGATAGTTAGGAGATGTCCGTCACAAGATCGCAGTTGTCTCATAGGTTGATATGGCTGTATTAGCTCTTGTAAATACAGCAGAGCAATGCCATTAACACATTTATAGACAATACAAGCTGTCTTGAATTTGATACGATCATCGACTGATAGCCAATGCAGCTTCCGGCGAAAAGGTGAAACATGATCAGTTTTCCTCAACCTAAATATTAGTCTGATGGCCGCATTTTGTGCCCTCTGAAGCCACTGAAGCTGTTTGGTCGGAATACCCAACAATTGACTATTGCAATAGTCTAAGTGGGCACTAGTTAAAGCTCCTACCACAGATGCATGATCTTTGGTTGGTTTATAGGGGAGTGCTTGACGTAGCATTCGGAGGACAAAATGTACTGCTTAAGTCTTGGCTCCCACCCGAGCTTCACAACCCAGGTCTTCTTGCCACAGACAACCCAGATTTTTTACTTTGGATACAAATTTAAGACTCTTGCCCAAGAGTAATGGAATAGGCAGCTTCTTGGCTGCGGACAACCGGTTTTTAGGTCCAAATAGAATTAATTCAGTTTTAGCAGCATTGAGTTGTAAATAATTCTTGGACATCCAGCTGCCTATTTCTTCCAGGCAACGCCCCAGTTTGTTAGACGCCTCCTGAAATTTGCCGATTCGTATGAAGATCTGGGTGTCATCGGCATATGAATGAAAATTCAGCCCATAGCGTCTCAGAATTTCAAGTAATGGCCGAATATACAAATTGAACAAAAGTGGGGACAGGGAGGATCCCTGTGGAACCCCACAGTACAAGCAAATAAGGTCCGACAGGAACTCCCCCATTCTCACCCGCAATTGACGGTTGGTCAGAAAAGACCTAAACCATTTCAATGCTAAATAAGATACTCTTCCTACCTCCTGTAGTCGTTCCAGGAGGATTTGGTGATTTACTGTATCAAAGGCTGCGGACAAGTCTAACATAACCAGGATGGTAAGCTCCCCTTGGTCCGCAGCCTTTAGCAATTCATCCTGTACTACTAGCAGGGCAGTCTCGGTTCCATATTTTGGACGAAAACCAGACTGGAATTTGTCCAACAATAGTTCATGTTCGACAAATTCCTGGAGCTGGTTGGTTACAACCGTTTCGAGGACCTTAGCTGGCCATGGTAAGCCTGCAATAGGATGATAATTTTGCAACACCTCAACATCTAATGAAGGCTTTTTCAGTAGAGGTGAGACAATTGAGAGTTTCAAACTCTCTGGAACGATCCCTTCCTGTAGTGACTTATTAACAAAGGTGGTGATAAATGGAGTGAGATCATATGCCAATTTCTTTGCTACATAAGCTGGCAAGGGAGAGAATCAATTGTAGGTTTAATGGCACTGATAAGTGGCAGCATAAGGCAGTACAGACCTAGTAGCATGCACAGAGGCCAGGGTGGCAGTGGCTTTTAGCCTGGCCAGGGCACGCAAAAGAAGAAATAAGATGCTTAAGGCTGCTGATTCATCTTGCATTATTTAATCTCAGATCAGATATTTTATCCTTGAAAACTGTTGTCTGATGATAAACCTTTTATTGTCTTTTGTGCAAAATCAGTGCATCCCTACTTATCTATGGCCCCTCCTCTGACTGGCATTCAGTGGAATATGGTGCCTCCCGTGACTGGGATGTTAACTGCACTATTCACACTTTAATTTAATTGGAGATCTCCAAGTGAATTTCGTAATCAAAAGTATCTTAATATGTGATCAACTTTGTATGATGGCCTCTTTGTACAGTTTCTGTCCTCCATAACGTGTGACGATATTTTGGCTAATCCTTGTAAAAAACCTGACCTGTTTTTATAGACCTATTTTAACTCAAGTAGCTGATTGTTAATATAATTACTGTTTTTTAAATGGAATGTTTTTTACTTTTATGAAATTAAGTGAATCACTATAATGCAATCATTCCCAGATTTAATTTTCTTGATTTCCATCCGGACTTCCTTCTCTATGATATGACTCTTTAATAACAAAGCCTACGTCTCCCAGTTTAGGGAGTTGTGCTTTTCGGAAAAAATGTGCTCTTGGGGATGGCAAATCCTCTGACAAGTATGCCTTTGCGCAATGGGTTGCAAAGTACTCTGCAATCTCCTTTGGGCATCTAATGAGTACCGCCTCCTCTGTTCGAATCCCCTGAATTCATCTATCTATGTTCTGTTGACGCAAATACCAAGCTAACAATGTGTCCACCTGATTTCCTTTCTCATAACAGTTCTGTTTAAACATTTCATTTTTTTTGTAAGTTTGTGTTATCTGCATGGCTTTTAGTTATTCTCTAAACTCTCCAGTCTGACTCAAAATGTTCAAATCCATCTGATTGGCTGATCCCATATTTAACTTTAGATCTTGAATGTAATGTATACTTCACAACCTGTTTTCTCTCTTCTCTTCCTAGTTCCCTCTCCCATCAATATTCCCCTGAAGTTGGCCTTAGTTGCATCATAACAGGCTGAACCTTTCATGTCTTGACCCTTATTGTTATCTTCAAAATCAAAAGCTGCATCTTCAACAAAGTTCTCTCTGAAAAGTGGATCCCTCAGCAATGGTTCTTTTAAGTCATATCTATCAATCAATCTTGAGAAAGTGGAAACCTCTCTTCCCTCCCTACTAGAAGAGCCCACCAATGGCAGTGACCTATCAGCTGTAACCTCATAAACCAAATTGAAAGTGTACCGGAGAATGACCTCTCGCCCTCCCAGAGGAATGATTTATTTTCAGGTCCCTTTCTAGAAAATATCTGACCTGTGTCTTTGGAGCATAAGTGAACAAAGGGTGAATGCCATTCCTTCATGTATATAACCTTTTTCAATTTAAGGGATTAAGTCAGTACTATTTGCAACCCTGCTGCCTTCTTGTCTGGGATAGAGGCCTAAAAGGATTGGCCCAAAGCTGAATATTACCCTTACAGTAACGTGTTTCCTGGAGGATGAGAATGTCTCACTTATTTCGCTTTCTCACTCAATATGTCTTTGGTGTCCTGGCCTTCCTTATGTGGAGCTACCATAAATATCCGCCATTCTGCTAGTTATTATCTTCTAATTTTTTCCTTCAATATTCACTAGTATGCACTGGTAGTATAGCAGAGCAACGCAGGTTCGAATCCCGGGCCGTGCTTAGAAACCTCTTCGGTATTAAGCATGTTATAAAAACGAAATATAATATCATTATAATTATAAGTATTCCCCATCGAGTGCTGGCCTGTCACTACAGGGCCCCTCAAGTTCTTCTTTGTTTTGTTTTGACACCTTTTCCAACAATTTCTTCTGTGCCTGGGAAGGTTTGTTGGCCACCTGCTTCACTGGGCGTCCAGAACCTCTCCTTCCTCCCATCAATCTCAAACGCCACCTCAGACTCTCAGATTGCCCACTCCCTCTCCTGCTTTTTACTCGACCCATGTGGTGGTACATTTGAGTACCGTCTGACTGTCATTCATCCTCTATAGACTCGTAACCAGGCCTCTCACAGTGTACAATTGCTGCTTTTCCTAACGTGCTGAGCTACGCAGTAAGCCTACTTTCCAACCAAGCCTCTTACTTCGCCAGGAATTCAGACGATCTAGGTTTGCCAGGATGTGCCCTATTCCGGAACAGTCCCTTCTCTGCATCTTCAGCCCATGGAGGAAGCCAAGCGCTACACAGGCCAGCGGCTGGAACAATGCACTTCCCTCTGAAGGCTGTCCCCAGTACCTCTCAACCTCCCTCCACTGTGGTTTTGCAGTTCCCCTCTTTCATGTAAACCCATGGCCTATGCGCTCCCTATAGGCTGCTGGTCCCAGTTGCTCAGTCTTCTTAAAACCTGCTTCGGCTGACGCCTCAGAACTCATTTGTGGGGTGTCCCGACTTCCCAGGGACTTCAATATAACACAATGGATATTTTAAATTCATCCACTACCCCAGTTGACTTTATATCTACCTAAATGGAGAAGCCGTCATCCACTTCCATGTTAATCCATTATATCTCTGATGTTGTCCTCCCCTATAGTGTCACACAATTGATCAACTGTTGTGTTGTGTCTGTAACCTAAAAACTCCTAGTTAGGGCACAAAGAGCAGATTGAAAATCACCATATACCCACATGGTGACAATCATTCCCTTCAACTCTCATCTTACCTTAATGATTCACCTCTGAATCTGAGATGTGATTGGAAGTGAAGCTATCATGAAAACTGTTATGAATGGAAAGGATATTGTTTAAAAAAATTATGATTTACCATTGTTATTTTGAACTGTGATTGATAAGAAATAGAGTTTGAATCATGTTTATCAAAAGTAATTAAACCATATATTTGTGTATGTTTTTATTGTGCATTTGTATAGCGCCTTATGTACCGTTGGTATGATCTTAAAGCACTTGTGGTTTGAACGCCCTTGGGAACCGTGGTCCAGATCAGTGGAGAGAGTTGGTGTAGTCTATAGTGCTTGGGTGCACTCTGTGTGTGTGTGTGTGTGTAGCCTGGATGGTTGGCGTGCTGGTAGCCGCATTCTAACATAAGGTGCGGTGCAGTGGTTGTGAGAGATCAGTGGAATGTGAGCAGCAAGGAGGGTGGTCTCTGAGTCTGCATTCTGGCAGCCAATGGCATGTGTAAGAGATTTGTGTGCAGCTAGTCCGATTTCTTTCGTGGGGTATAGCTGCGTTCTATCAGGCTGTTGAGTTGTTCATGGAGTAGTGTAGGTAGGTGTACAGCTAGGCCGAAATTGATCGAGGGGTATAGCTGCGTTCTGTTGTTTGTTGGTGTAAAGTGGAGAGCAAGCATATTGGTATGAGTGATGAGTGATAGTGCTTACTGGTAGGAGGCCTCTGATTCTGATTTACTTTCGAAGCCCAATGTGCATGCTGTGTCTTTACTGGACATTCGTGGTGGAGGAACTTCGAGTCGGATTCTCTGGTTGGAGGGGGTATGTTATGTTCGCTCAGTTGGCGGGTCCTTGAATTCTGTGACTCCATTTTAGGTGTGACAGGGCCCATATTCTGGGTTCCTTGTCATGGATAATGGCGGGTGGCTGAGTGACTCATTGGCATGATAGAGGTTATAGCTTTGAAATCATATTGCAGAAATGTGGTTTCATTGAGGCAGGGTTGCCAGAGAGCAGATTGGGTGGAGACAGTACTGCATAGTTGGTATTCAGCCTCAGGAGGGTAGTTTGTTGCCTTATTGCTTGCCTGACTTGAGCATGTACCGCTTTGTATACTAGGTGAGGGTGACATAAGGCTGTGTTTAAACCATAGTGCTTTAAGTTCTGCAGTAGTGGCTCTGTGGGTAGATTCCCTGTACGTGATGGTGGTTTTCAGATTATTGTCAGCGGCGGTAAATTTGGTAAGAGCAGGTACCGTCGGATTTGCTGTAAGGGGTGCAGATTGAGCTTGGGAGTGTGGCGGTGCAGAGTCTGCAGATTTGGCGGAAAGACAGCGGTTTGTATCTCTTGGGGGGGGGGGGGGAGGTGCTGTGCTTCCTTATGGGAAGATGGTGATTAGGCTTAGTTATGGTACCGCTGAGCTATGGTCCCCAGGATGATATAAATACAGACAGTCATCTTGTGGTCTTAGAGGTTGGGTATGTCAGGTCTGGATGGGATTAGCATGTCAGGGAGAAGTGTACGATTAATAGTGCCCTTTGTAGTCAGGCAGAGAGGCTGAGAGTCAGCAGCTACATGCCCTATAGCCCGTCGGTCGCAACTGTTGGCTTTCGAGTCATGACTGTTCCTATTTCCGTGATAGTGTCATTATTGGGCAGCTTCTGAGGCCAGCAGTTGTTATTTTTGCGGTACTGCCAAATGAATAGAGTTATAGTTATTAGTGGAGTGTTTTAGCGGTCATAGGCGGTCGCTTTCAATGATTAGGGAAATAGGCACGTTTTCAATGCTTTACGGAAGGCCATGTGGTCCTGGTTGTGTCGAATGTGGGGAGGCAGAGAGTTCCATAGTGTTGGTGCTAAGGTAGAGAACGCTGACCCTCCAATTCTGGATGAATTGGAGGCAGGAATCACTAGTAGGAGGGCCATGCTAGATCTTAAGGTGCGTGTTGTGAGATAGGGCATAATCTTTTCTTGTAGGTTTGTCGGGCCTGTCATGTGTACTGCTCGGTGGGTGATGCATAGGGTTTTGAAAGTGGCCCTTCGACCAGTGGGGAGCCAGTAAAGGGTCCAGAGAGCAGGTGAGATATGGTCCCTTTATCCCAGTGCAAGAAGGAGTCTGCGGCAGCTCTTTGCGCTCTTTGGAGTTTAAGTTGGTAGGCCGGTGCACCCAGATAAATGGAGTTTGCATAGTCTAGTCTGGACATGACAATGGACATATTAGCAGCTAATCTGTTGGGTTACAAGAGGTGAGGGAAGATGCGTCTCAGGAGTCTGAAGTGGTAGTGACAGGATTTGGATACATTATTGATCTGGTGGGATAGGGTTATGTCCGAGTCCATTGTGCAGCCAAGGTTTTTGACTTTGTTGGAGGTAGATCGGGCAGTGCCGAGCCATAGGAGTGGTTGCGGCAGTAGGGCTACGGTGCCGCACACCACGAGTTCTGTTTTTCCAGGGTTCAGAAGGAGGTAGTTTCTTGTCATCCATAGGTCTATATCTCTGAGGCAAGCTGCTAGGTTGGGTCGTGGGTAGATGCTTGTTTTGGGGATTCTCAGGATAATTTGGGTATCGTCAGCATAGTTATAGCATGTAAGGTTGTGTGTGCGGATGAATACTATTTTTGTTTTAAGACTTGTTAGCCAAAAGAGTGTGTCTAGGACCCAGTAAGAAAGGCATGGTATCAATAGTAAGACGGACACAAGTGATCACAGTTCAAGGGTGTTTACTAAACTTTAAAAAGGGTTTGAAAAACGTCCCTCTAATCGTAACTCTACAGATGGGAGCAAGCTACGCCCATCAAATAGTAACGCAGACCTAGTGGTGTCTTGCCAAAATAAATGGGCCTATACTAATAAAACTATTGCTGATCCTTACTTCTAAATACACATAGTGTGGGAAACAATGTTACGCAAGAAAGAAGTGTGCAAGAAATGATATGTCAGGATGCTCAGGCCATTGGCCTCCCTTCCCCATGTTTTCAGCACCAGATAAGGCGGTACACTTGAGCTTAGCACAGTCTCTGGCTTCTCTAGCACGACGGTGCAGTTCAAACAATAGCATCAGTGCCTTTTTGTGCCCAAGTCTCTTTGCCTTCCAAAGTCTCTTCTTGCAGAGGGCACTGATGTGACAAACGTACAATGTTATTTTCCTCTCTGAATTTCACACGCACCCAATTTTTCGGGTGATTCACTATTCCCCCCGGATGCCCCTCAGCCAGGCTCAGATCTGTTTTAATGCAATGTTCGTCCAGCCTCCCTCTGCCGGGCTCGGATCAATTTCATTCACTTTAACACAAACTTGCTTTATTCCAAACGCTTTAAATTGAGCTCCCTCGTTCGGGCTCGGACCAACTTGCTTGGCATTATCAACATCGAAGACTTTCAATTGTTAGCAGGAATTTGCTTGACCCCATCGCAGGACCACTTCGATGTACACTTCTTTGCCACTCTTTCACTCTTTTCAACTCTCAGTTGGATACCTTACAGAGACCTTCGAATGAGCATGCACGTGGTGCCGGGCCACTCTGTCAAGGGTATTGTATCTTGGTTTCAAAGTTCAATCACTCATCTCTTGTTCAATTTTTACTTGTGTTGGTCATCACATGCGTTTCATACACTGCTAGCTTGCAGCCTTGGCTTCAACACAGACCGGTTTGGTATTGGTCTCCCCAACTCAGCGGCTGTGTTGATTTCACTGGTGCTGCTTTGTTGTAGGAGCCAAGGACCGTACCACAGTGGCAAGTGATTTTCCCCTCCTTGCTTATCGATGCGGGAGGGCTCCGGGTACCTCTGACACACAATGCAAGATTCTTCAGTGTGGTTTCCTGGTCTTACGCTTTGTATTCTTGAGGGTTCATGAAAGTAACGGTTCCTCGTCGAAAAGATCAAGGGTACTTCCCTCCTTGCAACCCCTTCTGTTTTGCTGTCTTTCTCCTTGTGTTAAACTGCCATCTTGGAACTGCTGCTCCACCTTTTATCCATGTGGGGGAAGTGTGTGTGATTGCGTGTGTGTGATTGCGTGTTTGTGATTGCATGTGTGTGTGATTGCAATATTGCCTGACCATCGCATTGGGACATGTCAGGTATACGGTTCGGGTGTTTGTCTGTCTTCTGTCATAGCCGGCTGTCAGTGAGAAAGTGTTTGTGTTGTGAAGGGGGGGCTGAGTTCCTCAATATCCTACCTGGTAGGATGGGGTAAAGGTGTTACAGGGAAGGGGATACCAAGTCTCCTCATCCAGTGTCCCACTCCCCAACACCCCTCAACCAGATGGTCCACCCCCAGGAGCTGGATCCAAAAGCAATGGTCGTGTCCTGTCCACCTGGATGACAGATCCCCTGAGGACTAGCGTGTGAGACACCTTCTGGTTTCTCACAATCCTCATTACATTTATGAGGAATGGTACTTTATACTTGTATAAAATATGATCCCAGTTGCCATACGGATCACATCCAGACGCACCTGAAATTAATGAACTATTGTTAAAATTGTTAGAAAAGATGAAATTTAGTGAACTGAATGTATGCACCCTTCAAGGCAGATAGAACAATAGATGTCAATTTTAACCTAATTTCTAATTATGGATTCATTAGAGATTTGGATGTTTTGGGTGGTATTGTTTCATTTTGCCAGGGTACAAAACTTTCACTCGCCACTATTCATTGGCTAGTGATTTTTTTTTTACTCTTGGTTAGTAAGAAATGGTGTGCTGTGTGTGACTTTTATGGCTGGCTAGTAGCTTGCAACTTGAATATTTCGCTCCTGATTTTCCAATTGTTTTTCTAGTAATATCTTTTGCTCAATTTCTTTATTGACTCCTTTTTTAATAGTTTTTAAAATGTGGATGGTTGCTGTTGTCTTTTTGCAATTGTCTTTATTAATATACCTAATAGTTCCTGTGCTTCCCAGCATGATAGGAAAAGTTGTAGGAGACAGTAACGTTTGCTATTTCCTTTCTAATGGGGGTTAATGACTGGTAATTAATTAGACTTGGTTTTGCATGTCATACTATGCAATTGTTGGTGGTTCAGCTTCTAGATTTTTATGGACCTCTTATCTGTTGATGAATTTTGTAAAATGTCAGTGGAACATCGATCTTCTAGGTCATTTAATTTTCATTTCATTTAATTTCATTGACGTAGATGGTGATAATCAATGACGCAATTTTTTACAATATCAATACAGTCTTGGTCAATGTGTATCAACTTTTCAGTGCCATGTCCTATATGGCCTCAAGAACACACCAAATCTCGAAGACTGTTCAAGGGTTTTTATTGAAATATTTGAGTAGGGTCTCACTAAGTGTCGTCCCTCTCTCTCATCTCCTGTGGTCTTTTCCCTCCCTACCAGAGAAGTCTCTGAATCACAAGCGAGACACTAGATATCGGTAACCTCTACTATCTAAAGTCTGCCTGGCTGTAGATGAGGGTCTAAAGGCAACCAGACTCCCTCTGGGAATTTCTAGGTGGATCCTAACCTGGGGGCCCACCATAAGAAAGATCTTTAAAATGGTGCATTCCAATCACCCAGGTCTCACTCGGTCTTTTATCTCTAGCACTCTTGTCCACCTTGACCTGATGTTCTTTCCTTTTTTTCCCTTTCTTAAACTCTCCTTCCTTCCCCTACTCTCCTCTTTTACCCCTCTTCCTCTCTATCTGTCCCTCTGATGTTCCTCTGTCTACTGCTACTTTCCCTCTCCCTCTACTACTCCCCACTCCCCCCTCTCTACTATTTTCCTCTACACTCTACCAACACCTTCTCCCGCAGTTACCCGCCTTTCACAATCTGTCAGCTATCTGTCAGTCTCACTCACACTCCTACTCTCTCACGTAGTCTCTCTCACTCGCCTTTCACGCACTCTCACACCTAAGTACCATTTTCTCTCACCAACCAATACATCACCTTGTACATATTCTCTGTGATGCTCCTCCACACTGTCCTTCCTGTACCTGGTCTCTCGGTCCGCCATCTCCTCCCTTGGCCTCATCCAACAACCCACATACACTTGATTCCTGCTTCCCTTTTTACTGTCCCCCTTCCATCCTATTGGTTTTGGTGCCCAGCTGGTTCCTCAGGCCAATCTAAATCTTGCTTTTCCCCAGGGATCGGGTCCTACAGATGCAAGGATCTAAAGTGCCTCTTTAGCCTTGCCACCTTCTCAAACGCAGGTCTGCTGCAGTTAGGGGATGGCGGCCCGTAACTAAAAGTCTTTAATCTGGCGGTCTGGGGCACCTGGTTCGCAAATCTGCAGTGCATACTGCTCCAGTGCCTCGTTGTTCATTGCTGTTTCAGCCATGGGTGGGCTGCACATCTCTTCCTCTGCCACAACGACTTCTGGACTCAGCAGTGTGTAAGAGAGGAGAAAAAACATTTTGTAAGGCAGTTATGGGGTGATCAGAAGTGGTACTTGTAACCAGTCACATTGAGAGGGGACAGAGTCTGGGGACCTAGCAGCTCCCACTCCCCGTCTCTGGTGCAGGACTGGCTCTGGCAAACACCTTGGTAGGCCTCCTGCCATAGGTTGAGAGGGGTCTCTATCCCCTCTTGTCAGGATCAGCTCCCTGACCCTGTCACAGTCAATTGATTTGAGCAGGGCCAGCTCCTCAATAATGGGCGACTGGGCTCCAACCCATCTTTTCTGAATGAAGTGCCAAGCCACCCCAGTGGGAAAACACTACATACTCCCTCAGCTGCAGCAAACAACTGAAGGAGCGCTCCTAGGAGGGCTTGAACTGTCAAAAGGGAAAGGATATGTTATGTTCTGTTCTGGTGTAAGCATCTTGAACGCGCACGTCGTCCGAACGGCATTTTGGCGCGAGGATTTACACACAGTAGGTTTTACACAGCCACAACCTAAAATAAGAAGGTCTTAAATTGGCAACAGAAGTGCAGATGATTTTTAACAAGTCTCAGGCTTTACAGGGGGGTTATTCCAGAGCGTGCTCATGGCTACCGAAAAAGCCCTGTCTACCACTCTGCTCCATTGGCACTTGGGACCAACACCAAATAGCCGTTACCTGATCAAAGAGGCCTGGCCGGTAGGTAGGGCACACATTTTTACTGAAGAAAGTCGGCCCCCACCTTGTAGTAGGCCCGATGGACCAGGCAAGTGGTTTCCCTTTCACAGCCTGTGTACCCCAACCTGCATTTACATAAGGTCATGCAGGGCCAGGGGGGGTGACTGCATCTGTGAATGTGCATATGGGGTGCTCCAATCGCCTGGGGCGTTGAGCAAGGAGTGCTCCAGTTCCTCCGCTCATGTGCAGCAATCAGGAAGATCTCCCTGCTTGTTGATTCATGTGCTTGTTGTGTGGGATCCAGAGAGCTGTTGTCGGAGCATGTCCTGAGGTGTAGCGGCTTCTGGACCGGGGCTGCAGGTACAGAAAACAAATGTTTATGTGTTCATGGCTGCGTGTGAATGAGTGTATATTGTGTGCATGTGAATGAGAGAGTGTATGTTATGGCAGGGATACAAAGTAAAAGCAGCTCCTTTGTATCCAGTATTGACCAGTGACCAGGAGCTACCACTGAGGAACTAAGTACTAGTACATAGCTTTCCTGGAAAGCGTACTTCCACATAAAATGCACACTTACAGGTTTGTCCATTATGTATGACCCCTTATGCTTTAAATGTTGGATAGATGAATCCTAATGTTTATTAATCGATTGTCCCAAAGAAACAGCGGTAAATTCACATAGGTGCATTCAGCCCTACAGATAAGGGGTGTATTTGCTGCTTTTACTCCCTAAAAATAGGCAAATACATCCACCTAAAAAAATGGGGAGTAAAAATACCCCCAACAGGAAACAGACACATAGAACCCTGTGCACCGGCTCTTACCCACACAGCTCCATGGATTTGCTTGGACCAGTAATGCACATAGTATCACAGGAAGAAACTATTATTACTGCCTGATTGTTAAAAGTAAACCTGATTTCGTTAATGTGCATGAATAACGAGCAAAGAAATAATTATTACAAAAAAGAAATCTGTTTATCTGTTTTTCAGTTACAACATAATTTTACTCGCTTATAAAATACTCCTATTGGGAAATAGACTTATATTTTTACCCCCTAAAAAATCCTTTTACTCACAACTTTAAAAAATAGGGAGTAAAATACTCCCTATTCCAAATCTTATCTGAGCACTGGGTGCGTTTGTTCGCCATTAGTTGGCCTGGGGAGCCAAATGTAGCTCCTGGTAGCTGTTGTTGTCAAGCTAACCACGTTCTTCTAAGCTACAAGCAGGAGCTAAACAGCTCCCAGGTCTCTTCAGTTTCAAACTCTGTTATGGGTGTGGGTGGTGAAAGAGAGTTGTGAACACTGTGAATGTGTATGGTCGTGAAAGTGAATGTGATTGACTGCTGAATCAATGCTAGTGGTTGAGTGCTGGGCAGCGGGTCTCTGATTTGGGGTTTGGGAGTTGTTAATGTTCCATTTTTGTGGGTTGGTTTTCTTGTTTTGGCATGGGATTGGTTACTGGGCATCAATGTTAAAGCGAACATAAGTGTTATGTGGCTACACTGGCCACCATTTCTGCAGCCAGTCTAGTTACGTTTTCTTACACTGGAATGACACTTTTTGCTGTGCATCGAGATTAAAGCAAACAGGAGTGTTATTACGTGGCTAGACTGACTGGACGACATTGGTGTAGCTTGTCTGGGTATGTTTCCAAATTCGTTATGGCATTTTATACTGGCAAAGGTAACAGGAGTATGTTCTTAAATGGTAATACTGACATGTACTGGTGCAGCTGGCATGGACGTGTAAGGGCACAGCCAGCATGACCAGTGTTTTATATTGGCATATATTGTGGGCAAGTTCATCATGAAAATGAGTTGGAAAATGCTCTTGTGCATATATTGGATAGCACATGGGCTTACTATCAATAGTGGACGAAAAGGATGAAAATTAGGGTATGGTTTATGTGCTGTGGTGGTGGTATGGAGGGTTTGCCGCAGGGGGACATCCTTCTCTCCAGAAGGTGCGTCCCTCCCTATGAGGTCCTCCTGTATATTACCAGGTTTATAGTGATAATACCGAATACAAAAATTTCGAAAACAAAAATCTCGAAAAAAAAGGTCGAAAAAAAAAATATCGAATTTTTTGTTTTATGACGTTTTTTTTTTCGAAATGGGGGGGTTCCCTCCGTTCCCTCCCTCCCAACCCCCCTTTTTGTTATTTTTATTTTTATTTTAACCCTTTTTTTTACTTACCTGACCCCAAAAACACATAAATAAATAATTCGATATTTTTTTTTCGAGATTTTTGTCATTCGGTATTATGTTTTTGGCCTTTTGACTGACCACCATATTACCACCCCCAGGTGGTCTAATGGGTAGCAGCCTCACCTGCCTAGCCTCATAGGAAAGGGCTCCTCCTGTGGGGAGAAGTGACGCGAACTGGTGAATCGTCACAATACCCCGTCCAGGGCCTGCTTCATGAATTGAGTGGCACATCCCTGCCACAAGCATCACCACAGTCCCATTCACTAGCCCCAACAACAAGGCTTCTTCACAGGAGCTAGCATTCTAATGTCAGGGAATGTGCTATTGTATTGTATTGTTTATTTGAACTGTGGGAAATTTAATGATTTCACACATATTGTTGCATATAACAAGGATGAGTATTTTGCCTTAAACATTGTCCTAAACTATGTCCTAAACTCTCTAGTTCATCTGTTCGAGAACATTAGTCATGGTATGAAAGACACTAAGGCCTCCCTCAGAACAGCAAACTGCAAAGTAAGCTTTCTAGAGGGATACGTAATAGCTAAAAGAGGAGGGGAAGAAAGACTAGGTGTGCTGGTTGATAACATTAGCATGGGTAACTCACCAGTGACTTTGTGCAACTCTAGTACTAACACGTTGAGAAGTGAGATGATAGATTTGCTGCAACAAAGTAACAGGGAATATACCTGTGCAATAGCAGAATCATCACAAGTCACTCAATCTCCCATAGAAGACAAGGGGAGACGGCATCAGTCAGCAACAAGGAGACACGGCACCTCGAGTAGGCAGGCAAATATGTTCAGTGCCTGTGCAGTCACAAAGACATAGAACAAAAAGGCAGAAAACATCTAAAAATATTAAAAATCCTTTGACCAAAAACCGAGGTTCACAAATGTTTGAGGACACTAAGGAAACACATTGTGAACCTGGATTCCTGTGAAGATACATGGATCGTGATTGAGGCTCCAGAGAAGGTGCCAAAACAAAGAAGAAAAATAAGAAGTCATTAACAAATCCTCCTAATGTTTCCCAAAGGAGCACAGAGGGCACCATGTTACCCTTTCTACAGAAAACGGATCCTGTGGAGAGGGATTTTGCACTGGATGAACTGTCAACCCATGATGATTTTGAGATGAATGAGGTTGCTGTAAGTCCTCGTAGTCCAGGCACCTCTGTTATTAGAGCAAGGCCTTTACATGGCATGGCAACAATCTTAACCAAATTAAAAAGAAGAAACGGATAACTTCCGTCCCTGGGTGAGCTCACTCAAAGAACCCTTTCCGGGGTTTCAAAATTATATTGCTCTCAATTAATCACTTTAATGCCAGTAAGACACGATTGCAAGTTTCTGTGTAGTTTTTCTTCAAATCCCATTATTTATTCCTGACCCATCAGTGTTATTGCAGTTTATAGCCAATGCATTTCGGACTTCCGTCCATCATCATGGTCATTAACACTGTTATACATCAACCGTACATTCATCAGTCACATGATATAATCCACATATTCAATTGAAACAGTTCCCCATCATAAAGTGCATCCCACGATTTGAGCAAGATATAAAGTATGGCATATAAGTAATATGAATTAAACGTACCAGGTGATAGTTGCAGTCCACATGCAATTCAAGAAATAAATGAAAAAAATGACAAAACATACAATAAGTCAACGCAGATTCATTAAAGTAACTCATTCAATTGTCAACTTGGCTAATTGTTTTAAAGATATGACTCGCTACCTGTGTGTCCTTTTCTCCCAGAGCACTGATCCGCTCTGCTGAGTCTCTCAAAGCAGCCCGTATTCACTGTGAAATAAATGTGCATATTGAGTTCCCCTACTAATTGATACAGATCTATGTATTCATCCCTCCTAGATGTACGCTTACCTTACGTCCTGTAGTACGCAGTGATGAACTGGGTACCCGAAAAGAGTTGCCGCCATCACCGCGAGCGTATAGAAACGCTATTCCTCTTACAATCTGTTTCAACACCACACTTTTTGATAAGCCAAGAATGGTACTCACGAATCTTCGGGCTTTATCAGGAGGTTTGAAGAGTAGAGAGACGTCCCCCCGGGAGTCCAGAGACCGTGAGTAGTACTCTGTGCACCCAGGGGGCCACCCCCTGGGAAACCCTCGAGGGGAAGAAAACCCAGATCCAGACAGGTCCCGATTGATTGGAACGGAAGTTCGTATGATAATTGAAGACGTAGAAAATTAACTTGCTGAACACTTGACGTCAGGAATCGGAGCAGGAATAATCCAAGGTAAGATGCCGGGGAAACCCTGTTAATACCAGGAGAAGGAGAGCAGACTCACGAGAGACGTGACTCAGAGGAAGACGAGGAGAAGCACAAAGTGACAGCAGGAGGAGAAGAGCCGCGGTTGCGAGAGGCCGACGGCGGAAGGAGGAAAGAGGCTGAGAGATGTAAGTGAACCAGAAACGGTGAGTACCGAAGCGGCCGCAGCCGAAGCGGAGTAAAGGAAGCCAAGCAGGGCTAGGATTAGCTAGCACGGCAAGCCGTGTGGAAAAAAGAAACAGCGAACTGTCAAGGATGGCAGCCGCTGAGCGGAGAAAAAAGGTGCTGCGAGCAGCTAGTACGGCAAAAGCCGATCGAGGAAACAGAAACAGCGAACTGCCAAGATTGGCAGACGCTGTAATGAGAAAGGTGCTGCGAGCAGCTAGCACGGCAAAAGCCGAGCGGTGAAAGGTAGGGAAACACAGATGGAAAGCAATGCATACACGGGAGCGAGTAGCAACGCAGAGTGTTTTAGTGATTCTGGGTTTAAGTAGGATTGATCAGGTGGAACTGAGTGCGAAACTAGACCTGCACCGTTAGGTAGTAGAAACGTGATCCAACAGACGCCATCTTGAATTCCACTGTGTGCGCCGATGATGGTGAATCTTCCAATGTTTCCAAAGAGTTCTAGGGGTTTTCCTAACAGTATGCCCTTCCCGTGGGGTGGAAGGTCCGGGTTTCCACGGTTGAGACCTGTGGAATCGGCGCACCAGTGTAGGTGCATGAACTGCAGACGCTGGTTCCCAAGTCCTGTCAGATGGTCCATAACCTTTCCAATCTATAAGATATTGAAGACTTCCCCGATGATATCTGGAGTCCGCTATGGCCGATACTTCATATTCTTGTCCTTTAGAGGAGTCAATAGGCAATGGTTTGTTTCTTTCTTGTCTTTGGAACCTGTCTGAAACATTTGCCTTTAGTTGAGAGACGTGGAAAACATTATGTATCCTAGACCAAGAAGGAGGTAACTGAAGGCGATAGGCCACCTTCCCTACTGCCCCGGAAACTGTAAATGGACCAAAATATTTGGGGGACAGTTTATTAGGTATCAGTCTTTTTGGGAGGTATCGAGAGGACAACCATACCAAATCCCCTTGATGGTAAGTAGGTTCTTGGGATCTTCGCTTGTCCGCCTGTTTTTTAGTCTTTTCTTGAGTTTCCTTGAGAGCTGTTCTAGCCAGGGCATGTCCAGACTGAATGTTGGCCACCAATTCTTCTACTGCAGGAGAGTTGGTAATTCTGGGAGGAGTGGTAGGGATTATTACAGGATGATATCCGTAGGTACAGTAGAAAGGAGACATTTTGGTAGCAGAATGATGAGAATTATTGTATGCTATTTCCGCGTAGGGTAGGAAGTCGTCCCAGTTGTCTTGGGTAGCAGAAATGAAGCATCTAAGGTATTGTTCCAAAGATTGGTTCAGCCTCTCTGTCTGACCGTTAGATTGTGGATGATATCCCGAGGTCAGATCTCGTTGTATTCCTAAGGATTGGCATAAATTCTTCCAAAATGTCGATATATATTGTGGTCCTCTATCGGAGATGATGTTTTTGGGGAGTCCATGCAATCGGAATATTGTCCTTAAGAAACAGGATGCCATCTGAGCTGCTGTTGGGAGTTTTTTCATGGGTATAAAGTGTGCCATCTTGGTCATTGAATCCACCGTCACCATTATAGTGGTATTATTATTTGAAGGAGGTAGATCTACAATGAAATCTGTAGAAATCTTTTCCCAAGGTTGGTCGGGTAGAGCGGGTTGGACCAGTTTTCCTACTGGGAGCCTTCTTGGTGTCTTTTCTTGCAGACATATGACGCACGACGAAACGTAGTCTTTAACGTCTGCAGATAAGGTGGGCCACCAAAAATGACGGCTGATTAGTTCTTGAGTGTTGGCTATTCCTCTGTGACCTGCTACTTTGTGATCGTGGCACATGTGTAATACTTGCTGTCTTAGGTTTCCTGTAGGTACAAACAGACTAGTGCCATGGTAATATAGACCATTTTCTTTCTGGAGCTGGTGGATCTGGATATCACTATCTTTTATGTCTTTTATTTGACTGCGGACATCTTGGAGAAATGAAGAGACTACAAAAACAAAAGTTGTGTGCGGAAATATCTTCTCCTTAATTGTACATTCTTCTGTTTGTAGACTGCGGGACAAGGCATCAGCCATTTGGTTACAGGTGCCAGGAATGTGAGTAATTTGAAAGTCAAAAGAAGAGAAGAAATATGCCCATCGGGCTTGACGGCTGTTCTGGCATTCGAAATTCTGAAGGACTTTAAGGTTCCTGTGGTCAGTTCTGATAGTTACTGGATGTCTTGCTCCTACTAGAAGATGTCTCCATTCTTGGCATGCCTTCTTAATGGCGAGTAATTCCTTTTCCAGAACTGTGTAGTTTTGTTCTGAGGACGTCAAGGTTTTTGACATATAGGCAATAGGATGCTCTTTGCCGCTAAGAGAAATCTGTTTCAAGACTGCTCCTATTGCAGAATGAGAAGCATCTGTCTCTAGAAGGAATGGTTTGGTTTGGTCCGGCAATCTAAGGATGGGAGCAGATGAAAATGCAGACTTTAATTCGTCGAAGGCTTGTTGTGTTTCCTTAGTCCACACATATTTCCTTCCTTTCTGTAGAAGTGTAGTCATTGGTTTGATGACTTTGGAGAAGTTGGGTATATATTTCCTGTAGAAATTCGCAAAGCCAACAAACCTTTGGATTTCTTTGACTCCTTGTGGAGCTTTCCAATGCAAAATGGCTTGTACCTTGTGGGGGTCCATGGAAGCCCCTTCTTTGGAAAGAATAAAGCCCAAATAAGGAATCTTTTCTTGATGAAACGAGCATTTCTCTAATTTGGCGAAAAGGTGATTGTCTTGTAGGCGGTGTAGTACCTCTGAAACATGAGAAATGTGCTCCTGTAGATTGGTAGAGAAGATCAATATATCGTCAAGATATACGATCAGTGAATGAAGTAATAAATCCGAAAACAAGTGGTCTACGAATCTTTGGAATACTGATGGAGCATTAGCCAGGCCGAAAGGCATAACATGATATTCGTAATGCCCAAAAGGGGTGCGGAATGCCGTCTTCCACTCGTCTCCGCTTTTGATCCTAATTAAATGATAAGCGCCTCTCAGGTCCAGTTTGGTGTAAATGGAGGCACCCCTTACCGCTTCTAAAATATCCTGAATCAAAGGCAAAGGATATCGATCCTTGTAGGTGACCCTATTCAATCCCCTATAATCAATGCACGGTCTCAGTTCTTTGCAGTCTTTTTTCGGGATGAAAAACAAGGATGCTCCAGCTGGACTTTTTGATTCAGTGATAAGTCCGTTGCGTAGGTTTGTCTGAAGATATTCCTTCAGGGCCTCCTTTTCAGGATTAGATAGGGTGTACATCCTTCCAAATGGGATCTGGGCGTCTGGCAGGAGAT
This sequence comes from Ambystoma mexicanum, assembly GCF_040938575.1. Taxonomy (NCBI): domain Eukaryota; kingdom Metazoa; phylum Chordata; class Amphibia; order Caudata; family Ambystomatidae; genus Ambystoma; species Ambystoma mexicanum. The sequence goes on along the minus strand of NC_090932.1, from coordinate 1,478,400,395 downwards.
CTATACTGCAATCGTCTCTCCGGTGAGGAGGCAGTTCCTTGAATTCCTCATTAGAGAATACTTTACTGTACTTGTGGTAACATTCCGGTAACAATTTCAGATTTAGCACTACTGCATTAGAGTTCTGAGAGATCTCAGGTGCCTGGGAGGTGTGTATTCCAGTAGTACCGTTATGCTGGCATGTGGAGGTACAGTATTCTGATCCCAAAAACATGGTTCCAGCTTTCCAATTGATATAGGGATTGTGTTTAGCCAACCAAGGTATTCCCAGGATTATCGGGTAGTGAGCTGCCTTAATGAGATCAAAGATCACTTCCTCTTCATGGGTAGATATCCTCATTGTGAGGACGGAGGTATTGGCTCGTATGGGTCCAGAGGATAAGGAATTTCCATCCACTCCTTCGACTGGGATTGGTAGTTCTTTAGCTATATGGGGTATCTTGTTCTTGTAAGCCCATTCGGTATCCATAAAAAGACCCGCTGCTCCGCAATCTACAAGAGCTGGAACGTTTTGGAGTGAAACATCATTAAATCGGAGTGTTACTGGTAAAACCACCATTTCTCTGCGTCCAAACATGGCTTGTATGCTATTGGAGAATCCAGCAATAGAATCTAAGAGTTGATTGTTAGTGGTCACCAGGGGTGTGGCCCAAGCCAGAGCGCTCCCTGATAGGTTGGATATCATGAAGCTGACCTTGGACCGGTCGTTAGGAAAAAAGGCCGGTTTCAATGTAAATTGTACTGTACAAGAGTCGATGAATTCTTTTAGTTTTTTGGGATTGCCATCATATTTCCCCATAGGGAGGGGACCTGGAGGCAGTTCGATTCTTGAGTGTACTACTTGACGAAGCATGGTGTTTTCATTGCGCAGGGTTTGCATCTCGGTATTGAGATTTTGTACAGCTGCTACCAGCTGCTGTATCTGTTGCTCCATGGCGTTGCTATCTCTTACAATCTGTTTCAACACCACACTTTTTGATAAGCCAAGAATGGTACTCACGAATCTTCGGGCTTTATCAGGAGGTTTGAAGAGTAGAGAGACGTCCCCCCGGGAGTCCAGAGACCGTGAGTAGTACTCTGTGCACCCAGGGGGCCACCCCCTGGGAAACCCTCGAGGGGAAGAAAACCCAGATCCAGACAGGTCCCGATTGATTGGAACGGAAGTTCGTATGATAATTGAAGACGTAGAAAATTAACTTGCTGAACACTTGACGTCAGGAATCGGAGCAGGAATAATCCAAGGTAAGATGCCGGGGAAACCCTGTTAATACCAGGAGAAGGAGAGCAGACTCACGAGAGACGTGACTCAGAGGAAGACGAGGAGAAGCACAAAGTGACAGCAGGAGGAGAAGAGCCGCGGTTGCGAGAGGCCGACGGCGGAAGGAGGAAAGAGGCTGAGAGATGTAAGTGAACCAGAAACGGTGAGTACCGAAGCGGCCGCAGCCGAAGCGGAGTAAAGGAAGCCAAGCAGGGCTAGGATTAGCTAGCACGGCAAGCCGTGTGGAAAAAAGAAACAGCGAACTGTCAAGGATGGCAGCCGCTGAGCGGAGAAAAAAGGTGCTGCGAGCAGCTAGTACGGCAAAAGCCGATCGAGGAAACAGAAACAGCGAACTGCCAAGATTGGCAGACGCTGTAATGAGAAAGGTGCTGCGAGCAGCTAGCACGGCAAAAGCCGAGCGGTGAAAGGTAGGGAAACACAGATGGAAAGCAATGCATACACGGGAGCGAGTAGCAACGCAGAGTGTTTTAGTGATTCTGGGTTTAAGTAGGATTGATCAGGTGGAACTGAGTGCGAAACTAGACCTGCACCGTTAGGTAGTAGAAACGTGATCCAACAGACGCCATCTTGAATTCCACTGTGTGCGCCGATGATGGTGAATCTTCCAATGTTTCCAAAGAGTTCTAGGGGTTTTCCTAACAATTCCCCCTCGCGCATGCGCGTGACTCGCTGTCTCTTCCTAACATATACTTTGCCAGCGTACTCCGTATAGTGCAAATTAGGGATATGTGGCTCCTGAAAGATCTCGCAGATCAAACCACCTTCTTAACCGTTTATTGTGCTAGCAAAAAACGTAGTATTAAACTGGGCAGAAAATACCTTTTCATTACGTAACCGTTGTGCACTACTTTCTCTGGTATCGCGCATGCGCGCCAACCTCAGGGTAGTGTCCCGCTTTCCAAATGGTAAAATGAATTATACATAAGCTCTCAAAGTGCCGTTCTGTGAATACCTAATTTGTTACTACAATGCCAAAAATTAGTCATAAGGTAGATTCCCATATGTACCCAAATGTATCTCCTTGCTCCTACTCAATTTTCATTTTTTTGATTTTCTTCTTCATTTTTTTCTTGAATTGCATGTGGACTGCAACTATCACCTGGTACGTTTAATTCATATTACTTATATGCCATACTTTATATATTGCTCAAATCGTGGGATGCCCTTTATGATGGCGAACTGTTTCAATTGAATATGTGGATTATATCATGTGACTGATGAATGTACGGTTGATGTATAACAGTGTTAATGGCCCTGATGATGGACGGAAGTCCGAAATGCATTGGCTAAAAACTGTAATAACACTGTTGGGTCAGGAATAAATAATGGGATTTGAAGAAAAACTGCACAGAAACTTGCAATCGTGTCTTACTGGCATTAAAGTGATTAATTGAGAGGAATATAATTCTGAAACCCCGGAAAGGGTTCTTTGAGTGAGCTCACCCAGGGACGGAAGTTATCCGTTTCTTCTTTTTAATATTGTCATTACCTTGTGCCGAGGCTACAAGGTGAGCTCCCACAACAATTGTGAACAATAAGAAATAATTGTGAATTATTGAATATAGAAGTGGTGCCCACCCTTCCCCCTGATCTTGAACAATCTTAACTAAGCCACTAACCATACATAAAAAGATTGATGGACATGCTAATGATAAGATCTTAATGAGCCACAGCAGAATCTGAATAAAAGTAATTATAAAAGTAATTACAAGTCCAATAAAGTTTTAGATAATCGCAAGTCGCCAGGAGTATTTGGACAATTGAGGTTGGAATTTGTCTTGAGAGATAACAATGCAATTGTACTGAATCAATCCAATATTTTGTTTCTTTTTAAAATATCTGCAGCCTAAGAAACATCTATTTGGGTGTGTTACGCCGCATTTGCGGCTCTGGACAGTGGCGTGGCTTAGGCGCCCTGTCCAACATCGCAGCACCAGCGGGATGTACAGCACCCTTCCCAAGATGGCAGGCGCACCGAGCCACAAGTGTTCTAGAAGTACCACACACACCAGCGATTTAAGCGTTGTTTACACCACGGCAAATGCATCACAATGCTCCAGATGGTGATCCTCCGCCCAGCTCACTCTGCTCCTCCTGTTGCTCCTGCTGCCTCCTGCTCCTCCTGTTGCTCCTTGCTGCTCCATCTTCTTTGTGCTGCCCTTGCCGCCTCCTGTGGTCACCTTCTTTGTTTTTTTCAGTCCATTTACTTATCATTTGGATTTCCTTCGCATGTCTGGACAAACGTCTACCTACAGTCCTGCGGACCTTTTACATTTTTGCTACCAGTGGACTTCAGTTACTATCCAGCGTTATCCAGGTGTTTTGCCTTCAGGCTTTTTCCCAGGGACTCGCTGTCCCCTAAGTCACCTGGGTGGTTGTTTCCATCAACACCAAGGTCCCTTCTAAGACTGCCCACCCTTACCTTTGCAGCAGCACCTTGAAGAATGTATTTATTTATTTTATTGGTTATTTATAAAGTGCCTATTTATACATTGAAAGTATTCCCGGGAAAATCAAAGACAAGCTGAAAATCCAGGATTGGATTGAAACCTTGGAAAAAGCAGGAGAGTTTACATCTTTGAAATCTTATTTGTCCGGAAACAATCTAAAGACAACATATATCGCTACTGCACTACCTCAAACAACATCGAGACAGTGCGACATCTCCTCCTGCATTTCCCAGGAACAGAAAAACCCAGAACCATCTACCTACGACCGCATAGACTGAAACAACTAACATCAAGTGAAGAAGATGGTGGAGCAGGATAATGAGTGGGGATTCTACAACCCTGACTATAGCAACAGCTAAATTCCTCCAGAGCTTGGACTTAGAAGGAAAGTCAAAGTTGACAACTTCACAGGAAGAGATAAACACAGAAGAGTAAATCACAAATCATCAAAATAAATTCAGTGACGCTATGAGATAGTTATCACCTTCTGAGCATTGATGATATTTGGAGAGCCTTCGACACGCCTGCATCTTCACCACACTCGATTTACGGAGCAACTACTATTTACTCTCTATAGGACAAGGGGATGAATGGAAAATTGCTTTTTCGCACCCCGTTTTGGTTTGTTTGAATATCGAGTCATACCTTTTGGCTTGTCCAGTGCGCTAGCGGTTTTCCAACAGTTTATCAATTCAGCATTTGCGAACATGTTTGATGTGTTTGTAGTCGTATACCTGGATGATATCATCTTGGTCTTTTCATCTTCCATGGAATAACGCATCACACATGTTATCTGGTCTTACAGTGCCTCTGTGAGAACCAACTTGCTGTGAAGCCGGAAAAGTGTGAATTCCATAAAAGGGAGGTGGAATATCTCAGGTATGCCATCTCTGCCAGCAGTCTCCAGATGGATCCAAAGAAGTCTCACCAGTTACTATCCAGCGGTTTCCAGGGGTTTTGCCTTTGTGCTTTTTCCCAGGGACTCATTGTCCCTTACATCACCTGGATTGTTGTTTCCATCAACACTCAGGTGGCTTATGGGACGGCAGCCCTTACTTTCGCAGCAGCACCTTGAGGAAGAAGGTAAGAGATGAATTGCGACCCGCCTTAACAGGGTGACTTTGAACAGGTCGAATTAGTGGACTCCTCTAGGATTGATAGTCATACTGCATGTGCGTTCAACATTTGTTTTCGATGTATTACTCTCAGAAAAAGTGACTTTATAATCCAATTGTCCTGGGTACCAAATATTCTATGTTGCGAGAAAACGGCTGGTGGAATCAAATATAAACTATAGGATAACAATATTAAATTAGTCTCCTGGAACACCAGGAAGGGCAGTAAACTAATAAAAATCTGAATTTCAGATTATCAATATATCGGATCTCTGGCTAAAGGAAATACCTTTATTGGATGGTTACTCCACTTTTTTGCAAACGGCTCAACAAGGACCATGTGGGCGGCCATATGGCGGCCTTAAAACTGCAATCAGAAATAATAAAGGAGCAGATTGTAGAAATTGGAATAATACTCATTCAGGCATCTTGGTGTTGGAACTACAGATTTTAACTTCTTTTGTCATAAAACTTGCTAATTATAAATGTATATTTCAATCTTTATGCAAAAGCTGATACTGACACAGGATTCGAAATTAAGATCTGGTTTGCAGGTGTCGGGTATCACAGAGTAGGGGGAAGCTACCGCAGCAGAACCAGGAGCGAGTACCCAGCGCACCACAAATTTAACAAATGTAACTTCCATATGAGATGCACACTTTCACCTTTTGTCCATTATGAATGATTCATTATGTTTAAATGTGTACTAGGTGTGTCCTAATTCTCTGTTATTATCATTCTCAAATACTCACGTTAATGTTTTGTATGCATGTTTGTAATGCACCAATTGCCTGGCGAGCCAAAAGTAGCTCCTGATAGCTGTTGCTTTCAGGCTAACCAGGTTCTCCTAGGCTACAAGCAGGAGCTAAATATCTCCCAGTTCTCCTCAATTTCGAACCATGCTGACATAATGGAATGCATTGCTGAAATTCTGATGGAATGGTTCGGTAATGGGATCTCAGGCGAGATCATTATAACTGGGATCACAGCTGTGACTGTAATATGGTGCTAGGCATTAGATCTTTACCAGAGAGGGGCCTTGAACGATCAGATAATCATAATGGAGAAAAATGGATATCCCTCATGAGTGATTGGGCCTTATGTTGCCAAAACCTAGAGTTTTCAAAAGATAATACAAGGAATGACACATGGCAGAGTTTTAATGCATGTTCTATAATTGAGTATAATTTTGTTTCTCATTCATAAATGCAGGGAATCAAATAGAATGGTGACCACTGACTGCGCAAAGATTGAATACAAAGCTGTTGGGCCTGCACAATAATCTAGATAAATCAATCCTCTTCTCTGCCACTTTGTTTTTTAATTTCGTTAATGAATGAATGGATGGGAAAGAATAAAACACATGGATTCACGGAAGGGACATTAAGAGGCATGTATTTAGCCATAGGGACCAAGAAGAAAAGAGGAAATTGAGAGGAAACCTGCAGAAACTAAAGCTCATGTGTAACTCAGGAAATTCCTTTAAAGAAAAGGCCCTGAAGCAACAATCTAAAAAATGCCTCAAGGCATACGAACTAAAATTATTGCAGTCAGATGGAGAAAACATGCTGAAGATCTTAGTAAAAAATCAAACTCCATGTTTTTGGTAGCTGGTAAATGAGGATCTTATCTATCAAGAAAGTAAGCACCTTAACCATATCACAGAGCATGGCTGGGAAAAGTATCTACAAAACCTTTATGGCTATCCTGGTGAAATGGGGGGTGGTTCATGCAATGTGCGACAGGCAAAATGGGATTTGAATTTTGATATAGATATTCTTCTGTCTCTAATTAAGAGTGCTAATCCTTCTCAAGGATGCCTATTCAACTACGTGTTAAAAGGAGACCCTCACCTTTGGTCATCCATTCTTTCTGTCATTTTCAGAAATATAATGTCCAATAAGGTAATGCCAGAATCATGGATACTCTTCTATCTGCTCCCCATATTAGAGAAGGGTGATAGGTCGATAGTTCGCTGGAATTGACCTATCACTCTCCTAGATGTGGGGAGCAAAATATTCTCCTCTATCATACTTGGAAATCTCAATATCTGGGCTTCAGTAAAGGGCTGGGCACCCAATTATATGGATATATACGGAGTTTGCTTCTGACGATGATTCGTTCGAAGAAACATCCTATATGTTGCCTTCATAAATTTGTCCTCAGCTTTTGAAAAGGGGATCTGGGTCAAACTATAGGGGACAACACTGTTGCAAACCTTTGGGGCCATGCACACAAACGGCAAGGTTAAGATAAGGTTAGACGGAAGAGGTCATATGACCAAGGCTGTTAGAACAAAACAAGGTCGGAGACCAGGCTGCATTTTAGTGCCAGGAAATGAGAACCAGGAGTTTCAAACCAGCCGGATCGAGTAGGCTGGGAACCCGAGGAAGACACTGTTTTACATGCATGGAAGCAGCTAACAAGCAGACCTACCAGCAGCACGCGTACGAACGACAGACTGGAGGCAGCCCCAGGAAGGGGAAGATAAATAACAAAAAGAAAGACATATGGACTGAGAATCTGTGTTTGTATCCTAAGGAAGAAGGAAGGGTTGTAAAGCACAATGCATGCTCAAAGACTAAGCCAAGAACCAGAGAAAGCCCAGAAAGGAGTCCAGGGAATAAATATACATGAGGCTGTAAAAGCCCCTTGAAAGAACTGAAATAATTATTACAAGAGATAGAAAGAGACTATTTGAAGATCCTTTATTGACAAGAAATTTGCTGAGAAGCAATCCAGGACAAGGGAGTCATTCGCCTGGCCTTTTTATTCTGTATTAATAGTGGTACGGTCAGCCTAGGTTACTTTCAAATGCAGGACAAACATTTGATTATGGACTTCATTTCTGACGACAAGCACCCTAGTTTAGTTGTGTTAGGTAGGGAAGCATTTAGGGTATGTAAAGTTAGGCATTTTCTTTATTACTTTCCAAAAAACCTTTGAAAATGTTACATATTACCCTGTCCTCTCCTTCTGACCTACCACAGTGCCCACTTTGGCAAACTTAAGAAAAAAATGTGGGGTATCCGTTGCACAAATGAAAAATACAAATACCCATACTGAAATATTATAATACAAAGATCATTCCCATCCTTACTTATGATTCAGAAATACTTTTTATAATGAAAGATGTAGCATTGCAAGAGGGGATGAACTGGAGTAACGTCTTCTCCCTTTCAAACTTTCTCCCAGTGGTGGTCCTGAAATATGCGCTGGGTCTTCTTTCTCTAGCCAGTCGAATACAATGGAAGACCTTATCCTTTTATAGACACATCTTGAATCCCACAAGAAGTTCCCTGTTCCTTGACTTGAATCACAAAATGTTAGGGACACTATTCTTACACCTACATATGTGGGTGAATGAATGTTAAAACCTATTGTCTATGATTAACTCTAATAAAGAAAATCTGATAGAAAATTATGACAAATCTTGTTAGGTCGTCCCTCCTAGGGGGAGCCCCTTCCTATGAGGGCAGGGAGGTGTGGCCGCTACCCGATGGTCCCCCTGGGGGTGGTAATCAGCACGTGGATCTCATGGGGAGGTATCCCCCCTAGGGAACTAGGGATCACTATCTGGGGGAAAACGCAGTGTGTCCAGACTATACCACATCCTAACTCATCTTCCTACTCTATACAGGGTGCAAATGTTCTCCACACTTCTATGTACATGTGTAGGATAGATAACTCAACCTCCTTAAGAAGTACTGAGACGGGGGGGGGGGAGTAGGGCCTACCTATGTGAGTCATATGTAAAGACTGGGACAAAGAAGAATCCAAGTTACCCAGTTGAGAATCATAACATCAGTACCAAGACGAAGAAGAGGCGCAGGGTAATTAAGAACGCTCTGCGTAATCAAAACCAGCAGTCTAGTCAATACGGACAATATAGCAAGCGAAACATAAAAAGGTAAAAAGGACTGAAAATGGCATTCAGCCCTCCCTCGAGGAGCCGTAGTCAGGTCGGTGGTGCATCGAAGGGAAGCTTGGGAAACCGAGGCGAGAAGGTGAAGCCTCTGTAAAGGGTCGGACTTGAAGCAGGCTGCTGATACTGACGGTAAGAAGGGACCATATGGTCCAAGTCGGAAAGGCAGACCAGCAGGTAGCAACAGCTACGGAGACGCCATAGCTCGAGCGCATCATGCGGAGGGCGTCGGAAAAAAGATGTCGAGTCTTGGGACCAGTCAGAGCCCAAACTGAAGCTCCCTAGAGGTACAGCCTTGCCGGTGCTAGCTGGTGGGAACAGAAGAAGGGCTCTCGTGCTGTATAAAGAAGAGTGGAAATATCCTAGAGAACAGGGCTGAGAGGAGAGACTCAGAGAGAGACTTTGAATTAATAATGGTACCTGAAGTAAGGGTCTGGGACCCCCAATTGCAAAGTATAACAGTTATATAGACAATAGCAGTACCTGATAGGATAGTGAACCAAGTCTGCTATATAATCAGCAGGGGAAGGGAGTCATTCCCCCTCACATTGTGAACATTGTGAGAAGCCTGAGGAAGGCCAAGGAAAGTGAGACATACCCCTGACATTATAAGCATTTTGAGAAACCCGAGAAAGGCCAAGAGAAGGGAGCCATTCCCTTGACATTTTGAGAAGCCTGAGAACGACTGTGATACATTTTATTTCAGAAAAAACATAACATAATGCAACATTGTCCTGATGTAGTTGATCATAAGCTATTAATTTTACAATATGGCTACGGTTCGGTGATAACATGCATTTTTACTCCCGCGAAACCCATAGCTTGGATAAATAATTTGTATATATAATCTAAAACAACATGGATTTTTTTTGTGTACTTTTTATTTTCCTCTCCCTCCTTTATTCCATATGCCTTTATCAAACCTTTTCATTATACTTAAGTAAGTCTTTCCCATATCAGAAGAACTGCTTCGAAGAGGAATGCCTGGGGTAATCATTAGATGTTGCAAAGTGAATAAATGGAGATTTGGTTTAGAAAAAGGTCAGTTTTATGTTCTCTACCAGTGTGGTGATTTTGTCCATAAATAAAAAAAATCCACAGCTTTCTCCACCATTCTGATATGGGAGCGGGCGAATTGGTTGCCAACTTTGTGCTATGGACATTTTAGCAGCTATGATACGTTTAGAAGTACAGCTATCAAGACAATAAATGTCCTCTTAATCTAGATCCCAAAAGTACCACGGATCAAATTGAAGCTCTACATGGTAATATGTTTGATACATCCAATTATCTCCTTCCAGAAATACCTAATCATGCAACACTTGCACCATATGTGAAACATAGTTCCTCTAGCCAGTAAGCATCTCCAGCAAAATGGTAATTGCATTGAGTACATTTTGTTTAGCCAAAACGGGGTGAGATACCATCTAAAGCAATTTTGTACAAATTCTCTTTATTCTGAGTTCAGGTAGCAGGCCTAGATGCTCTAACTCATACATTATACCAAGAGGATTCTGAAATTGAAGACTGGATGTCTTCCCATTTGGAATTATGACTGTCTACAAATCCTTTCAGAAACATGTTGAGCAAATGTAGCATGATTGCAGCTTTACTTTTCCTATCCTGCATGGAAGGCTACTAATACTAGCATGCAAAGCAGTGTTAGGCTACACAAGTAGGATCGGGGTTGAAAGGCTGAGATCCAAATGTTCGAGGGAGCAAAGACCGAAGATAATTTTTCCAAAATAACCTTCGGTTTTTTCTCCCCTGAACATTTCCAACTTGGCCCACACCCACACCTCGACCACCAGCAGCATCCCCCTACTTACCTTGCACTAACTCGCAGTTTCCCTGCAACGCCTGTTCCCTTTTACTTCCGTGATTGGGAACCGGTGGCGCAGGTTTTTTTTTTCGTGGTGTTTGCAGGGGACAACCCCGCTAACAATAGAGCCCCCCCTTTTTTTCTGGGATGGCTGCAGGGGACAACACAGCAGCCCCCAGCAATCAATGCTTGATCTGGTAGAACTTTTCAGCCGTTTGGAATTTTCAAACGGCTGAAATTCAGCCAAATCACGCAATTGGTCATTTTTTTTCAGTCATTTTGGACGATTCGCACAAATATCCGCACATAAGGTCATCTGCATATAGTCATTTTGTATATGTCATCCACCTATGTTTACTTGCCTCTTCTCGAAACGCCCAATATTGACTAAATCACACTCCTTACAGGTCTTTTTCCAGATTATAGTCACTCACAATTACTCACTCACTGCTTTGACTGTAACCATCTACCACTAATCGATTCTCATTTTAAATTCCCCACTGATAATAGAGATGTATTAAGATATTTGATAGAGCCCTGTGCCACCTTGCTTCTCTCTTTGTGTTTGAAATGTTAAATGACAAAAAGACACCATAGCCAACCTCTCCCAGTCAGAACTCAAACGTTAGCCTGCGAGTGATGAGAAAAGCTAATCCGGCCCCCAGAGCATCCACTCTTTGTCCCTGCAAGAAACAACCCTGGTTGTAGAAAAGCAATGCTTTGAACAAGAATATGAGCTAATGGTTTGCTTTAGGAGAAACAAAATGAAGTAATGTTACAACATACCAATCATTTACAATGCACTTCTACCTAGCACATAGTGTGCAACATGTCTACCTTCCACATGACATGTAAAGTATAAAATTGTGTCTGTTATATGAGACTTTAAATGTCTAAAGCTAAAAAGACCACTCTGACTCCTGAAGTTTGCCTCAAGGGTGTTTATTTTGGTACATTACAGAACTCGTAGGCTGAAATAAACTTGTCAAAACAAAAAGGTCAGGAGGGGCTTTGGGTGCTAGGGTCGTCCCTTGCTCTGTTGTCTCCCTTGTTCTACCACTACTCTATCCCAGGTGTATGAAAGCCCGGTTAGTGTTAGGGCTTGGTAATGCCTACTGTCTTTTTTTTTAATTAAATTTTTTTATTTACTTGATTCAATTGATTTACAATTTTTTACAAGATGAAACGGTGCAGGAAAATCCTGCATTATACTCCTCCGATAAAAGAAAACTTGATTAATATTCCTGGTCTGGTTTATGCCCCTTTTCTTTTCCATTTTATGTCCTTTGTTAAACTCCTTGATTTCCTTCTTCAATTGTTGTATTCGTCAGTCTTGTCCTAAGGAGATATTTTGAAGGAAGGATGCCACCGCTATCACGAATTAGGTTTTTTTCTCCACACATTAAACAATTCCACCAAACCTCTTCGTCGTAGACTCGCAAGTCAGAAAAAAGATGACCCAAATAGGTGGCTCGCTTTTCATTGAAGCCTAAGCATGATCATAGAAGGTGTCTTAGCGTTTCTACCTGGTCTGGTTTGTCACAATGTCGACATTTATTTGAGTTTTATTTCTGTCTAATTGCCATTATTTCATTAGTTGGAAATAGGTTAAGACGCACTCTCAAAAAGGTAATTCTGTGAGACCGGCTTGGAAGTTTCTTCATATACTCCGGCAGATGATTTAACCTTTTTGAATTCATTGGCAAACCGGTTGTCAATTTATTTGCACGTGCCATATCGTTGGTGTTGATCCAGTCACGCTCTTCCAACTTTTTTCTGACTTTAGTTGGATTCAATACAAGGTCCTCCTCAGAACAGCCGACCTGTTCAAGTGGCGCCTTGTTTTTTTTTACCAAGTCGTCAGTAAACTGTTGTTTCCACTGAGGAGTTTTGCGTTAATGATGTTGAAAATGTCTAGTCTAGATGGTAACAGAATCTTTCTATATAACATCAGAGTGGTACGTTCTACCACTGCTTGTAATGAACACAGGCTCAGTTCTCGACGAATCAGAGCTAGTGGTGTCGATGTCGGAAGACCCATAACTCGCCACCATAAATACCCTTCCAATCTTGGCCAGATTTTATCTGGCATGGATGGCATTGCTTCCACTCTGTATGTTAAGGAAAGGATTACTTTGGCCTTATAGAAGTCCACAACTGGTATGAACGAAAAGCAGCAACATTTTTTATCAACTGCACGCGTGTGCATCGCCAATTATTTTTACTTTTTCGAGAAGTACGGGTTGCATTGGAGATTCCACTATGCTGTTTAGTGTTACGCCGAGATACTTGAATTGCTTCACATGTTCTATGAGAGAGCCTTCCAGATACCATTGTAGATTTTGGATTTTTCCTTGTTGATCTCTAGGTTATTTCTTTTGATGTAATTCGCCAGACTGTCAAGCTGACGTTCGAGGCCGATGGCGATCTGGTGTACCAGAATCAGGTCATCAGCGTACAGGAGTTGTGTGATTTTGACAAGTCCTATTGTTGGAGCGAAGGATTGAAGACTCTTCTCATGATGCGGAAAGTCGGCCAGATAAGCGTTAAACAGGGCTGGGGCAAGTGGACAGCCCTGCTTCACTCCTAGATGTTTCGATTTCAGCCGATAATAGACCGGAGCGATTTAATTGTACTTGCATTGATGTTTCCGTATATATATATATATATATATATATATATATATATATATATATATATTTCTGAGGCTTGTGGAATCTGCTTAGATCACATGCTGTGCATAGGCCGACATCTAGTGGAAGCTGCGGAGTATTACAGTTTGTTTTTCGAAACTCGAAAATGGGCGTCGACACAGGCGTGCCAGTAATACTATCCCTAGTGTGACGTCCACTGTACCCAAGATCCCTCACGCGTCTAGGATCCTCAGATTGTTTTTTTCCGCCATACTGGTCGGAAGCATCTTGCGGAGTCCCCTGGCCTTAGCCATACTTTTGCTAATTATTGAAGTTTAAAATTATTTATTGACATCCTTCCCCACCCCAACGTCGACCCTCGACACTCGACGACGGCTGGAGAAGACATCGACCGTCGGCTGCTGCACGACGGATCTGGGCCTCGGAAGGCCTCTGGCCTCGGCCCAGGCCTAGTAGGCCGCTGGCCTCGGCCCTGCAAGTAGGGAGAGTGGGGGGAGGTACATACTCTTCACTCTTGGTATATAGGTACACCTTATATATTTCCTACACTTACCAGCCCGCTGCCTCAAGGTGCGTATGGAGGGTACCCCTTTCCAATTCTGCCCCAAGTGCAACCGCAAATACCCTTGGGTCGACAGGCACGCCACGTGCAATCTCTGCTTGCCAAGGGACCACCCCGAAGCGAACTGCAGAGCGTGTAGTAGGTTTAAGCCTAAGACACTTAAGGACCGTTCGACAAAGCGTTGGGCCCACCACGCCAGGCAGGCGGCCATGGCAGCGGAGGGCGCCTTCAGCGATGGCAGCGACGCCGTACTTTCGGACGGCGAGGGCATTACGGCGTCGAAAGACTGCCGAGCGCAGGTCCCCGACCTCGGAAGGTTGTCCGGCAGGGCGGCTATGGTGAAGACCCCCGGCGACGCAAGCGCTACACACCCTACACACACTAAACACACTAAGTCCAACCGAACCTCGACGACGTCGATTTCTCGGAAAGAGGCACAGATAGAACGGTCCGACTCGGTGTCCTCTGGGCGCTCTCGATCGAGATCGCCTCATGACGCAAGGCAATCATCCACTCTTGCCAAGAGTGCCTCGCTCCCTAGATTAACGGAAGTTCGATCGTCGGAAGACGAAGACGACTTCCACCCCCAGGCCGCGCTCCAGGAGACCGAGGCCGCAGTTAACACCAGCGAGGCCCCACGCTCGAAACAAGTTACCTCTCCCGACCCTCGACGCCAGGCGTCGAAAGTCTCTGGGGCCTCCAAGGGGCAGGGAAAACATTTTTCCACGCACTGGGAGGGGGGGAAACAGCGGAAAGCACAGCCTTCCACTCCTGTAAGACCATCCTTCCACCCTAAGCAGACAGACACACATAAATCTACTGGGACATCAACATCCAGCAAGGGTACCCTTGATAAGTCCTCTAAGTTGCCTACTAAAGTCATACCCTGTTCCAAAGAATGGTCCAGTGAAGACATAGACAGGGTCATGTCAAGGATGTCTTCCTTAGCTGATTTTTATGACAAAAACCCAGAACATTTCCTTTCGTATGACCCTCAAGGGGCCACACCCTCAGGCTCCTCTGATCCTATCCCCCTAAGTAAAAAGGCCCGGTTCGAAAGACCTGAACCCTTCGAGGTGCAGCCTTACTCTACTCCATACTCTACTCCACACCCCAGATACCAAGGACAGCCTTTCCCTGAAGGGGACCAGGAGTTTACAATTATGGAGGACCAAACCGGGACTGAATACTATGCGGATGATGAGGACCTGGAGGAGGTAGAAGATGAGCAGGAAATTTACAGAGTAGATTCCCCGGTAGAGAGCGAAGCCCCAGTTACCGACTCGCCAGTTGATAACCAGCCCCTCCTTAATGAAGTTCTCGCTCGCGCAGCAGAACATTTTCACATCGACACCCACGGTGTACAGGAGGAAAGGGACTTCGCAGAAGAGTTGGTGGGAGAGAGGAGGCCGGTCGCTCAGACCATCCCTATCCTTAAATCCATCCAACGTAGAATAGATCCATCCCTGGTGAATCCTAACCTCACCAGAGCCGTCAACCCCAGAGTCGAAAAACTTTTTCGGGCAGCCCAGTCTGACCCTCTGTATATAAGAGGACATCTTAAACCAGACTCCCTAGTGGTTACCAACACTCGGAAGAGGGCTGGGACACCCTTATCGTCGTCAGAAGCTCCTCCCGACAAGGAGAGCAAAAGACTGTACGGGTTTGGCAGGAAGGTAGCCTCAACGTCCGCCTACCAAGCAAGGATCGCAAACTCCACCACCCTGTTGGCAAGTTACAACTGCCATCAATGGGAAGAGGTCGCGGCGCTCATAGCCTCTGCTCCTGAACCGTTAAAGGGCCAGTTGGCTCGGATCTCGGCAGAAGGGAGAGCCGTGTCTGGCTGCATATTAAAAGCAACTTTCGACGCCGCGGACAACGCAGGAAGATTGATAGCAGAAGGTACTGTTATCAAGAGACATGCGTGGTTACGGCAGTCAGGGTTCAAAACAGAAACCCAGGCTTCATTAATAGACAAGCCGGTGGAACCCGATCTATTGTTTGGGAAAGCGGTCGAAGACGCACTTAAGAATGCCAAGGACGAGTACGAGACTCTCAAATCCCTTGGCCAGCTTACCAACAAACCCCCTAACCAGAGGGGGAATAGTAATTTTCGTCGCCCACGCGGCCAAAATTCACAAAGAGGCAACTATGCCCAAGGACAGGGTACACAATGGAACAACAACCAGCAGTCTACCCAAAGTTACGGCAGGGGTAACAAGAGAGGTCGTAGAAGAGGCAGAGGCAGCCCCAACAAGGGAGGGGGCACGCCTCCACCAATGCAGTGACGCTCAGTTCAGGGTCCCTTCTCACGCAACCCCAGTAGGGGGACGCATTTCCAACTTCACCCAGGCTTGGGAAGGGATCACCTCAGACAGATGGGTGCTGTCAACAGTGTCCACAGGATATTGTATAGAATTACTGCAGCGTCCCCGGAACCACCCTCCACGACAAAGAATACACTCCTTAGAACATCAGAAGATCCTTCTCGAGGAGATCGCCATTCTGCTAGAAAAGGACGCGATAGAACTCGTCCCAGGACACCAGGTAAACAAGGGTATCTATTCAACTTACTTCCTTGTGCCAAAGAAAGATTTGACAATGCGCCCAGTATTGGACTTACGGCCTGCCAACAAGTATGTCAAGCCCCAAAAATTCCGTATGACCACGCTACAAGAGGTAATCCCCCTCCTAAAAAAGGGGGAGTACATGGCAACCTTGGATATGAAAGATGCTTATTTCCATATTTCCATGCTCCCAGCCCACAGAAAATACTTGCGCTTCAAGGTAGACAGTCGCCACTACCAATTCAAGGTACTGCCCTTCGGGATAGCTTCAGCACCAAGGGTATTCACCAAGGTACTGGCGGTGGCAGCTGCACACCTACGCAGGGAGGCAATCCCAGCGTACCCTTATCTGGACGACTGGCTCATAACGGGGGAAACCCCAGGAATTTGCAGGTCAAACATTCAGAGGACTATCAACCTCCTCCACGAATTAGGCTTCTCTATCAACGAGAAGAAGTCAAGTCTGGTGCCAAGCACCTCAAAACAGTTCCTAGGAGCAATCCTAGATACTCAGAAAGGGTTGACCTTCCCTTCGGAAGAGAGAATTCGGAATATACTACTGCAGATTCCACATTATCAGTCAGGTCAACAAATAACGGTACGCAAAGCAATGCGGTTACTGGGCATGATGGCGTCATGCATTTACCTGGTCCCCCACGCGCGTCTGCGCATGCGTCCCATGCAGGAATGGTTGGCGAAACAGTGGACTCAGGCAAGTGGTCAGTGGGACGATCTAGTGGTCGTTTCGCCAACACTCGTACAGAGCTTACACTGGTGGACAAGAGAGAATCTCGCAAGGGGAAAACCCTTTTACGATCCCGAAGTACAAGCAGTAGTGACTACAGATGCATGCCTGACTGGGTGGGGAGCTCACCATCTCCACCACACAGCTCAGGGTCTCTGGTCTCACTCAGTAGCCAAGAACCACATCAACCTGCTGGAACTTCTGTCAGTATTCCGAGCGCTTCGGGCGTTCGAGCCCCATCTGCTAAACTTGTCGGTGCAGATCCGGACGGACAGCACGACAGCCATGTTCTATCTGAACAAACAAGGAGGGACTCGTTCGCCAAATCTGTCCAAGCTTGCCCAGAAAATCTGGATATGGGCACTCAGACGGAACATCTTCCTGTCATCACAACATGTTCCAGGGGAGCTCAATTCCCTAGCGGATGCCCTAAGCAGAGACTCCCTCCCAGAAGAACACGAATGGGTCCTTCACAGAGATATCGTAGAGGATCTCTTCTCTCAGTGGGGTTTCCCCACTATAGACCTATTCGCCACAAGCGAAAACAAACAATGCCCAGGATTTGCATCCAGGTTCCCCCAGCCAGACTCCCAAGGGAACGCCCTGTGGATGAACTGGTCAGGGATGTTTGCGTACGCTTTTCCACCAACTCCTCTCATCAGGAAGGTGGTGTACAAGATGAACAAGGAATCGATGACGCTCATCCTAGTTGCTCCCATGTGGGCGAGACAACCATGGTTTCCACACCTACGCAGGATGGCGGTGTGCGAGCCCATCAAACTCCCAGCCTGGTACAACCTACTGTCCCAGCAACAAGGTCAAACAGTGCACCTGGAACCCAACTCAATGAACCTGGCAGCATGGCTCCTGAAGTCATAGAGTTTGGCCATCTCAATTTACCACAGAGGTGTATGGACATCCTAAAAGAATCCAGGAAACCAAACACAAGGCACTGTTACTTTGACAAGTGGAAGAGATTCGTTATTTGGTGCCAGAATAAACAAATCAACCCAGTTGATTGCACTCCTTCCAACGTTGTAACATACATGCTCCACCTGCTGGACGCAGGTTTGGTTTTTAACTCTCTGAAAGTACACCTGGCAGCCCTCTCGGCTTACACCACATCCCATAACAAGGTATCGTGGTGGAAAGTACCAGTAGTTAAAGCCTTCATGGAAGGAGTAAAGAGACTTCACCCTCCTATTTCGAACCCACCGCCAGGATGGGACCTCAATGTGGTGCTAGCTAAGCTCATGGGCCCCCCTTTCGAACCCATGCATAAAAGTAGTCTCAAACACCTGACTTATAAAACGGCCTTCTTAGTAGCCATTACCTCTATAAGAAGGGTCAGTGAAATTCAGGCTCTGTCAGTGCAGGATCCTTTCTTTACTATCCACAAAGACAAACTGGTTTTACGCACACACCCTAGGTTCTCACCTAAATTTATATCTAAATTCCATGTAAACCAGTCCATCGAGCTTCCGGCTTTCTTCCAGAACCCGCAAAGCTCGGCTGAGGTGAAACTACACACCCTAGATGTGCGTAGGGCGGTCTTCTACTATGTAAACAAAACCAGACCGCTAAGGAAAACAGATCAACTGTTTGTCTCCGTAGCTACAGGCAGAGAGGGAGATCGCGTCTCTAAGGGCGCTATCTCGAAGTGGATTATCAACTGTATACAGCTGTGTTACTCTCTTTCTGAAAAAACTCTGCCTTTTACGCCAAGAGCCCACTCTACTAGAGGCATTGGGGCCACTCTGGCTTTCATTGCAAATGTTCCCCTCGACACCATTTGCAAAGCAGCTACTTGGAGCTCTATTCACACTTTTACTCAGCATTACTGCATTGACACTCATTCCAAGACAGATACACAAGTGGGACAAGCGGTTCTGAGACACCTGTTTGCTCATGACTCTTCTCACATCCCACCTCCTTCTTCTGGTACTGCTCGCTAATCTATGCACAGCATGTGATCTAAGCAGATTCCAGAAGGGATACATTACTCACCGTAATCGTATTTCTGATGCTTGTATCTGCTTAGATTCACATGCGACCCACCCTTCCTCCCCTCCGAGAGAAGGCGCATGATTGCTTGTAGTCTTACCTTTCTGTCTATCTGCTTGGATTATCAGTACTCACGCTACTCCTCATGCTTCCTCATGTCAGAAAAAATACAATCTGAGGATCCTAGACGCGTGAGGGATCTTGGGTACAGTGGACGTCACACTAGGGATAGTATTACTGGCACGCCTGTGTCGACGCCCATTTTCGAGTTTCGAAAAACAAACTGTAATACTCCGCAGCTTCCACTAGATGTCGGCCTATGCACAGCATGTGAATCTAAGCAGATACAAGCATCAGAAATACGATTACGGTGAGTAATGTATCATATATATATATATATATATATATATATATATATAGAGCTTGGCTTGGTTCTAGAATCTCTGATGGACATTTCTGGGTAGACCGTTTTTGCCAAAAGGTTTCACAATTGACCTGGTCAAAAGCCTGGACCAGGTCAATAAAAGCCAAGTGAATCCTAGGTTTTCCCGCCATAACCTTCCCCTTCAAAGTGCTTAGAAGCAGAATATTTGCTGTGGTTCCCACGTCCTTCACAAAGCCTGTCTGGAAGGGGTCGGCACAACCAGACGATTTTACCCATCAATGAAAACGATCTAAGGCCAATGATCCAAAGATTTTACCAATTACGTCCAATGAGGTGATTGGCCGATAGTTCTTAGGGTTATCTTTCTTTCCCTTTTTGAAAATCGGAACCATCGTAGAATGCCTTCAAGAGTCCAGGATTGATCTCGTATTTATACATTTTTTTTTTAAGACCTCATGAATGAAATGGGCCCATTTGTTTGGATGTTGCTTGAGGTAGGCGTTGGTAATCCCATGAGGTCCTGGCGCCCTGGAGGTGTTCAACTTGGTAATTTTACCTAGTATTGAGTCTACGTCATACGGAATTTCCCAGGATGGTGAAATATTGCCTTTGATGCCCTCTTGAAATTGTGATGGTTGTTGAAAAAGAGTTGAGAAATAGTCTATTCAATTTTTTTCTCCTACCTTGTTTTGTAGTGAATCGCTGGTTGAATTAAAAGTTGTTTTCAGCAGTGTCCATTCCTTGGGTTTTCTGGCACATACCACTCGGAGCATTTGCTCCGCATCGGCTTGGTACATTTTGAAGCGATGACTGATCAACCATCTTTTAAATACTTTTGTTGCAAGGATTGCTTTTTCCTTATAGGCGTGAGTATTGAATTTTTTCGCCAGGCATTTTGCCCTCCTCAATTCTATTCTTTTTTCAACTAATAGTAGGTCATATGTATGTGGTCTTGAATTGTGAGTCGGTCCAATTTTCTTTTTTCATTACGACAAAAGGCAATAAGCAAGGGGGAGTAATTGACTGCAT
The DNA here is from genome assembly GCF_040938575.1 of Ambystoma mexicanum. Lineage (NCBI taxonomy): Eukaryota > Metazoa > Chordata > Amphibia > Caudata > Ambystomatidae > Ambystoma > Ambystoma mexicanum. Next base: position 1,478,379,858 of record NC_090932.1, on the reverse strand, counting down.
GCTTTTCTAGTTGATCATTTTTTGAAGTCTGACTGTTTGTGTAGTCTGATATTAATTTCTTAATTGCATTGCTGCTGAGTCTCAATCGAGTTCCTCCACTACATGCTTCGACTTGTATTGACATTTTGACTCTAATTTCACTTAGTTGCTTCCATGACATAGTCAGCAAGTTGTGGTCACTATTTTTTGTTCTTGTTACTCCAAAAATTGTAACGACCGGGAGGAATTCCCTCGACACGAAGATGTAATCTAATGCTGCACTCTGTCCTTCCCTCTCCCACATTGGTGTTGATGTGGCCCTGTGACCTGAGGTTAATTGAAGGTTGTAGAGATCACGCAAATCCATTAGTGAGGTCCATAGCTTTCCTCTCTCTAATGAAGGTGAGCTTCTATATGGATTTGTAGTTGTGCCTTGTTCTTTTGAGCAAGTGGCGTTTAGGTCTCCACATACGATCATGTTTAGTTTGATAAGCAATGTAAATGTAATCGATTTGCGTCTCAACCATCGTTAAAAATTGGGCGTTACTAATGGCATGAGGATTCCAATATAAGTTGATGATTGCCATGGTTTCTGTTTGGCCATCCTCTACCCGGGTATCTGGGTGGTTTCAGTTAATGAGTAGTGCTTTAAGAAATGGGCTTGCTGTTAGTGATTTTCTTTAGGTGGATGTCATAGCCAGATCATAGCCAGAACATATTGCTGTTAATAATCCTGCCATCAGGCGCCCTTTTTTGCCCTTTAATGCTGGAGAAAAGATGATTTCATAGACATCCAGATTTGGTTTATCCAAGAGCCAGGTTTCCTGAAGGCAAATGATCGAAATCACCCAGGTTTACATTGCTGGAAGCGGACAGGTGGATAAAACCACGTGTATTCCATGAACCCATTTTTAATATCTTTTGTAGTGGATGCTTGAGTGCTCAAAGCGAGGTCTAAAACTAGGTGGTCTGATGCCTTAAGTGGCTATCTTCGAGGCTGGGCTACCAGAGCTTTCGGAATCCAGTCCCATGATGGATATTCTTGTTTTTTGAGCCCAACGCCTTGGTCATTGATGGAGTTCTCTGGGTCTTTCATTTTATAATCCTGTATGAAGGTCACTTTCAGTTTAGGCAGAGGCCCGCTGGGGATTCGACCAATTCGCAGGGGATCATTGAAAGTTTCATTGCTTCTTTCCTTATCCGTTGAGTTTGTTTCCCTCAATTTAGATGTAATAGAGGAGCGATGGTGAGCAGTTGGATTTTTCAATATTCTCTCATTTTCATTGTCTTGCTGTGCAAGATTTTCATCGCACTTAATTTCTGTTAAGTCGAACCCCAACATCAGTAGGTTTTCTGCAGCTGCCAACAACCTGCTCTTCACCAAATCAGAGGTTATGTGCAGGTACACACTGTCTAAACGTTTGTCACTCCCAAAATCTATTATCTTTAAATCATCAGAGCTGATTTGCCTGAGGTTTGGGACACAGTGGAGCAAGGCCAGTAAAGATGTTCTATTCAGGGTCGTGTCATTCCCACTGTCTGGAATTTGCTCTAATTTCAAGGTCCTCTTGCTTTTGTTCATTCTATTTCGAGAGTGATCTCCTTTGACTTGGTGATCTCTTCTTTCATGCCTTGCTGACGAACGGATGTGGGCTTCTGATCTTCGTTCTCACTTAGTCGACTTCTTTCGTTCCTTTGATACTGCAACATTGTTTCTCTTCTCTGTACCTTTAGTGAAGCTCGTGATGAGTTTCTGGTTATTGAGGAACGGGTCCGTCTTCATTGCTGCTCTCAATCTTCACTTCGTGGACATTTCTCATTTTAATACTTTTGTGGCTGATGATCGGACTCTAGACCATGGATCCTTCTTATATCTAAAACGTTAGTTAGCATTTTACATTTGTCTGCCATTGTCATGAAGAAGGGAAGAAGCCAGGATACCCCGAGTGAGGTTAACTTGACACCTGTAATTGGTTTATTACAAATCATTGTGAAGTTCTTTGTTCCTTGGTAATACAGTGCAAAGCTCCAATGCAGAGCCTTCGATGCAGTATTGGCTGAAGTCCATCAAGTCAACGCTTGTTTGAAGCTTGTCGACAATAGTTACTACGCTGTTTAAACAGTCTTTTATGCTGTCCTTCGGTGTTCTTGTGCGTTCGTGTTTCCTCGTTCCATAAACAATCTTTCTTGGTGCTGGTTTGGGAGCCTCGCTCCTTGTCTTGCTTCCCTCGCTAGTAGCTTCTGAAGGAGGTTTAGCGTTTCTTATCCCGCCAATTAAGTCGGATTTAGAGTCTTCCTGATTTTTGTTCCTTGTTTGCGAGAAGATTGCATAATCTCGATTTGTTTTATTGCTTAAAATGGAAATATCTTCTGTGACTGCGATATTGGGGGTTTCGCATGTTCTGTACTCGCTCATTTATTTCCAGAATTATACAGCCGTTTAGTTTCTTCTTTTGTTGTTCGGGTGTTTTTGTTCCCTTATCCACTTTTGGTCTCGTTGGAGCCAATACTGGCTGTTTGGAACGGTCTTTAGGTAGTTGTATAAGTGGCCGTGGTTTAGCTTTATCATGCAAGTTTTGATTGTTAACCAAATTCTGTACAGGGCTTCCTAAATTGTATTCCGACATTGGAACTTCTGGTAAGAACGGCACAGTAGACGTTTGGGTACTTTTTGTGATGAGGACTGCCTCTACCGGCTTTGTGACTGGTTGTTACAATCCTGGTTCATTTATTTCTGGTACGGCAGTTGATTCACCTAAGTATATAGATTCCTTTTTACAGGATTTAATTGCAGTGACCTACCCTTCTAAGTATATCAACTTTGAGTGCATCATCACTAACATTGTTGTGTGGTCTTTTAATGTTTTATTTAATGCCTCATACATTTTTGAGAAGGGGCTAATGCAATCGTCACTGCTGACATTATGGCAAACATGTCTGTTTTTTTTTGCTGGGGGTGTCTTTACCCTTAGTTTGTTAGATTTCCCTAGATCTTCTGTTTTTCAGTGGTGATGTATAGCGTGATTGTAAAGGTGAAATCAATCTTATATTAGAGATTTCCGTCTCTGCGGGCAAGTCGACATCTGGTGTAGGATCTTGAATTTTTGATGGACGCTGATTGCTTGGTTCAATCAGCCCACCAAAATCTCTTTGGCTAATTGTGATAGGTTCCACGAGTTGGCTTTGGGCTTCTCGCTGGGCATATGGAGGGCTCGTCGAAACTACTCTTTTATCCAGGTTATGCGTGATTAGACTCAAAAGTTCCTGGACCTTTTGCTTTGAGGCTGGGGGTTCTCTATCCTTGGTCCAAAATGCCCCCGCAATTGGTTTCTCGACCTTTCATGGACACTTTCTTTTGATTCCTTTGTTTTTACTGGGATCTCGTCAGTCTCTCGGTGGATTAAAGGTGTCTGGCTTCCCAGGGCTAATCTTTGATTTGTAATCCGTTCTACATTAAGTGACCGTCCAAAGTGCCATCTGGTGATGGTTTGAGCTGAATGGTTAAAGTCAATTAGGATACTATCAATATTTTGATCCATTGGACGAATCGTCAAGTCTGAAGCGCCCTCCAAGATTTCCACTTCGGAAAGCTCTCCTGTAAACTTCATAACAGGATTGCACTTTTTATGAAAGTAATCTGCCATGTTACTGGTGGGCGGCGTAGGCCTAGAAGTAATTTTCCTATAAGTTCTAGGTCTGTTTGCTGTCTTTTGAAGGTTCTATTGCTGATTTTTCAAGTCGTGTCGGTTCACTCCTTGTAATGTTAAAGTGGTTTTGGAGGTTGGATTGCTTTTTTCTTTTGGTCTGTGGCCGAAAACTGTGTTTAAGATTTTAGTATGGCGCAGAGTGTACACTTTTCTTATCTTTCCTCTTAGACAATGAGGAGCTGTGCTCTTTAGTTTTCCTTGACCACTTGCTTCCTCGTTATTTATTTGTTCATTTTGTATTTCTTTGTGACAAGCTAGTTGAGCCTTTTCTTCCACTCCTGTTGAGTCACTTCCAGTGTGTTTATTCCATTTACTATGGAAGTTAGGAGCTTGTTTGATGCCTGGGAATCAGAAGGTGGGCTTGCTAGGTCTTCTATTGAACCTGTATCGTGGATTTCAGTCTGTACCAACATTGAAGCTGCAGACAGTGCTGCAGTTACTACAGCAGCTGAACTTGGGCGGAATACGGTGTTATCTTGTAAGAAAGAGGGTGTTTGTGCCAATTTCTGCAGTTCGATTGGCTTGCTTACAGCGCCGGTTGCCTCGGTTCAGCCATTCGCTCCGGCTAAATCAATGATGGCGCTGTTGTCATTTGGCTCAGAGCTTGTTCTAAGCGTGTCCGTTTCATCCACAAGGGCAACTGAATAGCGGTAGCCACAGGCATTGCCAGATGGAGTCAAAGCGAGCGGAGTGGCTGGTAACTCCGCTTCGTCAACCTCGTCATTATCGTCATTATCTCGGTCGAGGGCGAGCTGGGCTGAGGTCGCGATCATGCATTTGGGATCCGTGCATGTGCGAATTTACAAATGTATCTGTGGACGTACTCGAAAAATGCCCCGTTGAGAACTTTGAGCAATGTTTCATGTTGCGGCGGGTGACTGGAAGGAGGGCAAAGGACACCAGGGGCAGCAATGCAGAGTCCTTACCTGGCAATTCTCCCCCTTCTCTTATCATGGTCACCTCCGAAGCTTCCCAATCTCGGGGGGCAAAAGACTGGAGACTGTGACACGGGCTCAGCTGCAGTACGTCTCCTCATTCCTCCTGGTGTGAGCGCAGGCTTCTGGGGCATCGAACCTCTTCTTCCACATTTCACCGCCTTGCTATCACTGCCGTAGACTGCAACAGACTGCAGACTCTACTCCAGACTCTGCAGCTGCTCCGCGGTGCTGCAGGGGTTTTATGTTTTTCTCCTCAATGAAGCTGGAATCAGTAGAGACAGTGAACAGTCTGTGTGACTGCAACAGACTGCAGACACTATGCCAGACTCCGCCTACTGTCTTTATCTTCCCTTAAAGTCGAGATAACTTCACTGAGGCGCTGGCTGTCAGACACCCTAGGATCTTCTAGCTTTCCCTTACCTAACCCCGCTTAGTGTTCTAGGGGGGTTAGGGGATGATGGTGCCTCACATGGTTCAAGTCAGTCTGCAAACATGCACAGCCTCGCCTTGCCCTTCTCTGCTGGTATCCCATTGTGTTCTCCTCCCCACCACGCTTTTGCTCCTTAGATGTCTCACTCTGCCTTCCCACCTCCACACATAGATGTTAGCTTCTTTCTTCTTCTTACTTTCCTCTTTCTCTACTCCTCCACTCACTACTACGACTACCTCCTACCACTGCTCTACTGCTCCACCTAATACTACCTCTCTTACCTTCTACTCCCACTCCACATTTGCCACTACTACTTTTCCATTACTACTGCTACCTCTACTCCAAAACTGCTTCTTCTCCTCTGACACATCTACTGTTACAACTACTTTTATTCCCACTTCTTTACCTATTTTACTTGGTCTCTTTCTCTCCCAGCACTACACACTACCTTCAACCTCCACTTGCAACTACCACTACACACTCCCACTACCTCTCCACTGCTACCACTACTCCCACCTCTACTTACAACCGCTAATCGCCTACCAACACCTCCACTACTCCAACTCAATATCACTACCGCTCACTACTACTTCACTGTCTCCTCTCTCGCAAGTACACTCACTCAACAGAACCGTCTCTCCAACCACCACTGCACTCCTTCTCCGGTCTGTTGGTCGTCATTCTTCCACCTCCTGGCCTCACCCTACTAAACCCAACAACCAAACCCTCACAAAACCCCTTCTTAAATAAATCTGTCCTGCCCAGGTTTGGCCATCTCACCCTAGCCAATCAGCTTGCCTTAGCTGAAAAGGTGGGGCAGGGGAGGGCTTTGAATGCTTCATAAGGGCTTTAAGCCCTGCCCCCCTCTGGTCCCTGCGGCTTGCCGCATTCAGGGAACAACAACTATAGCAGTCCATAGCGGGCTGCTGTCCCCTATTGCCATAGCCTTCCTAGAGGCCCATTTTCAATATTAAGTTAGCTAGCTGCCACTTCTGTGCACAGAACACTGTGGTGCTGTAGCAATAGCTGCATCATAAGTGGAATGGTTTTGGGAGCCAGCTGATGATTGTACTTCTGAATCCTCACAATCTATTCCTTAATACGGGTGAAGTGCCAGCACATGGAATGCAATACAATTATGGATGCCAATGAGCATATAAGGGACGCTAGAATCTAAGACTGACCAGTTCATTTGATGGGAGTGTTCTGAAACTATTCTAATTTAAGATTGTACGTTGTTGTTGCTAATGCCTTGAAAAAGCTTGTTAGGGCGAAGCTCATGACCATGCAGTCAGCGGATCTTTTTGACACGCAATTTGTTGCCTTTTAGCACATGAAGAAATGTACATTTGTTACGTTACTAACACACAGAGCACATGAGAAAGAAATCATTTGCTTGTTGGATACACTTGATTTAACTTAAGATGAAAACAATTCAAAAAAGCAGAGCGCTTGCGTTTGATAATATGTTTCGTGGTCAATTGTTGGTACAGCACTAGGTTGTGTAATCATCTTCCCAGCATAGCAGCTCTTCATTTATGTCTAAATAACAGTATATTGAATGACGGTGCAGCCCAAAAAAGGTCTAGCAACCTCCTTTTTTCATTGTTCAATATTAAGTTCCCTGGTGGGCTAGTGGGTTCTCCTCCATGGTTTGGTTCCAGCAGATTAAGCCTGTTGAGCCACGCTCTTCTTCCCCATGCTGCGCTTGCTCATGGCTTTCTCAAACTCTCCTCTCCGGTATTGAGGTCACGTTCATCAGTGGGTCCGTGTTCTGACTGCCACCTCCTGCGGTCCCACTTGCTCTCATTGCTTTGCAGAGTCACTGCACCTGGTGTCCCTCTTCCTGGTGGGGTCCTCTGATGCTGCCGGGCTGATGTCTGGTGCCAGTGCTTCTGTCTTTGCAGCTAAGGACTGGCTGGGAAGGGGTCCGGCCACATGCACTCCGGCACCTGATTCGGTGTTAGGGGTTGGGATTCCTTCAATCCGTTACAGGGCAGAGTAAGCGGCCCTGTCACAACCTTCGCAAACATGCAGAGTTAATATCACATGGGTATGTTTGCATAGTAATAGTTGCTGTCAGAAGTCAAAGTAGCTTATGGTGGATGTTGGTGGCAACCTAACGAGTCTCTTCTTAACTGCAAACAGGAGCTGCATAGCTTCAGGGTTTGAAATTGAGGGGGGCTAGAAGCTATTTAGCTCCTGCTTGTAGCCTAGAAGAGCCTGGTTAGCTTGACACCAACAGCCACCCAGAGCTACATTTGGCTTCCAAGGCCAACAGATGCCGAACAAACAAACCTGTGTGAATTTAACTCTGTGCATTTGGGGCAATCAGTAAATAAACATAACAAGGCCTCCATAAGAACTTTAAAGCATAAAAGGTCATAAGTAATGGACAAAATGATATGTTTGCATCTTACGTGGAAGTTGGAGTGGAACACTGTATTAGCTGCTACTTCCCCAGTGGTAACTCCTGGTCATTGGTTTAAGTTGGATACTGTGAGAAACCTGAAGGTGTCCTACTCGCTAGTCCCCGAGGATCTGTCATCCAGGTGGCCAGGACAAGGCCATCGCTATTGTACCCAGTTCCTGTGGGTGGACCAGTGCGGAAGGATCACCTCGATGGGGGTTCTTCGGGGAGTGGAAGTGTGGCACTGAAGGGAAAGACGGGGTATCCCCTCCTTAGGACACCCTTTCCCATCCTCTCAGGTAGGATATATAGACACTCAGCCCCCCCGCACCCCTTTGCAACACAAATATTTTCTCACAGGCAGTTCATCGTGAGCAACAACGGACTAACACTAGAGCCGTATACCTGACATGTCCCAGCACAAGGTTCAGGCAGAGTCAGGCAATTACTGCTGATTACTCACACCTGACTTCCATCACACTTCCCCACACGGATAAAAGGCAGAGCACAAAAGCACAATCTGAGCGAGGACAAACACACGAAAAAGCAGCTTAAATCGAGCAGAAAGGCAGTGAAACCAGAAAAGACGACAAGGAGGGAATTGCCCTTGTCCTTTTCGAGAAAGGATCGTTACTTTCGGGAAACCTCAATGAAAAGAAACATAAGACCAGGAGTACCAGCTGACGAGCAATGCAGTGTTTGTCGAAGGTACACAGGGCTCTCCCGCATTGTTGGCCAAGGCGGGGCAAAGATATTGCCTCTGGGTCCGTCTTTGACTCAGACAACAGAGCAATGACAACGTGCTCAGGACAGCCGGTGAGTCGGGAGAAGCTGATAACCAGCCGGGCTGTGTGATGCTCAAGGTTGCAAGCAGCAACATTGTATGAACAAAGAACGATACCAGAAATAGAGTGGTACGGCGCCACGTGGGTGCACACTCGAAGGTCTCTGTTTTGGTACCCCAGAGCATGTAACAAGATTACTATAAGGTGAATCGAAGTGGTCCTGCAACGAGTTGAGTGTAATCCTGTGCACATTCGAAAGTCTTCAATTGCCTACTTGTAGAAATTGGTCTGAGCCTGTCTGAGGGGGACTAATTGTGAAAAGGGCGCCTGGGACAAGCAAAGGGGGAATCCTGGGGTGAATAGCAAAAACCACCCAGGAAGAAATTGTGAATGAATAGGTCTGAGCCAAGCTGAGTGAGGGAGACCGATTGTGAATGGAGGATGGGGGGGAGAATCTGAGCCCGGAAGAGGGGGATCCAGAGTGAAGAATAAATGACGTGACGTGAAATCCAAGGAAGCAACTTTTTCTCTTTGTTTATGGAACATCAGGCCCTCTGAGGCAAGAGACTTTACACCAAAGAGACTGGGGCAAAGAAAGGCCCTGCTATATGAAAAAGAAATTGTGACCTCGTGGCAGAGAAGCCCAGGAGTGTGCTGAGCTCAAGTGACCCGCCTTGTCTCCCGTGCTAAAAACATGGGGAAGTGAAGCCCCTGCCTACACATCCTGACTTAGCATTTTTTGAACACTTCTTTCTTTTGTGAACATTATCCCAAACTATTGTGTAGCATAGCGGTAAGGATTGGCAATAGATTTTTTTGTCTATGCCCTTTTTATTTGACTAGACTTCACAAAGACTGTCTTCTTATTATTTGATGGTCGTAGCTTACTCCCATCGTAGATTTAGGGTTACATAGGCCTTTTTTCGCACCCCTGATAAAAGTTCAATAAACGTGTGTCTCTTATTTTGATACCATGCCTTCCTTGTAATACCCAGGAGCTGCTTCTGGCTTCTGCTTATCCAATCTTAATTTTGATCCCTGTAGCTTCCAGCAATTTTACACCATGAGAAGGATTCTGCAGGAGCAGCAATTGCATCAGTCAGCCGAACCTTCATCCCAGAGGCAGTAAAAATGGCAGCCGAGAACAGTGCAAAACCTGATGCAACGCTCTGATGAGTGGTAGATCTCTGCGTTCAGCGCAAGAGTAACCTCCGCTCTGAGCCCCTGACAGGTTTGCTATTGGACGTCAACATTTCCACGGGCCTACTTCCAGTACATCTAAGAAAAATGTGTATTACCCTTGTTTAAATAACAGTACATGTCCTCAATAACACTAACACAACATCGTGACACAAGGACAGCCCTGCTGGATCTTAAATCCGATATGCTAAAAGTAATTGACAAAGGGCATATAGTATTGCTCATGCTGCGGGACCTTTCTGCTGCGTTTGATCTGGTGGACCACCCTTTGTAGATCGATATATTAAAGAAAGTGTCCTTTTTCTTGAACAGTGCAGCAGCATGGGTGAAGTCTTTTCTGGAAAACAGACTTATAAGGGTATTTAGCAAAAGCGTGGAACCAGCTCTTGCTAATTTGCAATATATAGTCCCACAGGGTGCATGTCTCTCTCCGTCACTGTACTACAGTTCTACAGTACCACTCTTTCAGATGCTGGAACATTAGAGTGTGCTCTTTACTAATTACGCAGATGATATGCAATGTGTAAGTCCCTTATCAGGAATGTATGAGGAGGATGCAAGTAACATTAGTAAAGTGTATGGGATGATCCAGGCTTAGATGGTAAAAGGCGGCTTAGCGTTAAATGCTAAGACAGTGTTGATGGTGGTAGGTACAGGGGCCAGAGTAGAGAAACTGGGTTCAGAGTATCGACACTTTCAGATTGCAGGCTGTAGGATTGCCACAAAACAGAATGTGAAAGGTATATACCTGGACCAAAACCCGAACATGCAAGCTCAGTGAAATAGCCTGTCTCCGTTTCAGCATGCTATGTTAAATTAGTATCACAGATACAGCCTTATCTAACAACAAAAAAGCTGTGAGACAGTAACCGGGGCTATTATTAGCATGCAAATTGACTAATGTAGTAGTTTCTTTATCAGTATTTGTAAAGACTGCTGTGCCAGACTACAAGTAATCCAAAATAGCGCAGGGAGAGCAATGGAAGATCTGAAAAGAGGAGATCACATCTCTGAGGCGAGACGAAAGCTTCACTGGCTACCCATTGAAGCCAGAATAGACTACTGCCTACTGTTGATAACACACAAATGCCTGGCACGGATTAGCCCAGAGTACCTGCTGGAAACATTGAGGAGAAAACCAGTGCGGAGAGCACTGGGATTCAATGACACCAACTTGCTGGTGGTGCCAAGGTCTAAATTGACCTTGGTCAGTAAAAGGAGTTTTTCTGCAGCTGTACCTAGAGCATGGGACATAATCCCGCCTGGCCTTAGAGAGATGAAATTGCAGATCTTGTTTTAAAAAGAACCTAAAAACCTTTCTGTTTAGGTAATGCACCCTTGAGCCTTCTCTCTACTTAGGTTCTTCATGGCTTATTTGTCTGTTTTATCTGTTTTGTTGTGTCTACCACTTACTATACAGTGTAGCGCCATATGCCTCTGGGCCGTTTTGGTGCTTGGTACACATGTATTAACACAACATAACACTGCCTCTTTTTACACAGAAGAAGAAATGCATAAAGAGTGCCCACTCTTTTATTTAACACATATATATTAACTAGAGATAATATATAAGCATTAAAAATAGCGTTGTCCAACGTAAGGTCCATAACATCAGGAAAGATGTAGTCGAATATAGACCGGGTATCCTATTTTGTTTTTCCTATTCACTGCCTTGAACCAATCAACAATGTTTATAGCCACCTAAAATTGGCACAGTAAAAGTAAAGATTTACTCACAATTGCATTGTAAGGATTGGCGAGCAAGTAGCCAGGTGATGTTTATGCCGTCCACTGTAAATTCATTAAATGGAAAGGGCTAAATAACATGTTAAAACCCCATAGCACCTAAGGGAAATGTCCTAAACGCAATCTCAGGTTATAAATTAAAAATGCACTTGAAAAAGTTGAAGTCCACTTACTGTTTATCATCCCTTCCTGTGAATATATAGGTCCAATTATTATCCTACATGGAAGAAGTGAAAAAGGAGATATATTTTTATGAGATAAGCTGTACCCAAACCTTTCCCACAACTACACTTCGTGTTTTCTCAAACATGGGAGGACAGCTGGAAGCTAATCTAAAGAAAATACAACATGACCACTCTTGGTTTTCAAAAACCATGGAAAACAAAAACTGTTATTAAAAGGCAAATTCAAGCATCTGAAATGTAGAAGCAAGAATAAAACTAGGATTTAGAAATGTGGCAAAATGACAATATATTAGAGTTGGGACAGAGATGGAAAATATATCTGCAATGCTTCTGATCCTATCTGGCCTCTTCCGAGCAGTCATTGGTCCTGTCCAGTTCTGCCTCCCTGCATGGAATCTGCTTGCCAGGCGTTCACTGAAAGTCTGTCCTACTACTACCCTTTAAAGCGTACTCTGGCATTTCTCACCACCACATGTTTCCTAACAGACAGTCTGGTCTAATAATGCCATTGTGGAATTTTCTCTTTGAGCAACCAGCTGATATTGCATATACAATTAGTATGGGTTATTATTTATAGACAATGGGAGGGATTGACAAGTTGTTGTCATAGCTTATAATTTTGATTTCCCCTCCCTTAACCTGGCGGTTGCTTACTGCATTAATTTAACACAGAGACTTATTCAACCAACTGAATGATTGATATTGTGAGCAGGAAGAATAAACCATTTGCCCCCGGGGAAGGTGTGCTCAGCCACTCAGGTGGCTGGAGCAGTGGGAGAGAATATACATTCTCCACCCGCTTTTTCCAGCCATCCGAGGCCCTTCCCTGGGTGGTGCCATTTTTCAAGTTTTTCAAATGTGGGGAGGCAACAGGGAGCCTGTCCCTATTGCGCCCCCACCAAAACAAACCATATCCCTTCCCCAACCCCTCCCTCCTTCCCCACTTACCTGCTGGACTGTAGCTTTGTGCTCCGGTCCCGGTGCACCTCCCGCTCATGGCCACTGCCATAGAAATGGAAAAGGGACTCAGTCAGCCATCTTGTTTCTATTTCTTACTCTCAAAGAGTCAATTATCACTGGCCAATTGCTAGTAGCAAGTGCACATTTTGTGCCCTGATTGTTACGTTCTATAACATTTTACCAATTTAGACTTTGGTCGATATACTATGTAAGGAAGGCATGGTTATCAGAAGCGGGAGTACAATCCAAAGGTGTTTATTGAACAGTATAAACCTAATCTAAGATGGGAGCAAGCTACAACCATCAAAGTAAAGAAAACGCGGTCCTAGTGGTGTTGTGTCAAAACAAAATGACCTATACTAATAAACCTATTGCCAAATCCTTACTCTATATAACAAAAGGGTGCGGGACAGTGATATGTATAACAAAAGAGTGTAATGCAAACTAAAATGTCCAAAAGGGTTTCGGTAGTTCAGGACTGCTGAATTAATACACTGCCTTTCCCACGTTGCATCACAAGACAAAGCAGAATAATGGCATGACTGTGAGCACCCTTGAGTTTATAGGCATCAGGAAGCCGTTTCTTTCAAAAAGGCAGGGTCTCTTGAATCATTGTCTTGTGCTTGACAGCACAAGACCTTTCCCAAGCTCTCACCATGCAGAATTCCCCTCTTCTGCGGCTTTCTCGTTATACCCCTTCGTTGGGTTAACCTTCGTCTTTACACCATTGTTCAGTCACTTTATCAAAATGCAGGATTCACTTTCCCTTGCTTTCACTTGGCATCCCGCCGTCTGGCTCACTGTAGCATTCAAATCACAGTTCAGTTAACTTTACCAGTTTTATTAGCTTATAGCATTCAGGAACTTTTAATGTCTTTTTAAACAAATATTTGGTTCACTTTCACTGGTTCACTCAGGTCCCCTTCCTCCAGGCTCAGACCTTCCTCTGTAGGCAGTTCTGGCTTCCCTCGATCAGGCGCAAGCCTGCATACAGCCAACATCACACTTGCTACTTTGCAATCTTTCACTTTTTCACTTTAAGTACTTGCCAGTTCTATACAGAGACTTCCAATAGGCGATCGCGTCTAGCCGGGTCACTCTGTTTTAGTGTAGCGAGTGCATTTACTTTTCACATTCAAGCTTCTCTTTCTTGCCGCTGCCACCCTACACGCATACCACAATACTGGATACAGTGCAAAGGTTTATACCGGCCTCCTCTCCCGAGGCCTCCTGGTATCTGCAGTTCCTTTCACTCCTTGTCAAAGACCTTCGACTGTACGAGGGGTCTTGTAGCCTTGACTTTCTCCTTGTATGAACACTTTGACTATTCGGCTCCTTTCTTAGTTATTTTCTTTCACGGCTTCTCTCACACGCACATCTCAGCATTCTTCATTCTTGTTACAATTTGCTTTCACTCTCGGTTTCTCGACTACCCAATGAGCACTTCAAACGTTAATGTCCTTTTCATTTATCAATACAAGCTGGTCTCCCTTTTCACTCACCGGCAGTGGCTGATACAGTTTATCAAGATTTCCATTCAGTCGAGGCTTTTGGCCAAGCGCGACTAGCCTCCTTTCAAGTCCTCACGCTGCACATGAAGGAGGTACTGCCGTGACCTTCTGCAGTGGCAGGGAGTTGCCCCTTTGGGATTCTGTACCGACTTTCACCTCGCAGATCGTAGGACCACGCCTTTTGTTCACCTCCTAGTCCCGTCTGCTCTGCTTCAATAGTCGCGTCACCTTCCCGGGATTTCCTGCCCTTACGTTCTGCTGGTCTTGCTCGCTTCGTTAGCCCTTCTTGCCTTGCTCTCCGGGTGCCCTCATGCTCCGCCTTTTATCGCAGTGGGGAAAGGTAACAGGATTCAGGTGCGAGTCATTAAGGTTAAATGCCTGACTCTGCCTGACTCTGATGTTGGGATATGTCAAACGGACTGGTTGTGTGCGAGTCTGTCTTTTCCTGAAGCAGTTTGTCCGTGCAGCAGAGTGTGTGTAGGAAAGAGGGGGGGGGGATAAAGTTCCTAGATAGTACATGGAATGAGCGTGTTCTACAGGGAAATGGGAACAGGGATACTGCGTCTCTCCTCCGGGTGCTCTTCTCCCACTCCCCAGGGACCACCCATCCAGTTGATCCTCCTGCACTTGTCCACCCCCTGGGACTGGATTCAATAGCGATGGCTGTGCCATGGCCACCTGGATGACAGATCCCAAGGGACTAGTTGGTGAGACACCCTTTGGTTTCTCACAACACTTGACGAAAAGACTAAAAAGCTGAATTACACTTTACATATGTTCTTACATTTGTGAAATATTAATTATCTGTGCAAATGCAACTAAGGAAAGTTGTCAAATCGTACCAATTACAAATTATCACAAATGAGAATGTTCTGAGTAAATAATTGATAGATATGAAGTGTCAGGGGTCATGATTCTGTGATATAAGATGTTGACAAAGTTTAATCACTGAAATTATTGATGTTTATCATTCATGATGCATACTACTAAGAATATGTTACCTGATAAACAATTTTACAACTTTACTTCGTTCCGTGGAATTAACAGCTGATAGTTTTTCAAGACCTTCCGTTCAGTCGAGGCTTTTGTGCCAGCGCGACTAGTCTCCTTTCAAGTCCTCACGCTGCACATGAAGGTGGTACCGCCGTGACCTTCTACAGTGGCAGGGAGTTGCCCCTTTGGAATTCTGAAGCGACTTTCAACTCGCAGCTGGTAGGACCACAGCCTTTTGTTCGCCATCAGGTCCCGTCGTCTCTGCTTCCATAGTCGTGTCACCTTCCCGGGATTTCCTGCCCTTACGCTCATGCTCTAAACAATAGACTGAGAGGCTATTCGTTTTTTTTGTGATCATTTGTAATGGGTCTGATTTGACCACTTTATTTGGTTCTGTGGAATTAACGGACTTGGAGATTAAACAAAGAATTTTTCGACCTACTGTGACTACAGAAGTCAACCAGGTGATTAACAAAGCAATTGTTTGTACATATTAGAATGAAACCATTTTGACTCATAACATATTTATTATGTACTTATTCTCCAGATACGCCATAAATCACAAAGAAATAGAATTCATCAAGATAATTGCTCCCGAAGAAGGGCATAGCCCGAAAACACGTATCGCTCATCATTTTAATATGTTCTGATTAAATAATTGATATATACAGTGTCAGAGGTCTTGATTCTGTTATATAAGATGTTGACAAAGTTTAATCATTGATATTATTGATGTTTATTATCCATGATACATACTACTAAGAATATGTTACCTGATAAATGTACTACCGACTGACTAGATCAGCTTAGAAGGTGTGCAGGGGACAGGAGTGTCCATTACTTTAGGACACTTTTATAATGGCAGTATTACGGTTGCAGCTTTCATTACGTGAACTGTGTTCTTTTACTCCCTCTGCACCCAAAGACCCATTAATATTAATCTTTGGAAGATCATTAGAGACATTCCTTGAATCAGGTGTGCAGGCCACAACAATCTTGCTGCAATCCTTCGGTTAACCAGACGTTATATTTCAATATTATTACAGATTTGGAACTTCATTCTCCCAGTGTTTTTTTTCCTCTTAATGCCCTCCCCCTGCTTCCCCTGCCCATAGGAGTAAGGCTCCGAAAGGAAAGTGTGTAGGGAGAGGCTAGAGTAGTGGATAACACTTGCATAATTAACATTGATCTGTTAATTTATCCCCTCCACTCCGCCCTTACAGAACTGGATCAAAGTATATGTTTTTTACCAAGGTTGGCTGGTCTACATTAGACATCCATAGGGTAGCTTTTTGGGAAATGGGAAATGTGCAGAAATAATGTTTAATCTATGGGGAGAATTGTTGTATGCAATCTTTTATTCAAGTGTTTCCATGTGCCCACTTCAAGCCTTTTCTCTTATGTTGTGTGCAGCGCGCTGTGGGCAGGAGGGGGTACGAGGAGAACGAGGACCTCTCAGACGTGGAGGAAATCACCAGCATCAGAAGCTTCAACCTGGAAGAGAAACTGAGTAGCAGCTCTTACAATGGGGACTTTGTGCGGGTCATGGAGGGCACAGGTAAAACTGAAGGGAGAGTTTATACTGCATTATTACTTTCAACATTGCCGGCGGGGGAGGGAGAGAGGCACGCATGTAAGTTAGAAGTTTCCCTTTTTCTGCCTAAATAATAGGAGATATGGGCAGACGTTGGATATAGGAATGTGAGTGGGTGGTTGATTTTGAAGGCAGTGCCTGTACCTTAAGTACGAAAAGTTTTCAACAATGAGAAAAATAGTGGTGTATCAACAAATTCTTTTATAGGACATGAAAAGATGCATGTTCCAAAATAATGTATAACTGCTCTCGTAATACATATTTGCCACATTTGCAAAGGTTAAATACAAAGTGTTTCAATTCTTCATGTGTCTGTTGTAAAACACCACTAGCGTGTATGATGATTATATGCCAAGGTTCTATGCACTGGTTCTTGAAAATTACTAATTGACCGGAATTTGATTTGGTACCTTAATTGAATGAGATGTTGTTTGGGAAATATTCACTGCTTTAACATTTTGGTTCGTCTGTTTATGACTTTATGATACCCATTTCTTTTCTTTATGGTAATACTTATACTTCTGTTGGCCATATTGTTTACATATTTTAATAGGCTTGTTAGCTCAAGTAGGAGAGTGCAAGTCTCCATGGATGTATCCATCGTGAACATCCCAAGGGAAAGTGTCAATTTGATCTCTCACCAGAAAAACAGTATGACTGACTGAGGTTTCATCAGAGTTTAGCCTATTGTGGAAATGTTAACTCAGTAATGAAATGTGGGTTTTTCAGATTTGAAACTTCAGTGCTAGACATTATACCCTTTTTTACATGATGCGTGAAGTTAAAGCAAACAAAAAACTATTTTACAGGCATGGAATTTGAAAAGCTTGTCACGGCTTTAAGTGCAGCAGTAACAGCTGCAGTTATTCTCTATGCTGGCTCAAGCAGCAGGCATTGTGGCAACTGAGTACAGAACAATTCTGAATCCATTTTCTTATTTCTTAGTGTGCTGTTACAACTAGCCTGTAATAATAAAAAAATGTCCAGGCTGCTGTGTTTTTTATAGGAGCATTAGCTCAATTCTGATAATTTGCAACCGTGTGGGAAAGCAAAGAAAGTGCATCTCTCAACAACTGAGGTGAAGCATCATGTGTTGGGGGATCGTGGCTATTGAACGTGTGTACTTGGCCAACAGCTTTTTTGCGTAAGGCTTTGAGGTATGGCTATAAGGAACAACCCAACAAATCCAAATGTAAGTCATGTTTGGAAGATTTTAAATGAGTACGTATATGGTGTCACAGATGACCTCACAAAGTCACAGACTTCAAAGTTTGATTCAAGGGTTTTAGTTAAGACAATTCTAGTAATTCAGGTTTACAGTTGATCGCCCGGTTGGTATGGCCAACCCTGTCTCATTCTCCTGTGGGCTCCCACCTACCAAATCCAGTTGTTCCTAAATCCCTAGGTGGGATAGCTAGTGATCAATAACCCCTACTGTTTCAAAACTAGCTATAAATGAGGGCCAAAAGTCTAGCACCTTATCTGTCTTACTTCTAAGGGACTGCTAGCCTAATATTCTTTCCCAGATTTTCTCTATAGGAATGATGGTTTGCTCATGCTGATAACAGACACACTGGTCCATTCGTTCATTTATTTGCTCCCTTTCTTTGTTTTCCCTGATATTTTTACTTCCTCTATTTGACAGTTCTACTCTGTCACCTTTCCTCCGCCCTCTATCACTCCCTCCTTTTAGTCTCTTCTCTTTCCGCTTCAGTCTCTGCCATGTTCACACTCTCTCTGCCTTCCTTGCCCTTCTCTTCTCTCTCCTCACCCTTCTCTTCTCTCTCCTCACCCTTCTCTTCTCTCTCCTCAGCCTTCTCTCATAGTTCCTCACCCCTCTCCTCACTCTTGCTCAAACCACTCTCACGCTTCCTGCTATGTTCACCCCCAAGCACGCTTTCCTTCTCACTACTCCAATCTTACAATATGGTACCACTCTCTCTCACAGCAAATACCTCACTTTTACTCTACCCCAACTGTGCCACCAACTCTCAGCCCTTTGCTCCACCATCCTTCCTCTGCCTGTTCTCTCAGTCCACCTCCACTTCCTGTGACCTCACCCGCACAACGCACATTCATTTTTGTTCTAGTCCTGTGCCCTTTCGTCTTCATTTAATTGTCGCGCACTGATGCTTGCGAGCTTCGGCGCATTATAAATATATAAATAATAATAATAAAGAATTCCTGCCTTTTATACTTCTTTCTTTCACTGCTCTATTGGTTCTAGCAATCGCCTGTCTCTAGGTGCCAAACTGTAGCTATTCCTTAGCCAGGGCCGGTGGTCATCATGAATCACAGCTTTAAACCCCCCATTAAGCGCCACCACATTTTCAATCAGTAAAAAATAAATGTATAAATATACAATTGACAATACATTAAAGAATTGTGTCATTAAAACATCACACGTATGGACGAATGAATAATACATTAAAATGCATAATAGAAAATTGAAAATTCCAGCATCCGGGAATGTAAACATCCCAAAATATTGAGCGGCGATGTGCAAAGTTAAAACAAGTTAAACAATATATTACAATAAAGTGCATAGGGCTCAAAGATTCTCGGATAACAGGCATCGATGTAATTGATACTAAAAAGCCTAAAACATTAAACAACAATATGTAGAATAAAACAATTCCAGTAGAGGACAATGCTCCGTATATAGCACATAGTCACAATAATATCTCTGAAAGGAGCATAACCAACAGTGACTTGGCAAAATATAACTATAGTCACGGTAGGACTGCAAATATCCATTTTCAGTACCCTAAAGATAAAGACCCCCTTTTCCTTCATGGATCCCTCTGCAGTCTCTGGCGTTTTCTCGGCATACTGTTTGTCCAGCGTTTCACTACGGTAAGTCCTGCTTCATTCTGCTAAGCAGGAGGCTCTATCTTTGTAGTCCCATGGCTCATTTTGTGAGTAGCGTTTCTCTGGATTTGTTTGTTGGACCTACAGGGAATTCGGGAAATTGTGTTCCTGAAATACAAAATGGAGAGCTCTGGCCAGAAAAAGTACTGGAAGGCATTGGGTGACAGATGGGTGATCCAGCATTAACATTCATGGCACATGAGGGGATTTTGGAAGGTGATGACCTCCACCAACTCCCACTTCTTGCCTGTGGGACAGGGTTGGTTCTAGTATTTGCCTGTTTAGGATCCACTCCCTAAGTTGGGAAAGGTCCTTGTTACCCCTTGATGATCCCAAGTCCCGACCCTTGGTACAAGGGGGAAGGCTGGTGTACTATCCTTTGCCAAAACTACTCAACAAACAAGCATTGAAAAAGCCAATAATGTTGGCTTTTGCAGTTGTTCATTGAATTTTACATTTATAGGCATGCAATTTTATTGGCCCTGCAAAGAATGGTCCTAGCTCAAAGAACATGAAAGCTAAAGAACTGGCCATTGCGCAACTATTATTATGGGAGCAGTTAGCCTATGCCGATCGATTCAATTCTTCTAACATTTTAAATCAGAAGTTGAAGCCCATAATGTGGAGCTCACACAGCCTCCTGCAAAGGTCCATATTCTGCTTTTTACTTTTTGTTTTGGGGAAAATCACATTTTTATTCACATTTTATTACAAGAATGTAAGGCACTTGAAGAGAAAGATGAACAACCTTAACAATATCAACACTCGCCTTGTCGTTACTGTGCGTTCAATGTCCCCTGTCCCCTCCTCCCCCTCGGCATGCAACGCTTACAACCCCAATACGACTTCGCGGGGCGATTGTGAGCTCCTTAGTCCACTAGCCCTAGGGCTGAGCACCATACTTTGCAAAAAACAGTAACCACAGCTCTCCAATTTTAACTCTGGGCTCGTTGAGAATGTGCGTCAGGTATTCCATCTCGTAAATCGCCCTGCCTTTCCCTAGCCATTTCCTTTCAATAGAAGCCTTACTCCGCTTCCAGAACTGTGCCACACATCTGGCTGCCACCAGGAGGGTATGGGTCATGTCGTTCCCCTCTACCTCTTCCTCGCCCCCCCATACCTCAAACAAGAGCCCCCATGGGGATAAGCTGCGCGTGATCCCATTCAACCCTTTAATCCAGGAGAGGACTTCCCGCCATTAAATCTGCATATGGGCACAGTCCCACCAGATGTGATAGTAATCTGTGCTGGAGGCTCGACACTTCCAGCACTTTGAGTCAGTTCCTGAATACATTTTGGCCAGGCAGAGCGGGGGGAGATGCCAGTGGTGCAGGATCTTAACGGCCTGCATTCTTAACTAGAGGAAGACCGTGGATTGGAAAACCCTTCTACATATGGTGGCCCATAGTTCATCAGATATGTCTTTCTGCAGGTCCTCGGCCCACTTCTCCCTAGCTTTAGGCATCTGCGGGAGTTCCGCTTTCAGGAGAACCCTGTATATCCTTGCTATGCGTTCCTTTGTATCACCCCTGTAGCAGCAGCAATTCAAAAGTGGTGAGCTCTCATCTCAGGTTATGCCCCCAGTGGGGGGCCATAAATGCTCCCTTCAATTGCAGGTAGCGGAAGGGAGAGAGCTGGCCAATCTGCAGAAGTTCCTCCAAGGTTCCTATGGACAGAAATTCTCCACCCGCCCACAGCTTTCTCGCCCTACTAAGCCCTGCCTCGTACCATTCCTGAAATTGTCGCAGGTCAGCTATATGATGCCTTAGCGGGGGTGGCCCAAATGCAACTGAGGGGGGAAGGCCAGGTCGTGATCCACCTCATGTCACCTCCCTCCAGATCGACCGTAATACTTCCAACATAGGGTGACGGAGGACTCCCAGCCATTCGCCCAGGGTCACAGGTGCAAGGATTAAGTTGTCCATTGCAGCCCATTGCTTCTCTGATTGTGACTCCAGATGGTTGACTAACAACCGCAGCTGGGTTGCCCTATAGTATGTCCCCAAGTCTGAGAGCCCCTCCCTTGACAAGATGAGAGTCCTGTATGCTATCGTAGGCCTCTTGCCCGCCCATACAAATGTCAGAACTCTACCTTTAATCATATCCAGGAAGGGCGCGAGAACTACCACTGAAATAGGAACCAACATTTGGGAAGGATGACCATTTTGTTACAGTTGAGTCTCGCCATCCAGGACAGGTTGAGCCTGGCCCACTGGTCGAGGTCTCTCTTTATTTTAGCCCATAACAGCTAAATAAGTCGCCATGGTCCCCTGGGATCTCCACCCGTAGGTAACGGAAACCGTCCCCCTGAACCCAGAGCTCAAGTTCTTTCATATATTCCCCAATCTGTGCTTTCTCTGGCCTTATCAGGTGTGCCACGAGTTTACCAAGGGTCTCGGGAGGATAGCTCAGGGGCAACGTGCTCGACTTGGAATCAAGACAACACAGACCACTGCAGGTTCGATCCCCGGGTCCGCACTTAGAAACCTCTTGGGTATTGGGCACGTAATAAATAACCTATCATATATCATATCATATCACCTTGAAACCAAACAGCCGTCCATATACCTCAAGCTTTTCCAACAGGACTGGGAGAGAGGCCTGGGAGTGCGATATGTATAGGAGGGTGTCGTCCACGAACAGGCTTATTAGCTTATACTCTGTCATCCCAACCCGAACACTGTGAATTCGCTCATCGGTCCCGACATCTATTGCCCATGGTTCCATGACTAGCGCATGTAAGAGCGGCGAGAGGGGACATCCCTGTCTAGTTCCCCGTCCAAGCCCGAACGGGCGCCTCTCTTCCCTGTTTACCACCACTCTTGCCCTTGGGTTGGAGGACAAGGCCGTCATCCAACCGTCCCATTTCTCTCCTATCCAAACCGATGCCAGTACCCCTTTCAGGAATGACCGGATCACACAGTCAAAAGCCTTCTCGGCGTCTAAGGACAACATCAAACCTCCCTCTTTTTTAACCATGGGTGAGTGCAGCACGTGTAGGGTCTTGAGTAGATTACCCGCCCCCCCTGCCGATTCTTAACATAGCGTGCCTGGTCCGGGTGAACCAACCTGGGGAGAACCCTCTCAAGCCTGGTGGTCAACACCCTAACGAGGATCTTGGCATCTACATTTAAAAGCGAGATGGGTCTGTACGCCTCACAGAGCGTGGGATCCGTCCCTAGTTTGGGTATGACCAATATTCAGGCTTCCAAAAAGGTGGGGGGGAACCTTACTTATTTAAAGGGCTGCCAACAACTCCTAGAATTGTTTGAAGAAATCAGTGGTGTATCTATCCTCCCCCAGGGCTTTACCTGCCTTCAGTCTGCCTATGGTGGCCACCACCTCTTTGGCTAGGACTTCAGCCTCCAGGGCCGCAAGTTCCCCCAGGGTAAGCCTGGGATTGCTAAGCTGTCCAGGAATGTCCTGATCGCCTGGTCCCCTTGCTCTGGCTCCCTCCTTTATTACGCCTCAATATAGACTGCAAAACACCCAGGTATCCCGCCTTGAGAGCCGACCATATCACCCTCTTTGTCTCAGATCCCCTCCACCCTTCTATCCCCTCTACTCCCCCTGACCTTGTTCGCCAGCAGAGATCGCACCCTGTCTCCCCTCATAATATTGTTTCGTATATCTCAATTTCTTCAGGAACTCCTCAATGAGTGGCGTGTAGGGCCTGCCTTTTGTCTCTGATGAGATGGAGCAACTCATTACTGTCTCCCCTTCCTACACTCAGCTGTGCCTTGAGTCCCTGGATTTCTTCCCGAAGCTTACTCTCAATGAGTCCCCTCTCCCGTTTTCTGCGGGCCCCCTCTACTATCAACAGTCCCCGTATTGTGGTCTTGGCAGCTTCCCGCACTTTATTGGGGTGTACCTCCCCTGTCTCATTGTCCTCGAAAAAGGATTGAATTTCATTCCCCAGGTACTC
Organism: Ambystoma mexicanum; assembly: GCF_040938575.1. Classification (NCBI taxonomy): domain Eukaryota; kingdom Metazoa; phylum Chordata; class Amphibia; order Caudata; family Ambystomatidae; genus Ambystoma; species Ambystoma mexicanum. The sequence goes on along the minus strand of NC_090932.1, from coordinate 1,478,356,624 downwards.
CCTAAAGACCGGGTCCCGTAGAAGAACATCATTGTAGCGCCAACCCGGGCTAACCGTTCGTTTAGCTTCAAACTGCCAGGATGCCATCACCATTTCATGGTCTGACCATGTAACTGTTTCCACTGTGGGGGATGTGATGTCCTCCACTTGCTCCCTGGGAATTAATAGCAGGTCTATCCTCATGTAGGTAGAGTGGGGAGGGAGAAGAAAGTTTACCCCCCCCCCCCCATGGAGGTGCATAACCTGCTTTTGACCTATATACCTTCCAACAGGACATCATCAATGTTAAAGGAATGGTTCGGTCAGAAATTCTTATTGTCCCTAAGGGTCGGCCATGTGTTTTCAAGCCTAAATCGGTCGATATTAGAAAAATTTCCTATGGACCTTACCCGAGTTTTCGTCCATTAAACATGTGAAAACAGGCTGTAGGGCGCCGCCATTTTGTGATAGTCTTATCAATTGCCGCATCGCCCTGTGTGACCTGCTTTTGCGGCACTAAATCATATCCCCCGCCCCTGAGCCTGACATTATCAAAACATTCATATTCCCTGCCTCTCTCTGTGACATTACTGTGCTGCGTAGGCAAACACGCCCAGTCGTCTTCTACGTGACTTCACCCGGAAACCAACACAGATCAACTCACAACACAGCGCGCCACAATTCGGAATATGAAACTGTACTTTAAAATCAAACAGCAAGATTGTACATTTGGTAAAGTACATTTATTTGACATTAAATGTTTAGAGAATATTCAGCAATTGGCATATTAAATCGGACTGGAATTTGTTTTCTTTGCTCTCGATCCGCAAATCCGCTAAAGTTTATCTTGAGTCACGCACTGTTCCTTTATGGTACACAGGGTGTTGGTTTTCATTAAAAGAAGCACTTTGGTCGCACGGTGAATCGCAAGGCTGTTCCATCAACTAGGCACTAGGCCACCGTAAAGGTTGATATGTTGCTTCTAGCCGCTAGTACTGCGTAAGGGCATATGGGCACTTGGCGATCGTCCCATAAGATAGTCAAGGTAGTGCAGTTGTTTACAAGAAGCTGCAGCTGGCGATTGAAGAATCCGTCGGCCGGGGTCTGGAATAGGTGGCAGTCGCAGTACAGTAGGATGTACCTGTTTTGAAAACATAAAAATTGAAATTAGTCTCACCAGCAGATCTTTATTACTATTATTCATTTTATTTATTAGGGCCGAGGTGAAACTATTTGCTTGCGAGGATAGTGCAATGGAGTATGTTCGGCTCTAAAAGCAATGCGAAAACTGACGAAAGAAATCAAGGTTAACTCACAATGTAATGATTTATTAATGTTGAACCACTGAGAAACGACAGTTTGTCTACATGCGTGTCAAATGGGCAAATGCATGCCCATGTGCCCGCTAGAAAGACAATCCCACAAATGTCTTACTTTCTCTTCATTGTAATATGCCACACAGAACGAACAAGTACAACTTAACCTGTCTTTAACTGAACGCTATTGTTATTATATTCCAGTATAAAATCGTCTAAAGAGTTACTTACATTATATTTGCCATTTCCATTGTCTCTGCGTAATGCAGTCCGTAAATTCCACTCTGTTTGTGGCAACGATTTTTCATATACTGAACTAACATGAAACTCGGTATAATTTCAGAATTTTCAGCCATATCAACTCTTACGTTATTGCACCCCTCCTTCAAATGAAGTCCTTTCGGCATGGTCCCTGTCTCTCAAGGTCAAAAAACAATAGAACCTTATCTGTGAGAACTTGAATTTTCGACTCCATCTTTGTACTAGGCCTCACTGTGCTAATGCGAACTGGCTTCTCTCCCATCTGCAACGCCTCGCTTGGCGCGTTCCAAGGCCCCCAAGTTTGTCCTCGTTGTCCGCAAGCTTTGCAGCCCTGGAGAACTATAACTATAGAGACATTGACTTTTTGGGGGAAGGTGAGGAAAAGTATAAAGTACCCGAGGAGTTGAGTTGAAAGTGAGATTTTATTGTTTGTTTGTTTTATGATTTGTAATGCGCAAGCCTCCCCTCAGGTAACCGTGCGCAGCATTTACATGAGATTGCGAAGCTTAGTTACAACAACAAAAATATATACATACACATATTGACAAGGTCAGCGATATGAGGTGAATAGAGAGAGAAGTCAAAGATGACACCCAGGTTTTTCGCCACCCAGGATGGTGAAGGGAGGGGTTAGGGTTAGCATACTTTGTATGTTCACTGTACAATAACATTTTTTTCAAAAAGACGATCAGATTATAATGATTTAAACCGGGATTTTTACTTCTCAACGAGCTCTTCTTTGGGTGGACATGGCACAGTGGCAATGTTTGGTGGCAATGTATCTGTGCTCTGCACAGAATCGCTCAGAATTCCATGTGTGTGCTTCTCTAGTACATTAACAAAAAGGCCTTTAACAAAGTGGAACTCCATTTCCTCATATACTGGTTTGACCACCCATTTCTTATTTCTTTTTGCAAAGGCCGTAGTGTAGCGAAGCATCCCTACATTTCCCGTAGTCCTAGATTGTTCACGGCGCACATTCTCGTTATGGGCCAAGACTGCTAGTAGAGTCCTATGTTTCATGCCCTGTATGCCGGAATGCAATCACTTTGTCCTGTACTTTAGGCACATATTGTGGAACACCTCAAAGCCTCCTGTGTGACAGAATTCTGTCAGTCCCCTCAAATCTCTTAACAAAAACAATCTTCTCAATGGCTTTGTGGGTAGGTGAAGATGGAATCAACCACTTCTTCTTCCGTGCCTCCTCTGGGGACAAAGGGCCCTGTTCACATTGGTGGAAATCTTGATTTTCTGTCTAGCGCTGAACGTTGGTACAGTGGTGCATCAGTGACCTCCATTTTTCAAGTAGGATTTCCACTGACCCTTCACAAGTTTTGGAGCTCCACCACAGATGGTTGCTGATAGACTGGGACCACTGTGAAATACTTTCCAAACCTTTTTTTTTCCCTGTAGGCGAGATTTGATTTTCTTATTGATTGATTTAGCAAGATGCCATACGTCAAATTGATGTTTAATATGTGGGAACTGCTCTCTCATTGTCTTAGCTATTGAAACGTGTCTGTCCGTGGCTATGAGGTCGATGTGCATTCCCCTCGATTGTAGATATTCCAATGATTTTATAAATCCTAGTTTCTCCATGGCCACTGAGGATTTACATTGGGACACCTGCACGACCACCAAACTCACAATTTTCTTACTATCCATGTCCTGAAAGTGGTAGGTGCAGTACTTGGCAGAAAATCCAGGGCTGTTGCACTGTCCATCGCCGGCTAGCCTGAATCGTTTGCCTTCGAATGTACTTTATAGATACAATTGTTCAATTTTCTAAGCATCACTAATTGTCGGAAATAGATAATCATGTTGGAATTTGTAGTACTGCGTTTTAGAAATGAAATGGAGTCCCACAAACTGAAAGAAAGACTTTAACTTTTTAAAACTGGACCCACTAAAAAGTGAGGCAGCTGCACACAGTAGATTGCCTGCTGGCAGTTTCCCCAGCATCGGATGTGTAGACCATGAGAACATATGATGTAATGTACAGGCGGCATGTATTTTGACGTTACTGCCTTGTGTTTGACGAGTCACATGAATCAATGTCTTCCCAAATACTTCCCCTCTAACTGAATGCCCACATTTCAGCATATTTATAATATCCATCAATATCCATCAAACAACTGTTGAACACTATGTATGTGCCCTCTTTCATTTGACTGTCATCCTGCATCACAGTTGTTTAGGACTGTATCGTTGTGTACATATCACCAGAATTGAAACTAATATCACTGATATCATGTTCTGATGCGTCGGTGAATAGTGCTGCTGATTCATTCTCTATCATTTCAACATCTGTTACTTGAACATTGATGGGAGAACACAACAATGTCAACAGCTTTTTGGGTGGCATTTTGTGAATTGATCTGCGACTACTTCAGAGCTATCGTGAATACATCCAGTATCATCTTCTTGTGCTAGTGCAGTCGCACTGTAGCAATGGTCCGATAAAACTTTGCTGGATTCTCCGGACACATTCAATTCATGTTCTGGCCATTGGACAAATGCATCTCGAGTCTGAACACGCTGCGCCTGAATTAATAGTTCCTCGATAGTGTAAACGGTCTGGCAAGCAACATCTCTCATTTGCTTCACTGTCTGTGTATGTATAGTTCGTACACCCACGGGTAACTAGAGGACAGATTGGAAAAGGGATGTTCAGTTTAAACATAAGATAAAGTATAGTACAATTGACAGAAAAAAAACATAATATAGTCCCCAGCACAAAACAATTTCTAAAAATATGAACTGTTTGTAACTAACATTATTTTGGTTTCTTTTCTTTGCAACTTTCTTGACTCGAACTTCAACATCTATACGATGTTGCTCCGATTCGTTTCCGCATGTCTTCCCTTCCTCTTGCGCTGCAACAACTATATTTGCACAGAATGACGCTCCATCGACTCCCTGAAACATAGTACTTTCATTACTATGTATCACAATATTGAAAACATAAAACACACGTGAGGACGACCACACAGGTACATCTCAATAGCTAAACACGATTTAAACATTGTGTAGAACAATCTAACAACAAGTATTCGAGCTCTGATGATCTAGTTCGATGGAACTGTCAGTATCCATACCTCGTGCTGCTGAAGAATATCTATGGATGTTGTAAATGTAGTGCGCACTTCCGAAAGCTGTTTCACCGATTCGTATACGCATGGTCCCGCTTCCACTTCCCCTGGAATTAATGTCAGGCTCCGCATCAAGTGCAGGGGTTGATGCTCCATCTACCGCCTGAAACATAGTACTTGCATTAGTAAGGATTACAATATTGAAAACATAACACACACTTGTGGTCGACCGCACAGGTACATATCAATGGCTAACCACGAATGAATCATTGTCTAGAACAATCAAACGACAAGTATTCCAGCTCTGATAATCTAGTTCGATGGAGCCGTCAGTATCCATACCTCGTGCTGCTGAAGAATATCTATGGACGTTGTCATTGTGGTGGACGCTTCAGCATCTCCCTGAAAGACAGTACTTGCATTAGTATGGATAACACCAATTATAACTGAAAACAAACACTAGGGGGCGACAACTAAGGTGTATATCAATTGGAAAGCACTTACCAAAAATTCGGTAAAATAATTACACAATACATAAAAACTATTACTTGACATGCATAAAACAAGTCTGTCGCGTAATAGCTAAGTAAGATTACCTGATACGCGCTAGAAGTGGTTGATAACTGCGAGCACGTCACAGATGTAGAATGTTCTTGCTTCAGATTCAGTGGATAGTCAAGTAGTTGTAAAGGTAAATTATTGTTTGATAATGAAATGCCAATATTAAAAATTGCCATGTAAGGCGACAGAATACTTGACAATAATGCTATTGAAATGTGCAATATAGCACAGTTCCCTGTGCCCATAAATAGATTTCCTTTGAGGGTTATAAAATCGAAAAATAATTTATTGATAAATGTCATTATTCAAAAAGCTATACACTCATATCAATATCGAAAGTATTACAAGGGACACAACACCTAAAATATCAATTAATCCATTCGGCTACCTACACACTACCGCAAGGCCTAAAGCTAAATCCGGACACTTGACTCACCAGTGGCAGAATGTGGACGAATAGAGTGGGAATAGCGTTTGCGAGCAATTTTCGTGCCGTTCGCCGTTTATTCTTCTTTGTTACCCAAGATGTGGCGTACATGTTCGAGGAAAAGTGCCGGCTGCAGATGCGGTATCGATCACCCCTCTTGTCCTCAAAGATTTGTTGGACTCTACTTTCAAGCTCTTCCGGTGGATATCCGCAATGTCTGACCCATTCTCTTATTCCATCAACAGTTTTAGGGAATACATGCATTGTAGTGCCTTCAGATTTAGCATGGGTCTTCGAAGGGCAACCGCTAATCGAACAGGCAGGCATTGTTGAAAATTCTGAAAAGTAAACAAGATTATTATAAAACCTTGATGAATAAAAATGCCATAAAAAAGTAAATGAATCATACAATGTTCAATGCAAGGTTTGTTTTGGTCGCCGGAACTATACCAGTTCATCAAGTTGAGTTTAGTTTAGTTTATTATTTGATAATGTGCTCCAAACCCAGGGGTAGCCGGGCGCAGCAGTCACAAGAATACTTAAGCTTAGGTTACATACATAGGATACATACAGAAGATACAAAAGATACATTACATGTGTTATTAATGTATTTGCAATACAGGTATACAAAATATGCAAGCTGTGAATACAAGATCGAAGATACAGGTCCCTATATGAGATGGTCTGATGTCAGGTTTCAGAAGTATCATGGTCATTAAATGAGATAATAATTCCGGGCTTAGCACAAAGGCACAGATTGTAAGTCATCATTAGTCCAGAGCCAACTTTTCACGTTACATCTAAATCTAGGGTAGGGTAGGTTGACTCTCAGTGCGGTGGGGAGAGCATTCCAGGCACGGGCAGCTCTGACGGGGAAACTTGCTCCACCCGCTTTCGTTAATCTAAATCTGGGTATTTCAAGTAGGAGGTGGTTAGAGGCTCTAGTGTGGTGAGTAGAGGATTTTCTAGTCAATCTGGCCGAGATATAGGGGGGTGCAGTATTGTTCAGACCTTTATAGGTGAGGGATAACGTCTTGAGGAGAAATGTCACTGATTTTTAACCAGTGCTGGTCTTTCCTGATGTTGGATATGTGAGCTCTGCGGGGTATGTCCAAGGATGCTCTAAGAGCATTGTTCTGCAATATTTGCATTTTATTTATGACAGTTTTGCTGGCGCCTGCATAAAGGGTGTTACAGTAGTCCAGTTTGGACATTACTAAGGCATTAGCTAGTGTAATACAATTGGTTTTGGAGAGGTAAGGTCTGCAAGCCCTGATTAATTTGCAGGTGTAAGCTGTGGAGGAAGCTAGGGAATTAACTTGTTTTTTGAGAGATAATGTAGAGTCGAGGTAGAAACCTAGTGTTTTTACCTCGGTTGCCACTTTAATTATATTGCCATCTATGTTGAAGGCGAGATAATTAGGGGTAGGTTTTTTGAGGTTAGAGTCGGAACCCAGGATCAGTATCTCTGTTTTGTCATCATTCAGGCAGAGGCCGTGGGTGGCCATCCATGCCTGAATGAGGAGGTAAATCTTATTTACTAGAGCTGTGTCTTCGACAAAGTTGCCAGATAGTGGTATGAGGATCTGCGTGTCGTCCGCATAATTAGTATAAATTACCCCCAGTCAAGTTTGTCGAAGAGTGGCTTAGTGAAGATGTTGTACATTGTGGGGGAGACACATGAACCTTGTGGGACGCCACAGGCGATTTGTATTGGGTCCGCTGAGGCTAAGGGGGAGAACACTCTCATCGTACGGTTGGCTAGGAAGGATTGTACCCAGGCTATAGCTTCACTTGAGAAATGGGCGGCAGATGCTAGGTGGTTGCATAACACTGCATGGTCCACCAGGTCAAAGGCAGCCGATAAGTCAAGGAGGAGGAGCATAGCTGTTTTACCTTTATCCTTCAACTCGTCGATTTGTGTCTTAAGGTCAATAAGGGCTGTTTCAGTGCCATGAAGTGGTCTGAATCCGGATTGGCGTGATCCTAGTAGTTGGTTCGTCTCCAGATAGTTTTGGATCTGGAGGTAGGCTACTCTATCGATAATTTTGAGGAGAAAAGGGACCGTGGTGATAGGCCTGTAATTGGTTGGGATAGCTGGGTCAAGTGTTTTTTAAGGAGGGGTAGTACCCAGGATTCTTTGAGGTTTGTGGGTACAGTACTGGATCTAAAGGAGGCATTAATTAGTTTCAAGATGAAGGGTGCTAAACCTCTTGCAGCGTCCTTGGTTACTTGTGCTGGGCAATTGTCACCTTGGCAATTAGAAGGTTTCAATGATAAAATCACCTTTTCAGTTTCCAGAATGGATATGTTAGTAAATCTGAATGGTTTGCAATTGCTTTGGGTGACTGTTCTGGGTGAGTCAGTCAAGTGGGTGGTATGGGTTCTTGTGGGGCTTAGGGATGCCGCCTTCTTTGCAATTTTAGATTGTAGAGTTGTGGTTTTATTCGCTAAGGCATTTTGGATGCTAGTGCACCATTGTTTGTCCTTGGGGACGTTGTCTGTGGGAGCAATAGGGTTTTCCATTTCCCGGAGGATGGAGAAGAGTTCTTTAGAATTAGAGTTGGCTTTGCTAATTCTCTCATTGAATGTTTCTTTTTTGGTTTGGATTATTTCCTCCTTATATGTTTTAGCAAGGTTGTCAAGTAGAGTTTTATTCTCCATATAAGGTGTATGCCTCCAGATAGCTTGGAGTTTACGTTTTTGGATTCGTAGTTTTTTAAGGTGCGGGGTGAACCATAAGTTGAGATGAGATTCTCGTTTACTTTTACGTAGTTTGATAGGGGCAATTATATCCAAGGCTTTGGACATAGTGTTGTTAAATGTCTCGACTAGCGTATTATGGTCAGAGTTGATATCGCTAGCAGTGAGAGCTGGAAGGAGAAGTGGGAGTAGTTTTTCAGGCGTAATTTCTTTTTTACTTCTAGTTGGCATAGGTGGTGCTATTTCCGGATTATTTGGTTTAGGAGGCTCTATAGTTGAAGAGAAGCAGATGAGGTGGTGGTCAGTCCAAGTTTGTGGTAAAATATTAGAAATGGTAGTAGCACGGTTTCGGTTGGCTATCCAATCTAATGTTCGTCCTTTTATATTTGTAGGGGCTAGAACTTTCTGGGTGAGGCCATGATCGACTAAGATTGATTGAATGGAATAGGCTTGTTTGTCCTCGGTGTCATTAAATCCCAAGTTAAAGTCACCTAATAGAAGGAGTTGGGTGGAGTCTTTAATGTTAAAGGTAAGGAGGCTGGATAAGTCTACCTCAAAGTTACCTAATGGGCCTGGAGGTCTATACACTAGGAAGACAGTTAGTGTACTATTATTGGAGGTAGGTATTTTGGCAGAGAGAAGTTCGCAGGATGTTATTTCTGGGTGAGGGGTAAGTCTTGCAGCTAGCTTAGTTTTGGCAATGATAGCCAGACCGCCTCCCCTAGAGTTGGGCCGATCGACTGTTAGTATGTTATAATTGTCAGGTATGGCAATCATGAGTGCAGGACCTGCGGCATCATGGAGCCAGGTCTCAGTGATTGCGAGGAGATCTAAGTTATCCATGACCAGTATGTCGGCAAATTCCGTATTGTGTGCTTTGAGGGACCTCGCATTGATAAGGGCTCCTGATAAGGTAGAAGTTATGATTTTTTCTTGAGTAAGTCTAGGATTGGGAGTGTTGGACCTCTTCTGGTTATAGAGGAGGTCAGTTTGTGTTTTAGGGTGCCTTTCTGCCACTAGGGCAAGCGGGTTAGGATTTAGGGTTAACGTAGAACCTAATAGTCTAGTTCTTTTGTTTTTGAGGTCATAAAGGCGTGGCAGTCTCGCTGTAAGTCGTGTGTTTCTCTCTTGCAGGTTATAAGGTGTGGAGTTGGTGTGGGCCATTGCTATGGTGATGGTTAGAAAAGTCCAGAGTAAGGTACAGAGTATGTATATGTGGCAAGTTTTAGTAGTACACATGTTGGGAGACGGGTAGCAGAGGGACATCTATATTTGACAATCCCAACAATGACTGAGATGCGTACAGCAGAGTATACCTGGATTTGACAATCCCAGCAGCGACAAAAATGCGTACATCAAAGGGCACCTAGGTTTGATAGTTCCCATCAGCGACTATAATTGATACATCAGAGGGCACCTAGATTTGACAATTCCCATCAGCAACTAAGATGCATACATCAGAGGGCACCTAGGTTTGACAATTCCCATCAGAGACTAAAATGCATACATCAGAGGGCACCTAGATTTGCGAATTCCCATCAGCGACTAAAATGCATACATCAAAGGGCACCTAGGTTTGACAGTTCCCATCAGCGACTAAAATGCATACATCAGAGGGCACCTAGATTTGACAGTTCTCGTCAATTAGTGTCGGTATGTGGGCTCAGAGCATCTGGATGGGGCAGCGCTGGCAGGTATAGACAGACTCTCCTCAGTGAAGTGAAGAGCGCGGTCAGATAGTTACAAGCAATTAATGGCAGCACTTCAGAACGGCAGCAGATAGAGAGGTTCAATTAATTCAATCAGTACGCATAGCAACAAGCGGAAACAGTTCCATGCTAGTTTACCAAAGAGTTGTCAGAGCAGTGAGATGCAAAGTCAGATAGTTTAAATCTGGCGCTACAGAGCAGTATTTAGCAGATAATGAATGGTAGCACTTCAGAGCGACAGCAGTCAATGTACTTCAATGTACGATCAGCTATGAGGTAGCGTTGCTGAGAGACAGTAAAGGGCCATGAGTCCAACTTTGATGGGAGGGAAGTGAAACGCGAAGCCGGCAGGGTTTCTGGCGTGGCCGTCTGGCAGTTCTGGGCAGGCTCAGGGCAGGGGGAGCCTTGTTCGTCGTGCCTTAGTAGGCGGGCCGGCTCCTCGCCAGCCGGCGAATCGGCAGGCAGTGAAGTAGGCGGCCTGGACCAATCTGGTGTGGCCTTGCAGGGGTTGGCTTCAGGCACAGGTGAGGGGCACCTTACCACGGCAAAGCGGCCATTTTGGAATGGAGGCCCTCGTGGTTATGTGGACACAAATCGTGCAGAAAGTGGGCAAAGGACGTTAAAACAGCCCGATTTGCTTTGTTGGGTGCATGGAATATAAAGCGGATGCGATAAAGGGAAATTAGGTGTGTGTAAAGTGTGGATTAGTATTTGCATTACTTTCACAAATTAAAAAATGATGGAACTAAACTCTGAACACCTGACTCGTCCCTTGGATGTACTGTCTTGCACGAGAAGGAAACATGCTTACATTATAGACAGGACCCGTGAAGGATGCAATTCGATGACAATTGACACGGATGAAAATAAATAGATCTATTGATAGCATAACAATTGAAACTCAAGTCAATAGCAATGAGACCAATGAACATAGCACTATTGAGTACTCTACTCGCAAATAGATAGAAATTTAAAAATGACCGAAATATGACTGTGATACATGGCCTTACCTTAACCAACAAACAGTTAGATTCAGCAAGCCCAGTAGTTTGTGGCAGGAGAACAGGTAGATGGCCACAGCTAGCACACTGACGAGTTTGCTCGAAGCGGTCACAGATAGCACGACGACAAGCAGATTAGCATCAATATCAGTGGGTCTCAGGTAGCACGTTCAGGAGTTGACTTGCAAAGCACAAAGATGTTCTCATGAGACATATCAAGTGGTTTATAAAGTATTAGAAACAGGGGTGTGTTTGTGAATGAATGACGTGTATATGTCGTGGTATTATGTGGTTTGCAGGGGGTGGGGTGGATGGGCCGGTGGGCGTGCAGACAAGGCACAGGAAGACTCTTGAATCGAGACACACTTATGTGGATTGCAGGGGGGCGGCCTGCTTCAGGGGAGGCCTGCCTGGAGACACGGGGTCTGAGGAGGCCATGTGAGCAATGGCCCCTGGGCGTGGGATACCTTTTGAAGTGTACATGGTGTTTGGCACCTTGGCCGTTATCGCCCCTGCCAGCACACCATGGCAGCGCTCACCCCCGGGTGCGAATTGCCTTTGATAGGGGGGGGGGGGTGGGCCGGTGAGCGTGCAGACAAGGCACAGGAAGACTCTTGAATGAAGACACACTTGATTCATTTAAAAAATCAAAACAACCGTTGTTAAAATATATGTGGTGTTTTATTTTGTTTCTTATTTTGATGGCACAAAAAATACAAAACTTTACACATTGTACAGGTCAGGTTGCAGCACAGCGAGGGAAAATCCCCTGTACTGACCGCTGTCACTGGGGTAAGTTTGTCTTATGGCACCAACGGCACAGGCGGGTATTACTCTTCGAACGCAGTGTCCAAGCCTCCCGTGAAGCCACCATGTAAAGGAACGATAGGCCACCAGCCTGTACCACCTGTGAAAAAGAATGATACAAACTGTTTTTAAATGACCAAGATAAGTTTATTAAATTTGTAACTAATGGCATTCTGCTCGGACAAATGCTATCTAGACACTGCACACTATTGAACGACTTTCATGCGTTACAATGATATGTAGATGTAATTTTGAATATAGGAGACGACTATGAAATAGTAGTGGCATCACAACCAGAGTATACTTACTCGTTACTCGGATTACGAGGACGAACATTTGCGCGAAGTTCGTGCATAAGCACCATCATTATCCTCAACACGGACCGTGTGAGGCAGGCTGCCCTAAAGTCTGGCAGCTCGGTGATGCATTGCGGCCGTGGCTCGACTTCCGAAATGTAGGCCACGCATCCAGAGTTTTCGCAGCAGCAGCAGTTCTCGTCCTCGGTTGGCATTAGCTCGCACCGATTGCATGTGCACCAGGTGGAAACACCGTCCATGCGATTAGGTCCAGTGTCTTCATCCGTTGATTCGTCCTGCCAACTGCCGTCCGAAGCCCCATCATTTTCGCATGTTTCCCTTTACAGTAGTTCTTCCTCGGTATACTCGGGCTCGTACATGTAGGGCATTATTGTAGCCATTGTGTGGTAAACAAACTAGAATAATTTATAGCAATGGTACTGCTATCTGTTCACACGGGATGCAAGCAGCGAAGGTAGCTGACCAGAGCACCGAAACGAGTCACAGAATACTCAAAGTAACACAGAGACAGGAATGGAATCGAAAATCTGCTGCTGTGTGTTGTCAAACGGTCTGCTTATACTTATTGAGTAAAGAGGCGTCCTGCAATTTCATGGCGACACGTCATTAGCTGAAGCGCAGCGAATGTTGACACGAGACGTGCTTTGGCGTTGTGACATGGGCGGTACGCGTCTGCTGATGACAGGCTCAGGGACGGGGGATATGATTTAGTGCCGCAAAAGCAGGTCACACAAGGCATTACGGCAAGTGATAAGATGATCACAAAATGGTGGCGCCCTACTGCCTGTTTTCGCGTGTGTTTAATGGACGAAAACTGGGTAAGGTCCATAGGAAATTTTTATAATATCGACCGATTTAGGCTTAAAAAAACATGGCCGACCCGTAGGGACAATAGAAATTTCTGACCAAACCATTCCTTTAAAACACATTGTTTACAGCCTGAGTAATTTGGACTTCAATGTGCAACAGAACGGTGTAACCTGTAACAGTACGTTTACTACAGAGCCATGTAAGGAAGGCAGGATGGGGGAAGGGTGTTATAACTTGTTATAACTTGGTGGGTAGAAATAGCCTAACAGTGGTATAGTAACTGTGGTATAGTCAAATTTAGAAATAGCGTAACAGTGTTGTAGTTGATTTTAGATAGCGTGCCTAAATTAACATCACTGTGGTAAAGTTGAACTTAGAAAGAGTGCCTAATAGCATCACTCTGCCAAAGTTTGAACTTAGAAAGTGTGCCTAATAGCGTCACTGTGGTATAGTTGAATTCAGAAAGTGTGCCTAATAGCATCGCTCTGCCAAAGCTTGAATTTAGAAAGTTGCACTAATATCACTGTGCTAAATGCTGAATCTAGAAATCATCCCTAATAGCGTAACTGTAGTATTGTTGCACTTAGAAATTGTGCCTAATGTATGCCCCCCATGTCCTGCTCTCGTGCTTGATCGCAGGTGCTTTACTGATAACCACCATATCACACTACTACACTTACTCTCCCCTATACACCATAATTCAACTAGAACACAGCTGTACTATGACACATTCGGTCTAGCTGTTCTCATAATAACATGACCCCACGAACTCCACATCATCCTAATAAAACACAGCTATCTGAGCACATTCCGGCTAGCTTAAGTGTCTCCTCAGGCCTAACGCAGCCAGAACTCAGTCTGGGTGTCCACCCTCCAGACTGAACACATCTAACTGATTTCCTCATCACCACACCTACCGCTAAGAAGCAGCTATCATGCAACAACCACACCAGCGGCACACATATCCAGTGCACCCACGCACCATACGACACTCTCTCTCTCTACTGACTTGAACTGTGGTTCCCGAGGGCGTTCAACCTACCAGCGTTTTGAGATCATGCCAGTGATACATAAGGCGCTATATAAATGCCAAGTAACATAACATAACATAAAATATGTTCCTTACGTACCTGCCGCCATAGGGCTTGTGGTGCTGCAGCATGCAAGTAATGGAGGACCTTGCGCAGCAAGCGCGGTCCGCGGGTTTGTTATTCTTTGGGCCGCCGTTGCCAGGCAACGTGACGCCTCGCGTCCCGTGTGTCCATAGAAACGGACACACGGGATGGCAGCCATGTTTAGGTTGGCGTGCTGGACCTGGGAGGTCATATTGTGGGAGGTCATATTGTGGTTGGCCGAAAATAAAACTAAAGAGAGTGGCAGGAGGGACCCGCTCAAGGCAGTACTGTGTGTTAACTAAAAGGTTATGTCAACATGCCTCAGTGAGGCAAAAGCAAGTGAGGCCTGCTCGGAGCAGTACTGTGTGTAAACGTAATAATTGGGTCAACTCGATACCTTAGTTGGTCTCAGGATGACTGCCATAATATAATGAAAGACCTTTTAGGTTTGGATGCTCCTATGAAGATCCCCTACCTGACTTGCCTTAAGAAAATTTTGTGCACTGGGCTTTAGACCCTGTAGGAGTTTCCACCTGCAATGGCTAGGTATTCCCTTAGGGAAGTGAGGGTGAGATATTGGGATGTGAAAAGAGAGGAGATGTAATGTAACTCCAAACACTTGCCCCATGATGTCCTGGTATTTGAAAAATAAGGATATTTGGGGAATAGAGGTGTATGTAGCCTTAAAGGGGAAGTTCACGCCAACATTTTAGGTTTTAAAAAAAAGAATTCCTATGGAAAATGAGCTTCAAAATGAGCCTCCAGTCATGACTTGGAGCCAACCGTTTTGTAAGCAGAAACTGTTTCATCTGTTTGTTTTAATTCTCTGCTCTCGTAGCAGTAATCAAGCAGGAACCCCCTACTGGGAGCTTAACTTGTTGCTGTCAGAGAGCAGAAAAGAAACCGCTGAAACTGTGCAATGTGTTTACTGAAACCTGCACCCTGCCCCTGGTGAACCCAGGCTCTAACCCGTCAATTAGTGGGTCTCTCTAGCCACGATCAAATTACCTTTATTGTATTTTTATTTTTGTATTTATTTCAGCGCGCCAAACCCAAAGGTATCGGGGCGCTAGTTACAGAAGGTGCCTAGTACAAGCAGTAAAGTGCAAGAAGGCGTAAAGGTTACAACTTAATAGGTAACAGCAATGAGTGTCCACAGCCTGGCAGAGCCTCACCTCATGGTGCGGGGGGCAGAGGGGCAAATTCAGGATTCCAAACAGACATAATAGGTAATAGCAATGAGTGTCCACAGTCTGACAAAACCTCCCCTCATTGCAGACAGACCTAATAGTAATGTGGGCGCTTGTAGATCAGGCCTAGGCCAAGAGCCTGCGGGTGGTAGTTTTGTTGGGAGAGGCTGGTTTGCGGTGCGGATGGCCATATTGAAGATTCGTGCAGGGTTTTTGCCAAAACCCTTCGGCGCCAAACACCTGCATCACTCAACACAGTGCCCTTTGCTTGCATGTAATTTTCCACAGAGGGCTCGGAGGACAGGTTTTAAGGTGAGAGTGGCTCAAGCGTCATTGCTTTGCGGTCAGTTTCGATGGGCGATCAGGCAGCGTTTCCTGTGCCCCTGCGGCACTCAACACTGCACCCTTTGCCTGAACGAACTTCACCACAGAGGGCAGGTAAAATCATTACAGGGTGTGTGAGGTGAAACAAGGTATGCATACTATACCTGTGTTCTCTCTATATAGGTTTACTTATAAACACAATCCATGTGCAGCAATCACTAATCTTGGTATTTCCCCGACGGTCACCCATCTGCAAACCAACCGTAGCTTATCCTGCTTAGTTTCACGGGCGACAGGGTCGGTACATGATTAGTGGCATTCAGGGTGCTGGAATGAAACACTGATTGTATTCGGCTTTACAGCGTGTATGGGCCTGACACTGCCACCCGTGAAGCTAAGCAGGATCTGCCTCGGTTGGTTTGCGGATGGGAGACCGCCGGGAAAATACCAAGCTTCGTGATTGCTGCATGCACATGGGTTGTACTTCACATCAGCAGCGCTACACGCACTTTAAATCATGACGCCTGAAAATAAACCGACAAGCAGGTTATGCAATGACCTAAACTTTAAAGCACAATTCTTCAGGCAAATGTTATATATTTTGGTTCATAGAACCCTTACCTGCAGGATAGTAGTTTTGTAGAATAAGGGGAGCTTTCCTGACTCCACTCCTGTCTCCGGAATTGTGAAACAGAGACAAGGGTTAGGGCCAGGAAATCCTCTTGGGGAAGAAAACCCATAGGATGTTTATCAGGACACTGATTCCAAGTGTCAGAAGCAGTAGAATTTAGTGTTATCGAACAGGTTGGAATTTCAGCATTGAAAAATGTGATGTGTATATTAATCCACCAATGAGGAATGAAAGTAAGCATCCCCCATAAGGCATATAACACTCCCCAATGAGAGTCAATGATGGACGCACCCCTGGAGGGAATGAGACCAAGACCAGGTGCGGTTGAGAGTAAAAGTCTTTTTATCTAAATCGATATGGGGCATGCAAAGGACTCTGCAAACCACGAGAGCGCTCTGTCTGACAATAGCAAAGAGTCATTTATATTCCAAAAAAACGTCATGCATGAGCTAAGCTATAGGGGCCACATAGTCTTGGGGATTGGATGGCGACGACTAGCTACTATGTTGGTTGCAGGCACGGTGCTCCATGATTGGCGGGGATCCATGTGGTGGCATCACAGAGAGCTTGGTTCAGCCGGGCTCATCGGGGTGAGGTACCAGGGCGCAGGCTTGCCAAGGAGATTCACTACTTCAATACTAAAACTTGCCCTTGTGGCCACTCATACACATTCATCAGACCCGTCTATGTCAAGATGGTATGTAAAACCTTTAACACATCAATCTAGTACCAGGGAGGGGACACAGGAAAACAGTATGCAATACGAGGCTTCCTTTATACATCATCATAAAGTTGGCATTAACAAAGGATCCAATCTCATGGGCCCAGGTGTCTTGTCAGGGGGCACGAGTTAGGCTATCTTCATCATTCTATTCTGTTGGATGTAGTGAGTGCTAGTTTTACGGTATGTTAGTACAAAGGTGAATAACTGTTTCTATGGCCCATTAAACTTAGGGTGAACTGAAATACCGTTGGGTCGGAGAGGGCACATAGCTAATACCTCAAAAGGTGGTGGGAGTTGGGGTTGTGTGCATCGTAATTCTTCTTGGCCTGGCCACGGCGGCACACAGTGATTTTATGGTGGCATCTGGTGTCAGAGGCATGGGGGAAGGTAAACGCTTGGTGTGGGTCCAGCAGGAATGCGGGGAGGTGTAGCTGCACTGTTTCAACAACAGAATACTTAGGACCTTCAAGCCACAGCGAGCCTTGAGGGGAGGAGGGGGGTTAGATGTGCAGCTCTCGAGAAGGAGGGGGAGATGGCCTTGTAACTTTTTGCGGGTCCCTGTTCACGGAACAGCATGAATGCTCTTACAGGGCCGAGTGGCTGTGGGCTTGGGGCATTATGTAAAGGGCACATTTCTATAATTCACAGATACTCGTTTTTACTGAATCAATAAAATGAAAAGTTTTTAATTAACGTCACATCATATAACATTCATTACTCTGTTGCTTTGATCCCGCGGGGGAAAAATGTACACAAAACGTGAGGTAGAACCTGGTTGGTGGATGCATGGGTCTCAGTGACACATCACAGTTTTAAACATATAATTAGGATTTGTGGCTCAAGGATTGGGGAAACAACGAGTTCATCTATTATTTCAACCACAGCGGATGTGGCTCAGAACTTCTAATAACCCACAAATATCACAACACTCTCAATCATACTATAGACGAGCATTATATATATTGTTCTTTTAATCGTCTTACACTAGCAGCAAACATTGGTCAGTAAAAGGAGGATTTGAGTGTCCATACGCTTGACATCCTTACACAGAAATGTTCTGGGGTAGGCAGAGGTCGTACCATATTAACGTGAGCAACTGGCACTATGGGTTTTGAGCCTTTAAGCAAAAGGCTTAGCAGCAGTGGATAAGGCTGGGAGACCCAGGGGTTTAACATTCATGTTTAACACTTTAGCTGGGGGAACATGGTTGGGGGGGTCATGAGCACCATATATCATGGATGTGGAAGGGGGTGTCTGCGCAGGGTCAAGGTATACTTGATAGGGACGACTTTGTTAGGTCCCAGACCCCAACTAAGTCAGGTCACTGCCAGGGAAATGATGTACTGCGGAAGGTAAATGATACAGTGTTTGTTCTGTTACTTGTTCGCATCTAGTTGCTCGTGAGAACGGGCCTTCAACGGATCTAACATGGGGAGGAGGCTGGGAGGGAGGTGCAGGGCTCGCTGTGCACGGACAAGTGGGGGGTGAGGTGCAGCTATTGCAGGCAGCCTGTTCCACAGAGGCCTGGGTTCAGTATACTCAAAATGGAGTCTAAATGTATTACAAAATGGAGTCTACGTTATGTTACAAGGTGAGTCGTGCTGCCCCACGTGTCGATCCGCAGCCACCCTGCCTCCCGGGCCCAGGTGCTTGGGGGGCTGCTGATGAGTCATGAGCCTCACGTAGGGGTGCAATGTGGGGGATGGGGGGTCCTAAAGACCTTTCCTCCCATACATTTCCCCCCTTTCGTTACTTAAGTAACAAATATTGTAACTCACCCAGCCTTTTGCGTTCTTTCTCATTAGCTACTGCTTCATACCATGCTGGTGTCCCCTTGATGGGCATCCATGCCCTACACACCCCTCGGAGGCTCTCTCCTGCCCTAGCATACTCATCCGGAGTGCAGGTCATATATATACATCTCCCATCCCCCTCCAACTCTACCCATACTTACTTGTACCATTCTCGTTCCAGGGGTTCTTTTATTGTTGTGTGGTATAACCTGTCCACTATGTCCCCGTCATAATATAAAGCCACCATTCTATATTTGGGTTCGGGATCTTCACCTGTTTGTACTTGTGCCTCCTGCATAATTTGCGCTGCTCCTCTTGGGTTGCCCATTGTCACCATCATCATTGTACCATTAGGAACTGCGTTTGCGCAGCACCGAAGACCTAGCTGGCACACACAAAAAATCAGGAGCAAAAACACGATAATGGGTATCAGCATTTTGACAGTCATTCGAAGCCAGGACGGTACCCATGAAAAAATGTTGTCGAACCAAGAGCTCGGGTCAATTCCACCTTCCTTCTTCATTCGCTCCCCCAAATTGTGCACTGCCGCAATAACGTGTGACAGGGTTCCATCGTCTGCGTCCGCAGAAGGTATGAATTTGCAGCACGCACTTCTGATTTTTTGGCAAACACCTCCATCCATCGCTGTCAACAGGTCTAGCACATACCTGTTCTGCATTGTCATTAGCCGTAGGGCCCTTAGCTCCACCTTGATTACGTTGAATCCTTCTTCAGTGTCGCTGGCCAGTTGGATCAGCTCCCAGCGCGTTATTTGCAGCCATTTTGCGTTGGCTCGCGCTTGGATACTAGTGATGAGGGAGGCAAAGAATGTTTCAGTGGAGTTGAATAGCCGGACCCTGTCAGGAATTTGTGCCAACAGTTCTGTGGAAGCTTTGGATATGTAGTTGGATGATCTCCTCTTTTTCGACATCCGACTTTGCAATTTGTCCGCGGATAGGGCATACATTGGAGTTTCTTCCGTTGGTTGCATGTGCTCTGGAACTTGGATGGTTTATAGTCCATTTCCCCCTTCGATATGGCTCTCCGGAATCACCATCAGGGCGGAGTGCAGCGTCGCCAAAGAACATGTGCCCCTCCGGAATTAAGGGAGGTGCAGGTATGCCTGTTTACCGCAGATCCAGTAGGTGTCCATAAGGGCAGCTGTCCCTTTCTTCATGTCGGGGATGATGAGCGTTTTGTTACAGTTCTTATTTGTGCCCATGTTGTTTTTTCCCTCGCCAAGGAAGCATGGTTCATATGCGATTTCTTTTTGCAATTTGAAGGGTTTTTCTGTGGCTGTCACCCAGGTTAGTTTTGTGATGTGCTCAGTCCATACTGGCACACAAGTTTTCTCGACCCATTGCAATTTCTCTGCTGGCAATCCTCGTAGCACTTCTGCTTTGCATGTTATTACTTCCTCTTTCCACTTATTTTCCAAAAATAATGTTCCTTGAATCACTAAGAATGGTTCTTTTAAACATATCACTCCTTTGGGTCTCGAATAGCATGTCTTCTCTTTTTGCAGCATTTCAAAAGATACTCTGTGTCCGCGGAAGGTGTTCTTGATTCTACATAGGGTGAGATGAAGGAGACACTGGGCATCTGCAAGGTGCAATTCTTGAGGCAGTAGTACCTTGGGTGTGCCTGAGGCGTGGGGTATCAGAGAGCACACGTAACAGCTCTCGTTGGTTGTTTCGTTGGCGGTGTAGATCATATCCACATACCACTTAGTTGACTGATGTGGGTGTCTAGGGTCTTCGATTGTGTCCAGCCCCAGGCCGGAATACTCATCATATTTCCTCCTCCCGACCTCTCTCCTCCTTCTGTTGTTCTTGAGGTACCCTCTCGCATTCCTTGCTGCTTGTGGTGTTGTGCTCTGTTCACCCGCCCCCCCTCCCCCTTTTCCCACTCATCATATAGGGACAAGAACCTTCCAGTCATTTCTGCATTTTCTTCCTGTATACTTGTGGGGGATTCATATTCTATGGACGGATGGGCTGTTGGCATGACAGGGGTGGCGGTGGTGTCATATAACCATGATAAAACAGAGAGATTACGATAATTTGAACCATAGACACTATATTCAGAGGTATTGTACGGGGAAGTGGGACGTGGGGTCAGCTTATTACTGGTGTGATTTGGGTGCTGTTCATGATCAGGGTGAGTGTCATATCCCCATATGAGCTGAAAGCCATCCCATATTAGATAGGCTCCTTCTTTGACCATCTTAGTTCTATTACCCATGTTGGTTCCATTCCCTCCCCCCCCTCATTCAGATCGATTCCCCAAAGAGATAAAATCTGTGTTGTTTGCGTGGGCTTGGCATTTCACGATAGCTACAATTGTAGGGTCTCTCAAAGCTTCTATCAATTCCTTGAGCAATTCTGCGTGTTGCACTGATGACCCATCTGCCCTGTGAAATCCCCTTCTCCCCCATCGGGCCAATCCCGCGTGAGCTGTGGTAGTCATTTATGCTGAGACTGTGTAAATGGTGACAGCACACCCTTTGGCGGCATGTAAGGCTGCAGTAAGTGCTACCAGTTCGGCAGCCTGTGCTGAGTAATGGGCTGGGAATCGCTGCTGTACTAGCACTTCATATTCCTCTTCCTCCAGTCTCACAACAGCTATTCCCACGTGTTTATCTCCTGTCTCTGAGTTTATTGATGCTGATCCATCTATGAAATATATTTCTCCTTCAGCTAGTGCGTTTTCACTCACTGTGGGTGTGTCTCCCTCTTCACCTCTGTAAGCTGCACAGTCGTGCACTTGCATGTCTTCCACTGGGCATGTTTCTGTGATGAATCTTGCAGGGTTCACTGTTTTGCATCTCACTATGTGTATGTTTGCACTGGACAGAATTATTTCATATGCTGTGGCTCTCTGCGCTGTGAGTGCGCTTTTTGACCTTTCCAATATAGCGAATAGGGAATGCTCCACAAACAGTGTCACGAAACATCCCATCACTATTGTTGCACTTTTCTCAATTGCGAACACTGCGGCTGCGAGAAATTGCTCGCAAGCGAAGTGTCCTTTATATTACTGCATCCAGTGTTCCACTGTAATAGGCCAGTGGCCTGTGTCCGATTAGATGTTTTTTGTGTCAGTATTGCTGTCATGAGAGCCCCTTTGCAATGTGAGAACAGATAAAACTCGCGCTCATAGTCTGGGTTCGCGAGTACTGGCGCACTTGAAATTAGCTCCTTAAGTGATGTGAAGGCATCATCCAGTTCTGCTGACCATTGTATTTCTGTGTTTTCTCTTTGAGCTTCTTTGAGTCCCTGCAGTAATGGCCTTGTGTATGCTGCATAATCTTATATCCATGCTCGGCAGTAGTTACACATGCCGAGAAATTTCTGCATTTCCTTCACTGTTTTTGGCCTGCTTACTGCTCTAACGGCAGCCACTCTGTCTGGTATGATTCTCTTACTGTCTTTTGAAATTAGTTGTCCAAGGTACAACACTTTTTGTTGACAATATTGTAACTTTCCTTTATCCACCTTGTAACCTTTGTGTGCCAACAATGTCAAGAGTGCGATAGAATCTTTCCTGCACTCCTCATTTTTTCCACAAATCAGCAAATCATCCACGTACTATATTGCAGGCACGGTGCTCTATGACTGGCGGGGATCCACGTGGTGGCATCACGGAGTGCTTGGGTCAGCCGGGCTCATTGGGGTGAGGTGCCAGGGCGCAGGCTTTCCAAGGAGATTCACTACTTCAATAATAAAACTTGCCCTTGTGGCCACTCATACATGTCAAGTTGGTATCCCGACTGGGATACCGCCCAACTTTATTTGCGTTAGTGCCCACCCGTCCGGTGGCATTACCACCGGATCACAGGTTGGCCGCTAACTGTTATTCCCCATTGGGTCCATTGGAATTTTCAGCGCAATTACAGCATGGTAATAGCGCTGAAAATTGGCATTTTCCCGGCGTGTGTAACCCCAGCTCTGAGCTAGGGGTATACACACCAGACTGGTGATCGGGCGGACCCTAAAATGCGCCAGTAATGCCGTTACCACCGCATTTAAGGGCTACGGCCCAACTTGTGATGAGGCCCATTGACTCGGCACAGTTTCATGTTTCTTCTCTGCTCTCCAGCAGCAACAAGTTAAGCTCCCAGTAAGGGGCTCCTGCTTGATTACTGCTGCGAGAGCAGAGAATTAAAACAAACAAAATGGTTGCCTCTGAGTCCTTGAAAAGCAGGACTCATTTTGAAGCTTATTTTCCATAGGAACTTTGTTTTAAAAACACATTACTATATATTTTTCATTAAGGGCAACATTTTTAAATCCTAACATTTTTTAGTTAACTTCCCCCTTTATGTATACAAAAGGAGACCAGGAAGCTGTTTATGAGCTTTGAATTGGGAAGCCTCCTTCTGGGGTCTCTAAATGCTAACTGGAGCAAGGCGCCTTAGGGCCGCGCTCTGTAAATATGATGATAAGACCGCTCAGAATGGTGCACTTCATTTATGCCTCTGTCATCTGTCACAGATGGCCCCAAGAAGACACCAACTCCCAAGGACAGTGCAAGGGCTTTTGTTTTGATTTGCAGTACAGGGCTCTCTAAGGGCCGTCCCTCTATTTAACCTAGGGATGCGCAGGCAGTCCCTCCCTAGTCCAGGCGTCCCTCAACCCCAGGCTGGTCACTAGAGATCTGTAGCCCTGTTATCTAAACACTGCCTAGCTTACAGTGATGCCATTTCTTTCTAACCTCTAAAAGGGAACGATCTAGTGGTCCCTACCCAAAGAATTCCCCAAGGTGGTGTAACTTGGGGTTGTGCCTTCCAGCCACTACAGCCCCACTTGATCTTTTCCTCAGCGCTCTGATGTTCCTCTCCTCTGCCAACTCTCCTCCCTCCTATTCCACCCACTATCTCTCTTCTCCCTCCCTGAAACCCTCCTCTATGCCTCAGATGGTCCTCTCTCCACGATCTACCTCTGCTCTCTGATCTTACTCCCTACTACTTTCTCCACTCCCCTCCACTTTCTACACCACTACTACTCTACCCTCTGCTCCCTACTACTACTATCTATTCTCACTGCTACTACTCCACCCTGCTGTCACTCCACCCACACCTTCTCTCTTAATCACTCCTTTTGCACCCCGCTATCACCTTCTTACTCGCTCCCTACTTTTATCAACCACACGCCTCTCACAGATGCTCATTAAAACCAAGTACCACTTTGTCGCTTGGGCAATTTCTGTCTTTCCCTTCCCAAGGGGCAGGGTTGCAATTATCAGAACCGATAAGAGGGGGGTTAAGCCCCTTCCACTCTTCGAATGCACGTCCGCCGTTTCTTGTCAATGGCGGCCCGCTATAGTGATGCAAAGTGTCCCAGTTTGTCTTAGTTATTGGGATTAAATTGCCAGATTGCTGTGCGGTCCATTCTGTGGTCTTTTTTTGGGTGGGGAATATGCTGTTACTTTCAAGAGCGTTTGCTATGCTATCTTTGCAGGCTTGTCACCAGTAAGACCGCTTGCACAGCCGGTCCATGGAGCAGACTGCATTGCAATGGCAATGTAGCCATGATGGAATGCATTAGACCACCAGAACTGGCTCGAACGAGCAATATCCTTATCTCAATGTTCTTTCATGTGTGCGTGTTTTGAGCATGCTGGAAGTGGGAGTGAGGCCTTAGAAGGGGAGCCTACCACCTGATTGACTGATGGTGGCTTCTATGAGGGGTCAGAAATGAGAGACGGTGTCAAAGTTGAAGTTTTCTCAAGGTTTGCTATATTTATTGAAATTAAATAGGGGTGAAATAAACACCTATCTGTCCCTATCCTAGAGAGAATGTATTTTGCATTTTATTTGTAATGTTCCTACCTAGCAAGCTAAGACTAAAGAAAAATGCCTTGTGTCCAAATGTGTCTGACCCTCACACTAACATACGTAACCAAACTACATAAGGCAAATGTGTCTGTTTTCAGTTCAACCAACAAATTCCTACAAAGCAATCCTTGTATCCAGAGTTGATTCCCTACCCAGGAATCAGCTTAAGGAAGACTTTTGATAGAGTTTAGTTTTAACAATGTTCTATTCAGTTCAGTGAAACAATTTCTTTCCATCCAACACGTCTTTCAAATGTATAACGAAAATGTCTCTTTTATAAAACAAATCGCATCAACTGTTTACTTCCATAAAGTAGACATGTAAAGTGATTTAGAGGGATGTAACAGTGTTTCTTTCCGTGGAATACTTTTGTCAGGACAGCAGAGCAAATGTCTTTTGTTATAGAACAGTTTGTCAGGATGATGAATTAAAAGTATTTTCTTTTCATAACATTCTTTAACACAACCAAGTGTCTTACTTTAAAGCAACTGTATAGTAACTGTTCCTTTCCTGGTTTACTTGCCTGCCAGAATTAATTCCTACTTCACACGACTTTGCTCCGTCCCCTGGTTTACGCTCCTGCCAGGATTAATTTCTACTTCACAAAACTTCTGCTAGTGACAATATTTGTTTCAAACTTCTCCACATCTCATATGAGAAGATTCGTACAATGTTTGTCTTTTAAAGTCTCTTGACTGAAGGCAATACAGGTTTCTCCAACTGATATCTCACGAGAAGAGAACTGTGCCCTCTTTCCCCTTCTACTATACTTGTTCGGTATTCAAAATCTACTTTCCGTTTCAACTGATACTTTTGGAGCACCAAGAGGGTTACCTTTGCTGTAAGGCCAACTCGCTGTTTCTTCCTGGTGTCTCTGTATTGTGTCGGGCTGCCGTGGTGTAGTGTTACTGAAATCGGGACTTCGAAACACTGTCAAGCGTCCCTTCAGCTCCCCAGTCAGCATTCTACCTCTTTGCTGGTAAGGTTGCTGTTCTTCGGGATGACAGTGGCATTAACAGCTCTTCTGTCTTTGTCTGCGCAGCACGTCTCTGGAGTTCTCCTGGCTCTATCGGGCCTCCTGACACTCGGACTCTACTGTGCATCCCCAGGCCCCTCAGGAATACTTCTTCCCTTGAGCTGGGCTTTCTTCTGCATCTCTGACTCCTTCCACGATTCCGATTCCCGCTCTGTGTACTCTGCAGCACCACAC
Organism: Ambystoma mexicanum; assembly: GCF_040938575.1. Lineage (NCBI taxonomy): Eukaryota > Metazoa > Chordata > Amphibia > Caudata > Ambystomatidae > Ambystoma > Ambystoma mexicanum. The sequence continues at coordinate 1,478,330,815 of NC_090932.1, read as the reverse complement.
AAGTTCTCCTTCCACTCCTGCTTCTCACCTATGGGAAATTTCCAGCTTTAAATGTCCCGCTTGGTTGATGGAAACAACAACAAGTAGACCATGTGTTCTTCTCAGCGGCACTTTTGATCATTATCAATTCTGTATTCCTCTTCTTTGTCCCAGTACCATAGTTATTATGGGTGTTGAAGCCCATAATGGTTTTAGAGTTTCCAGGACTATTTTGTTTCAACTAGTTGTTGAACTGAATGTTATCAGAACTAGGTGATGCTATATAAACAGCATTTATATAACTTGGTTTCACTTTACAATAAGCCATTACTATTTCAGGGGAAATGGAAGAATCATGAGTTAGTGTATTTACCACTTTCCCTCAATATGGGTCTACTCGCATATGATCCTCCCTCATAATACAGCCCCCAGGGTCAGGATCAGGTAGCGGCTGCCTTCCCCATGCCACATGAGAGGAGGCCCATACTGGGTTTTGAGTGATGATTTCACAGGATTCATCACACTTCCTTCTACCCCAGTGCATCCTGGGAAGTGTCCAAAATAATGTGGTTCATCTGTTCTGATCTAGATGGCCCTTACTCTTGTCTTCAAGGGCGGGATGGGGAAGGTGGTAGCGATGAGGTGAGGAAGCAACACGTTCAACAGCAGTCAAGGGAAAAGTCCACAATCTCTGGGTTTGCGGGCTCATTTTGCAAAGCTTTGTGTAGGACCTGCGACAGGTCAGAAGAAAGACACAGGCTCTTTCAGGACATTTTTAAGAAAGGCTTATTAAATAAAAGGCGTAAAGGCCTAGCTATCCCTATGGCTATGGAATTACTAAGGTGCTCATCGGTAGTCTTTTTCTCAGTGTCCAAAACTAATCTATCCACCGTACAAACTAATACTATCTTACCCTATCACTATTTTAACAAAATAATGGCAGGAGAATGACTCCCTTCACCTGCCCTGTGCTTCCAGCACTTGTCTTCTTGCTATATGTTCTCTTCCTTGTCAACTCTCTTTATCAGTTCAGATAATTCCTTTCTCACATTGGACAATTTGCATTCCACTTTAGGCAAGTCTTTGCTTTGTTCAGCTTGTTTTGTTGGATAGGCTAGGTAGGCCTTTAATTCCTAATATTGTTTCTTTCTTTTACTCAAGGAATTGTAGGGCAGACCACCAACAATTATAACAGACAAAAAGAAATAATCCTCCAAGCAAAAAGGCTTGGTGCGCTTCTTGCAAGGATAAAGTTTTATTTCATACACAGAAAGAAAAGCGCATGCCAGTAGGGGCATTTAAACCAGACTGCCACAGAGCGCACTGGTTAGTTCAAGACAAAATGACACATTAAAACAGGCAATGTCGTCACTCATGACGCATACAATATATAATACTTATTCCCCACACTCATCGACCATCCCCTGTGTGCATACCACCCGCTCTTTATGGGACGTGGAGTGATTGGTTCTAATCCCGCTATGCCAGTCCTCTTCCACGTGCTCTTTGACTTTGCCACCTTGGGTTCTATGAACATAATTGGCGGTCTGTTTGAGAATGTTTCCCTCCCCACAGACATCTTGCGTGATGTGCACTTTGTAATTAGACATGAGCTCAGTGGATACTCTCGAGGTCAAATTGACCTTTGAAAGGAGAGGCACCTCTTCTGATCCCAGACACGTAGGCGCCCCAACCATGCCTCGCCGGCACAGACCTAGATTTGTTGGCATCACCCCGTACACCTCTTAGTACAAATCACAAGACATCCTGCTCTGTACTCCTCCTTTAGCTGCTGCCCCCTCCCTGGGCCTTCGGCTTGGCCTCTCTAGTGAGGGATTTGGCTGTTCTACTTGTGTACATCTGGCAGTTCAAATAGAGAGACCAATAGCTTGTGGGTGGGAGGGAGCTAGTGTCCTAAATCTGGGTTGGTCTACTTTGGCAACTCTAGACCTCTGCCCTGACTCCCAGGAGATCGTCCTTCAGGGACAGGCATTGCCCCACCCGCACATGGCTATTCACATTTCTTCCTGATTGCTCAGACCTGCAACTTGAGACAATGGAGGATGTATCTGTTCAGCTCGAAGGCCTTCTCGTCTAATGCCTGGGCTGGGAACGGGGATGGGAAAGTGTATTTGTGCTGAGTGCCAGTATACACTATTGCTGTTACGGCTGACTGGGTCTTCTTGGGCCTCGAACTTAACATGGCAGAGCTTCAGTGTTTTCTGTTGCGGGACGGGCTGGCTAGTACATGGTTCAGTCATATCACTTACTACTATCCCTACCCCCATTGATACACGCCCCTCCCATCTAGGAACCGTACCCCACTACACCCTGACCCCACACACTACCCTTATGTCGCCTGTTGCTCCTCCCTCTGCCCCCTATCGCCATGCTTCTTGGTTTCTCTGTGGTCTTAATATATTTTCCTCAATCTGAATCGTTTTGTGGGGCCGGGGAGTTGGACATGCATCCCAACAGTATTGACATTCCTTAAGGTTGACAGTAGGATCTTCTTTCACTTTCATTCACCTACCACTTTGGGAACGCTATTCTTTCTTCCTTTATATTAGCAAAGTTCACTTTTAGTAAACATATTGTATTGGAGTGTAGCGCTCGAGTGTGGTTTGCTTTGGTTTCCCTGGAAGTCTTTCCTTGCTGGCATCTAATGTGGAGGCAGGCCTCTATCACAGCCTGACTTTTCTTCTAATATAGAAATCCACACAAGCGCGATAGCGCTGCGCTCGAGTGTGGTTTGCTGTGGGTTCCCTGGAAGTCTTTCCTTGCTGGCATCTAATGTTAATGTTAATGTAATGTTAATGTTAAAGGACATTTGTACCGCGCACTATCACCACAGAGTGGTCCCCTGGCGCTCTGGCGGCTCTGAAAGAGGAGGGGAGGTTGGGTTAGTGGTAGGAGGCAGGAAAAGTGCAAGAGAGCAGTGATGTGCTGTTGGCGGCCTCAGCCCGGTGGGTCCGTTGGCTGGGCCTGGGGTGTTTGCGGCCGGTAGTCGTTGTGTAATGTTGTGCAAGACTATGTGTGTTTTTGTTTTGTTGTTGCAATGTAGTGAAGGTTGTGCGGTTTGTCGTGCTGTAGATTTTGGTTGTGTTTGGTTTGGAGTTTGAGAGGTGTATGCAGAAAGGGAAATTGTTAGTAGGGTTGGTTAGTTTGCGTCTCTATCCTGAATTCAGGCGCTCGGCTTGCGCAGTCTCCCCCGGTGCAGCTGTGTCCTGATCTGGGTCCGACTGGCATAAAAGGTTCCTTACTCCTCTGGCCCCCACCTAATGTGGAGGTAGACCTCTATCGCAGCCTGACTTTGCTTCTACTATAAAAATCCACACGGGTGCGATAGCTCGGCACAGGGTGCAGCACTGAAGTGTGGTTTGCTGTGGTTTGCTGGGGGAGCCAAGGAGCCGAGGCTGTGGCGTCTCCAACATAGGTATTGAATTTTAACATCAGCTCTTCCTCTCTATTGACTAAGAGCTCTGCCATTGTTTGACGTTTAAGACCCACGTCTTGCGCTAGGTGATCTCTGTGCCGCTTTCTCAGTTTGAGGAAGGCTCAGTGGGCGTCGTAATCATCTTGTGCCAGTTCAGGCCCAAAGCAGCGACTGCGGGCTTGTCAAAGCCTTTGAGCTGCTGGGCCCGGCCTGGCCTCTGAAACGGACTTTGTATTGTGCGTAAGAAGCTATCATTAGTCGCACTTGGCGAAGCAGTGACTGGGGCATTTCATTTTTGGAAGCCTTTGAGCTGCTTAAATTGGAAACATCTGATTAATTGACCTGTGAGCCTACCAGCTCTTTATTTGTTTTCGTAACTTGGGAAATAATTTGTGTGCATCCCCATTAAATTGCCAAGATGTCCCGCCTGCATAACCTAAGAAGCGGAGTGTTAGGGGATGACTTAAAGGCACCTGAACTAGACGATGCCGCATGGCTGGGCAGTAACAGTGCGAACCACTCCAATTCTATTTTCAAACCATGCCCTACAGATTGTTGCAAGTTCAATTCATCTAAGAGTCACTTTGTAGTGGATAACCAAGTCCCTGCTGGTATAATATGATCAATGATATAATAGTAAACGGATCTGTGGTCTCATCCGTTTCCACACCAATTCATCCACCCATGAGCGATTTATTAACAACAAACACCTCATATACCCTCACTGCCACCACCCTAAAAAACAACATATCAGAGTTCTTCCCTACGAGAAGGACTCGTAATTTGAATGATGCCAACCAGGTGGAACTAGAGGAGCCTTCCCATTTTTCAAGTCTTACAATGATAGTCCAAAGGTAAGAGGTGAAGAGAGAGGTTGCACTGCGGCTTCCATCAACTCCCTAGATTCATCTTTTGAACTCAATGCTATTCCGGAACTGGTGATGCCCCAAAAGAGAGCATCGGTAATCTTGACATAAGTGGAAGAGAGCATTATTTAACTATTCAATCTAAGGAAATCCAGGGGCGTTGGGCACTAACTGATTCAACCCCTACGTTGTCAGCGCTAAACTTTTGTTTTGACCTCTTTGGTCAAAGATTTTAAGTCCTTAAAAACCAAAGTTCAGCAACACACAGGCATCTTGTTAGAATTAACCAAGGACATGGTGAAACTACACTGGTAGCTTTAAAATCTGCAATAAATGTCATGATTGGGGACGCTCTAGCAGAAATTAGATAGTTTTTCAGATTGTTGTATTGTATCCTATCGTCTATGCAGGGCCACTGGGAGGGAGTCAAGGTTGAATTGAACTCGCTGAGTGAGACACTCAGGGAAGCAAACCTAGGAGGTCACTGTCTGGATCACAACAGGTGCTCACGGAGTTTGAATAAAGTCCTTCTGGACGTTGCAACAAATCTTATGGATGACACATCTCTATCAACGTCTACAATGGAGGAATTTGTGCGCTTGGCACAGATCTCAGAAGAGGCCTATCTCAGAAATTCTAACCCAAGTTGCATTCCAATTAAAGAACAAGACTTGGTGAAGGAACCAAGTGAGCTAATTCCCAAGCTTAATGGGAAAACTAAAAAGAAGCAGAAAAGGCAACAAAAGGAACTGATGGGAAATCTGGTGCCCTCAGAGATATGCGAAAAAGAAAACAAAGCATCAAAGAAGCAAAAAGACCAGGAAATCCCACACTAGTCAGTTCATTCGAAAGATCAAATTAACTCACCCTGGAGAAAAAGGATCAACTAACAGGAGTATAGACCGTGACGGGGAGGTAGCCACAGGGAATTCCAGCAAAAGGAGAAGAAAGGAAAAGAAGCAATCTAACCCTAAACCTGTGGCTCCCGAAGCAGAGATATTGCCATAACTGTGGGAGTACAAATGGAAACACAGTGTGAACCCAGAAAGATTACTCCAATCTTTCTGAGAGGAAAACCGGGAGTAAAACCACGATAAGATTTTTATTTGCAGTTTGGTAATGGGGTGGCTGACCCAAAGGATTCAAACTTAAACAGTGAAGTAGATGCATTTCCTCAGTCTGAGAACAGAAAAGGTAGTCAATCTCGAAATGAACAAAAGGAAGCCTGTTCAATTATTTTAACTGCTACAGAGAAAAACTAGATCAATCCTATTGATGTACCAGCAAGTGTCAAGGGATTATCTAAGCATGTGTCCACCCGTTGCAATTGCTCTCTCAAACAGACTGTTCATCGTTCCATCTCACAAGAAAGAAGACAGCAGAGACCGCAACAAAGGCCGGTGCCCAAGCTGTACATACAACGGGGGGCAGACTCGGGCATAAGAAGAAAGCCCTTGAACCAGAGTATGATCTTGTCAATATTTAAAGGTGTCCAGATCTCTATCCTATTGCATTGGTGGATATTGAGTATGTTTGATTCCCTTTTTCTCCATCCGCAGATACTGCTGAAATTGGGGTCAAATCTAGGTTGGGTGTAAATGCAATCCTGGCAGCAAGCACCAAACTTTCAGATTTGGGCTATGAAGTTTCTTCTGAGCTGCCTGATAAAAATGCTGGCAAAAACTGTGCCCCATTGAATCGTTATGTTGACCCAAGAGAAGACAACCATAGTAGGGATTGGATGAGGCAAGATGGACAAATAAGGGGACCTGAATCACAATAATTTGAGGCAAACTCGCATGTGTCGGCTTTGGTGCTGAAAATTGTGTCTCAATTTCTTCAGAAACTGGGTCTGCCAGAGAAATCTCTAGCCAAGTGGAATGTTAAAATATTGGACTGGAATAGAAGGGGTTCCAGTTCATTTATGAATAAACCAAAGAGGCAATATATCTCTGACCAGTTTGACTTAATTGGTTTTCAGGAAACTTGGTTGAAGTTGGGTTTTAAGGTTGACAGCTTCTCAATATTTCAGCAGTTGGCAATAGGTGAGGGAGTGGGGTGACCGTCTGGAGGGCTCTTAATAGTGTGTCGAAATTCGATCTTTGACTCATCAGAGATGCTGTGTAATTCCACTACGGGTTTGCTTGCTATAAAAGTGTAATTAGGGACAGGGCTTGTACATAGGATTTGGATAATAATTAACATCTAATGTAATCCCTCCTCTTCCCTGCTTGCCGATTTTCTGCATTCTTTGTCAAATTTGCTTTCCCTATTATGATCTTATTCTCTTGGGGGATTTTATCTCACAATGCATTCAATTAAGAGGCCATGGAAAGGTACCATATAAGCAACCGCCCACAAATGGGAGGACATGGTTCAACTTTATGAAAGATTGGGATTTAGTAATGACAAACGGGAACATCAAGAGTGATGTCCCCCCTGTATCTACTTGGAATAGAGATGATTGCCACTCGATAATTGACTACCTATTTCTTTCTAAAAATGTGTGCGATCAGTGCTCGCACTTTTCTATCAATAGTGGGCATCCAAGTGACCATGAAATCCTGGAAGCTGTTTTTGCTGAACCAAGAGAAATTGGGGAGACTTTATATACACATACACTGTCTGTGAACAAAGGGAAGAACAGAGTGGTCAAATTTCAGGGGCGGGATAGGGATTTTGTTAACTCTCTTAAACATAAAACCAACTCATTGAGTAAAAATGAACTTAAAAAATGTTGTGATCCGAATACATTTGTGGAGTTTCTATGGGACACAAATCCGCCAGGCAAGATGGGTAAAAAACTATTGTTAATCATAATCATCATTTCGATGGTAAAACGTAGATTACAAAAAGGGAATTGAGGCAAGCCCTGAGGGAATTGAAAAGAAATAAAAAGGATGAGCATGATTATTGGAGGGATGTTAAAATCTTAAAAAATAATTACACAAATTGGTCCAAGTCCAATAGGTACTCTCAATTGCAACAAGACGACGATTTGATGTTGAAAGTAATGTCTCAGACTAATGCACGCCATTTTTGGTCGATAATTAATTCTACTGAAATGCACCAGAGCACTATACAAATTGGGGTCATACAAGAAAAAGCATGGGTAGACCACTTTCTTAAACTTTATGGTGTAACGAAGGACTCCATGGCCACATTTCTAACAGATGTACTTTGGGAGCTAAATGTCTTGCAAGACGAGATAAGAGTTCTGATAAAAAAACATCTTCAGCTTACAGAGCCGCAGGACCCAATGGTCTTAGCAGTCAGATCTTGAAATCTGAGCCTAATCTATCGTTGCGTCTATTGACCGCTCTCTTCAGCAAGATAATAAGCAGCCAACAAATCCCAGAACCGTGGGGAAGGGTCAATATCCTGCCCATTTATAAAAAGGGAGACCGTTTGGTTCCATCAAATTAGCGTCTGATTTCTCTTTTAGACGCGGATGGCAAGATATTTGCAGACATGGTCCTAAAACACTTGTAGAAGTGGGCTGACTCAAAAGGAATCCTGTTGAAACACCAGATTGGTTTCCGGAGAGGCCTTTCGACCTCGCTTAATGGGTTAGTATTGAGTACAGTGTGTGTTGGGTCATTCCGCAAAGGTGGGTTGCCATTATACATGGCTCGGATTGACCTGTCATAAGCAATTGACACTATTAACAGAGAACGTCTCTGGGGTAAATTAAGCTGTTGGGGTCTACCGGAAAATGTACTTGCCATACTAATCAAGCTTCACAAAGATTCACAACTACAAATAAGGTTGCATAAATTAGGGAAGTTGTCTAGTGCCATCAATATAGAGAAGGGGGTAAGGTAGGGCTGCATTGTCGGCCCCTTTCTCTTTAATCTCTACTTGTCCGATCTGGCAAGGTGGTTGGAAGATTCCGCGTTGGCTAGTCCAAAGATTGGTAAAACTAAAATAAATTGGAGGCATACGCAGACGATATTGTTTTGCTCGATTTCACCCAGATTGGTCTACAGCGAATGTTATATGCGCTTGAAGAATATGCCAGGTTAAATGACTTGAGGATTAACCCCCTCAAGTCAGCATTCTTGTCTTTAAGCGTCAGCTTAAAACCACCATGATCAAATCATTCCTACGACTGTTGAAGTTCTATATCTGGGCTCTGTAATAAGATCTTTTCCCACCAAAGTCCATGCTACAGAAACCCTAGAGGGGAACATTTTCCAATTAGGCTCGCACATGAAAAAAATCATGAGCATGTTTTGTAAGTTCTCTCTCTCCCCAGTAATCAGATATTATATAGGCAAGGTGATACCATCTTTATTATTTGGCCTAGATACTAATACCCACTCATATCTATTAGACGGGGAAAGACTACAGGCCAAATTATGGAAGCGCGCTCTTTACCTTCCAAATTGCGTGCCGATAGCCAGTCTTGGGTATGAATTAGGCCTACAATCTCTGAAAGCATTGATGGAATGGAGATGGTATCTCTATATAGATTGATTTTGGTCCCCTCCCTTTTGTCATTGTATGAGGATGTCTCCTCTGCTTTGCAGGGCTGCTCGAATCAATATTTAAAAAATGTGAAGTCTGTCTGTTTAAAAGTATTGATAGAATGTGATTGCCAGGAATTGGATCTAATTCAAAACCCAATGAAGGTCAAGGAGAATATGAAAAGGGCTGATTTGATAAGAACAATAGCCTCAATGCGCTATTCCATGGTGTCCGCATCACTGACCTGTATTGACAGACCAAGTGCCTGGTTACCTAATTATCGGAGGAAATTTCCAGATCTGGCTCTTAGGTCTCAGTTCCTAAGATTTCGCCTTAATCGTCTGCCTACCCCGTGAAATCCTGCACATTAGACAGAGAGGAAATTGGCAATAATTTCTTTGTGATTTATGTGAGGTGTGCAGCCCCAGTCTCTGAGGCACTTGTTGAGTAGTTGTGTGGGGATGTTAGAAAAAAGGTGGGTCAGACTGTCACGATTTGTCCATAATGCTTGGTGGTTAGAAATTGAATGTTTTTGGGAAATGCTAGTCTCAGGCAATGAAACATTAATGACAACTGAAATAGTGAGATTGTTGAAAGATTTGAACATGGCCGGGGTCTATTCATGAGTAAATGTGATTGCATTGCATGAATGAGATAATTAATGGTTGATTATTCAATTAGATTATTTTTTTGTTTTTCTGTGTACATATTCATAGTTTTTGTGCACATTGTATTGAGATGGTTGAAGAGATGGAAATAAGTTAGTATGTATTCCTCTTTTTGGTGTTGCAATTGGAGTTAATCTCTCTCTTCTTTTTTTCCTCCTCCACTTCTGTTTTCTGTTATATTGTAGGAGATATGGCATTATGTGGAAAGTTTTGCTCTCTTCTATTTTATTGTTAAAAAGTTGCAGTGCTCCTTCGATTTGTTTTAATGTGTGTTGAAAGAGACAGCTTTCTTTAGATATTTGAGTGAATGTATTGTAATATTTGATGTTTTGTGAAAAGTCAAATTTTTTCTTTTGGCCTAATGCACAATAAAAATTAAAAAAAAGTAAATCGACTATATTTTTACTATCATCTCCTCCAGGGAACAATCTTGTTCTGTTCCCCAAGCTATCACAGTTCACATTTAACAACGATAATTCACTTGCATTCAACTCTCCTTCAATGAGCGTTATTGGTTTTGTGGTTGTTTCATCATCATTCCAATATAGCCACCCTTCTTTCTTATTTGTACTGAGACAAGTTATTTGTTATGCATTATACTGTTCGTTATTCTTCCTCTGCCTACCTGGTCACCCATTACTTTCATTCTTCTTAGGAAATGATCCTGGCACTCTTAAGGGTCTGGCGTTGGTTCAACTTCTCTGCTGCATTTGCAAGCTGGCTTCCACAGTGTTGCTTGCCTGCGGTCCTCGCTCTTCTCCTGGTTTCCTCGATATCTCAGCAGGGAGCTGCATCGCTTGTAGCGACTTCCCTAGGTTGGTCTCAGCATTGTTGCGAAGGCTAGCTGCCCAACCGGATTGTGTCAAGGTCACGCCACCACCAATTCTTGTCCTCTCGGGTACGCCGACCGTTGAATGTTCATTCTCTTGATTCGCAGCAAGTTTGAAATTTATGGGTTCTGGGTCTTGCGATTTCTCAGTCTCTTTTAGGCGTATCTCAGCAGGAAACTTCCCCCGCATGGAGACACACACACTGCTCTCTCTCTCTTCATCCTTGTTCTCGTTCCCTACACGGCGAGTGTTCCCTTTCAATCCACTTGTCTCAGTGGATTGGTTACTTTTCCTTAGAGACATTTTCTCTTTCTCCTGAAGAATAGTATCCTTCAGCCTCTTCTTAAGCCCAGTTTTCATACTTGACAAGGTTTGGTAGTCCCATGTATGCCATTTTGTTTACTGGTAAAGGGGGTTCCTCACAGGAACAAGAGTCCTTGTCCGCAAAGGGGATGGGGGTCTCACCTAGTGAGGTTCCACTTCCTCGACCCCTAGGGGGGATGTTGCAGAGTGGGTTTACCTCCTTAGCCTCACGGGGGAGGGGCTCGCTCTTGGGGAGGAGGGACACATTCCCTTGATTCATCATACATATTGTATGGTAGTAATATTTTAGAAGGCCCTGCTCTGTCTCATCTGTTTCTTGCTTCATTTAACACTTATTGGTTGTGTCGTCTCCATTAGGATCAGCCTCCACTTTCAGGAATGTTTGTTTCCAATATGATTGAATGAGCTTATAAATTGTTCAAAGAAATCCACAGAATATTGTACTTGTAAACCCATTTGAATTGTTTTTTCTTTTAAATATTTCAACATTAGATTGCCTGTTCAGTGCGTACACATTTGTTTTCTTTTTACCAGTCAATAATTCCTATTCATCCTCGCTTTCGCTTTGTGGAAAGCATTGTTTTGCTACACACCAATACAGAGCATGTAGTTGGATATGAGGGGTGGGGGTTCCCACCAGCATATGGAACACAAAGGGGGTTACGGAGGGGTGTGTGTTGGCCCCATTTTTATTTAACCTGCATACAAATGCTTTACAACCTATTTTGGAGCAATCCACGCCTGATATCCCACGGCTAGGAAATAGGAGGCTGCCATCATTGGCATATGCAGACAATGTTGTCTTTTTAGCTCGCACACCATTGCTTTACAAAATCTGCTGGATGAGCATACAGGTTGTATGGCAGTTGGGAAATGAAAAAGAAATGTTGCCATGTCCTTGATACTGATAATGGGAAAAGTGCAACGCTGTTCTATGGAGTTTTTAGTGAATGGGCTACCGCTAGAGAAAGGTTAGCATTTTGATTACCTGTGAGTATGATTCTTCGCTAATGGCCAAGGTGTGAAACACATTTAGAAGCAAGCAATTAAGATGTCTCAAGCAATAGCAAGAATTTTTTGCTTCTCTAAATCTTTACATTTTCAACCACCGGCCATGCTGTGTAAGGTTTATTGTGCAAAAGCCCATGCTATTGGCATATATGGCGTCGAGATCTGGGCATCGAAACTAGCAGCCACACCACAAGGTATCAAAAATAAGTTCTGCCAGGCACTTTTAACTGTGCTGCAGAGTGTACCCTCCTTCTCGGGGGAAAAATAATGAGGGTTTTATTGAAGATCTATCTTGTATAGCGCCGGCATTAATATGGCTTGCTACCTGGGATAACCCAAATGCCATTTTATCAAAAGTGATATTGCAAGATATTCGTCCCTTCTCCCCAAGGAGGAGCCACCCCCTTTGAGACTAGGGAGGTGAGCCCGCTCCTCAAGACCCTCACTATGGGTCTGGGCAAGTGTGACCTCACTTAGTGACTCCCCTTTAGGGGACAGCGATTCCCTATGGAAGCCACCATATCTGCATATGTAGGACTGCCCTCAGTAATGAAAAACATGCCCTCCTTTTGTTTGGCTCCAGGCAATGCTGGATCATCCACGACGCCTCGAGGCAAAGGGAATATCCCTTTAAGAACAAACTTGTATATAACAAAGATGAGTGCACACGAGAGGAGCGAGAGTCATATGCAGGGGAAGCCCTCTGATGTAGCTACACCTTGGCGGGGTGGAGCAGACTGGAGCCGTGGAGCCTGCAGCAATTGGAGAAGCGGAGAACACCAGACCAAGACGCCAGAGACCCAAACAGCAGAGGAGCTGCTGTGAGGACGGAGTGTGGAGGAACGTTTGATGTGGTGGCGTGATCAGGAAGCACTGTGGTGAGCCTGGGGCCCGTCCAACAATGCCGACAACCATAGGTGTGGGATACCTGATACCTTCTGTCTGTGAACCCTTGCAGAGCGCGGCAAGCCATGTAAGCCCCGAGAGTGGAGCGGTTGGGAAGGATGAAGTGCAAAGAGGACTAATGGAAGCAGGAGACCCGAACGAGCGCCAAAACCCACAACACCACCCGCTTTGAATGAAGGTACCGGGGTGGAACGAAGAAGTGGGAGGCTGTCCGGGGAGCATATCCTGAATAAAGGAACTTGGAAAATGTTCGATATGATGTTGGGACACTGAGAAAACATAAAGATATATATCCCAAGAAGCCAAGGAAAGTGAGTGATGATATTAAGCATGAGGCTTTGAGAAGGCCTGAAAGAATATCCTATGAAAGGATATTGAAATGTGGAATAAGTGGCCAAAGTTAAATATTGAAGAGTGGGTGAATCCCTTAATGAAAGATAGCGTAATAGACCATCTCAAGAAAACCAGAATGGTGGAATTCCTTAATGAGAGATTGTGAGAAGCAATGTGAGTTAAGGTTATATGTTATGGCCAGGACTAGGAGAAAAAGCCCAGCTGAGAGATCCCAGGAATGGTGGTGTCACACCCATAATAAGGATATCCCAAAGATCAGAAGGATTGGGTAGAAAGAGTGAGATACTCAGAGGAAGAGCTATAATAGACCATCTCAAGAAAACCAGAATAAGGAAATAACAAAGACCAGAAGGATCAAGTGAAACGAGAGTGAGACAGTCCAAGTCAGAGGAAGGACTAAAAGGGACTATCTTAAAGAGTCCATTAAGAAAAGTGTTGAGCATACAGATGAAATGAAATCTATGAGCAGTTGGCAGGAGCTACTGGAGCTCACAACTCAGACATTGAGAACCGGAAGAGACTATCACGATAAACTTGTCCTAGAGGATGACCTTTTTTTCAAGTGAACTCTGATGAATCCGGAATGAAACTCGGACAGAAGTTAGCCATGTTTTTAGTTTAAAAACTTTTATTGAAAATAAAGGGGTTGGGGAAATGCCTCTCTGAGCCTGCTCTAAGAGGAATTTCCTAAGGATCTGTCGGTGTCAGAATGTCCAAAATAAAAACCGTCTTGTGTCCAAAGTTCTATTCTGACTCTCACACTAAGGCTAAACTCTAAAGCGAAACAGGAAATGTCTTTAACCTCGGAAGTTTGGGAAACGTGTTCACATAAGAAGAATAAATGGCTCCAACAAAAAGGTTCTGCAAGGATAGAAGTCCTTGCTCCAGAGGATGATTCCCTTCCCCTGGATTCCTCTTGGTTCTCTGAAGCTTCACGTTCAACAGTTCCTTGTGTCTTTCTTGGCTCACAACAATATTGACATGCAACCCTGGTTCATACAATCCTTTCCTAGTCCTGATGTTCTGTAACGCTCACCTGATTCTCGCAGAGGCGCCGGTCTTGACTGGGCGACTACCGTATCTTCAAAGGTGATGTGTAGCACCCGGTTGGCTCTTTGGGCTGGACCTCTGTGCACTGTATGCCTGACGTGTAGAGTAAGATGTCTGCAGATAGAAAATATGGGGTTAATGAACTGGGGTTATTGGGGTGTCCCTATCTCTTTCCTCTTCTCCTCTCCTGTAGACCCCAAAGGTTAACGCTCTCACCTTAGGTAAGTGAATGCCGAGCTCTCCATCTGCCTCGGGGCAGGGTGCTGTAGCCAATTTCTTCACTGGATAGGTAGCGCAGGCCTCTTGACTTCAGAGGACTGCTGTCCGTCGTTTACTGCACGAACGGTAAGTTTCGAGTCATTCAAATGTCTTTTTAAAGTCTTTAGTAATGATGTCTCTTGTTTTGCAGGGTTCCGGCGATGGCGGATGACGGGCTGAAGTGAGTTGAAGATGGAGCCCGTGTGATGAATAGAAGCGCCTGGAAGCACGTGAGTAAGCGCTTGTTGCCTGCTTCACGATGCGCTCTAACTGTCTTTTTATTTTGCAGGTACGAGTTCGGAGCGGCTGCAGGGTGCCGGAATACCCACTGGATTAGATGTGGAAAGGAGTAATGGCACGTGAGTATTAAAGTTCCCCAATGTCTTTAAACGCACCTTGTTTTGTCTTTCAGATGCGGATGCAGCGCCGAAGGCCTCCGGAGCGTGCGAAGAGTTGGTAAGCTTTTGTCTTTCAGATGCCGGAATGCAGTATGAAGACCTCCGGAGCGCACGAAGAGTAGGTAAGCCTTTGCCTTTCCGATGCCGGAATGCTAACCTGTTCTTTCTTGTCTTTATAGGTGTTGCTGAAGACCGGATTCAGGATGGTAAGCCTTTGCCTTTCAGATGCCGGAATGCTGACCTGTTCTTTCTTGTCTTTATAGGTGTTGCTGAAGACTGGATTCAGGATGGTAAGCCTTTTTCCTTAGGCCCAGGACTGGATGCAGAAGACACGATGAGCGTCCTGCTGCAGAGGGTGCAGAATAACGCAAAGCAAGATTCATCCACCGGGTGTGGTTTAAATAGCCTCCTGTAGTGCTTAGGTGTCTCCTTCCACAGCCACGCCTAAGTAAGAAAAGAGTTCCTCGTAAGAAAAGAGTTCCTGCCTTCCAGAAGAGTTCCAGTGTTCTAAATCTAGGGAGTGGCTCCAGCCCCACCCAACAGGAAAAGTAGTTCCAAACAGAAGAGGATCAGAGGCTCAACTGGCAGGCAAGTAAGCAGCATGGTCTGCTGCAGGTAAGTCCACCCAAGCATTATAAGCCCGGCGCTTCCAGCGCTGGGACTGGGCATATTTATGAGCCTGGTGCCACTGGCGCCAGGACTGGGTCCAAAAGGCCCCAATTGGGACTGGTTGGCACTCGGAACCTGGGTTATGGATCTGCTTCCAAGGGAGTTGGGAAAACCCTGACCTTTTGGAAGCAGAGATCATGACAGTACCCCCCCCCTCAAGGCCCCTCCCAAACCGGGCTTCTCCGGGGGTTTTGGCTTGTCAGGAAATGTTCGGTGAAATCTTTTGATTAGGCGAGGAGCGTGGACATATTCAGCAGGTTCCCAGGATCTCTCTTGGTGGCCGTAGCCTTTCCAGTCAATTAGGTAGAATTGTTTAGATTTGGAGATCTTGGAGTCCAGAATGCTTTTGACTTCAAACTCGAGTTCTCCATCCACTAGGATAGGTTTTGGAGATTTGGTTAGTCGGGTTTGAGGTTGCACGGGTTTTAATAGAGAGACGTGGAAGACCGGATGTATCTTCATGTGCGGGGGCAAGTCCAACTTGACCGCTACTGGGTTTACTATGGTAGTGATGGAATAGGGACCAAGGTATCTTGGGTTGAATGTGCGTGGCCCTTTTAGAGATAGATATTTGGTGGATAACCAGACTTGATCCCCTACCTGATAGTGAGGGGCTTCCTTCCGATGTTGATCTGCTCCTTTCTTGTATTGTTCTTTAGCCCTTTGAAGGTGAGAAACAGCTTCCTTAAAGGCTTGGGTGATTGTAGAATGCAGGTAGTCTACTGCTGGTGTTTCAAGATCTTGGAGGGGATCCAACTCTGAGGTTCGAGGGTGACTGCCGTACAAAAGAAAAAACGGGGTTTTCCCAGTTCCCGAGTGAACAGAGTTATTGTAGGCATACTCGGCTATCCAAAGGATATCTTTCCAAGTTTTTTCAGTTTGTTGCAGCATGCAGCGTAAATACTGTTCCAGAGTTTGATTGGTCCTCTCGGTTTGTCCGTCGGTCTGAGGGTGGTGACTGGTCGATAGTCTCACATCAATTTGAGCCGACCGACAGCAACTTCGCCAAAAATGAGAAATAAATTGACTACCTCGATCCGAAATTAGAACCGAAGGAAAACCGTGCAGTCGGACGATGTTTTCGAGAAATTCTCGGGCCAGAGTTGCTGCTGTTGGCAAGCCTTTGAGCGGAATGAAATGCGCCATCTTGGAGAATAAGTCCACGATTACTAGAATCGTATTGTATCCGGAGCATGGAGGTAGATCGGTGATGAAGTCCATAGAAAGCGTATGCCAAGGGCGAGGTGGGATGTCAATAGGGCGTAAGAGGCCTGCTGGTCTTTCCTTTTGACTCTTGTTTTGGGCGCATACTCCACAGGACATTATAAAGTCTCTGATATCTTTTTTCCAAGACGGCCACCAGAAGTAGCGCTTGATCTTTTCTGAGGTCTTGGCTATACCGGGATGACCTTCCATTAAAGAGTCGTGATAACAAGAGATTACTTTTTTCTGTAAATCTGTGCTGGGTAGGTATAATCGTTCTTGGAAATACAATAAGTTGTCCTTTACTGCAAAGTCCTTTCCCTGCAGATGCCAATTCTGTATATCTGCTGGAGTTACAAGTTGCCTGGCTTTATCCTTAACTTCCTCTATGGATTCTGTGGCGATTACACCCAGAATTCTTTGTTCGGGAATGATTGGTACAGGTTTAGGGTTGATCAAGTGTTCTTCCACTCCCATCCGAGAAAGGGCATCGGCTTTACCGTTCTTTGTACCTGGTCGATAGGTAATTATGAAGTCAAACTCGGCAAAGAATAATGCCCAACGGAGTTGTCTAGAGGATTGGGCTTTTGCGGTTTTCAAATATTGCAGGTTTCGGTGATCCGTAATCACAGTAACGGTGTGTCGGGCCCCCAGCAGATAATGCCGCCAAGCCTTAAAGGCAGACTTGATAGCCAGAAGTTCCTTGTCAGTAATCGTGTAATTGACTTCAGGAGGCGAGAATTTGCGGGACCAAAATGCCACGGGATGCAACTGATTGGTTACCGGGTCCTTTTGTGATAGAACTGCCCCCATGGCAAGGCTTGAAGCATCAGTTTCCACGATGTAGGGGAGTTCGGGGCGAGGGTGTTTTAAGATTGGTGCAGAGATAAATTTAGTCTTCAAATCCTGGAAAGCTTGTTCCGCCTCCGTAGACCATTCAAAACGTTTGTTTTTCTTTAACAAGGCAGTGATGGGCTGGACTATTCGAGAGAACTCGGGGATAAACCTGCGGTAAAAGTTAGCGAAGCCTAACATGCTTTGCACACCTTTTACGGAGGATGGTGATGGCCATTTGAGAACTGCATCGACCTTCTTTGAATCCATACGCACCCCGCCAGGTGATAATATGAATCCCAAGAATTCAACTTCAGTCACGTTGAAAACACATTTTTCCAACTTAGCGAAAAGTTTGTGTTGACGCAATCTTTCGAGGACCATTTTCACGTGTTTCCGATGTTCAGATTCCGATGAAGAATAAACGAGGATGTTGTCAATGTAAGCAACAACACATACATCTATGAGCTCTCTGAGGACATCGTTCATAAAATATTGAAAGGCGGCCGGGGCATTGCAAAGTCCGAAGGGCATGACCTGATATTCAAATAGCCCATACTTGGTGCGGAAGGCCGTCTTCCATTCATCGCCCTCTTTTACTCGTACCAAGTGGTAAGCTCCTCTAAGATCCAGCTTTGTATATATGCATGCTTTTCTGACTTGGTCCAGGAGTTCAGGGATCAAAGGTAACGGATATCTATTCTTAACGGTGATCTGGTTCAGGGAGCGATAATCGATACAAGTTCTAAGGTCTCCTTCCTTTTTTGGAACGAAGAACAAAGCTGAAGAAGCAGGGGACTTGGAAGGACGAATAAACCCATTTGCCAGGTATTTATCCAGGTATTGTCGAAGGTGAAGGTTCTCAGGCTCGGTGAGGGCATAAATTCTACTACAAGGAGGAGTAGATCCAGGTATCAGGTCTATCTGGCAGTCATAAGACCTATGAGGAGGTAGAGAGTTAGCCTGATCCTTCCGGAAAACATCTTGGTATTCTAGGTATTCGGGAGGTAACTGGGGAGTCTCTGAAGAAATTGCGGCCAGTGCAACACCAGGTGGAGGGTGACAAGTAGAGACACATTCTGGAAACTGGACCGTTCTTGCCCGCCAATCGATCAGAGGATTGTGTTTCTCTAACCAAGGTATTCCTGGAATAATCTGAAACTGAGGGGCCTTGATCACATCGAACACGATCTTCTCATGGTGTCCATCTTGACTTACTAGCGTCACTTCTTGAGTGGTATGCGTTACTGGCCCGGAGGCTATCTCCGTACCATCCACCGTAGTAATGACGTCCTTTACAGCCTTGGGACAAAGAGTTAGATTCATCCTCAAAACCATTTCATGATCCACATAATTGCCGATGGCACCGCTGTCGACGTAAGCTTCAATTGCATGTAATCGATCCGGATTATCAGGGCTAATGAGGACCATAGGTATCACGAAATGTGAGGTCACGGAACTGGTTTTTACGCTCGGCAAGAGGACCTCTATTCTTGTCGGGCGAGGTCGTTTCCCTGCTCAGAGTTTGTAACTTTGGTAACTGCAGCTCCTACTGCCTTCTTGGCAGGTTTCACCGGACAGTCTCGAAGAAAGTGCCCTGAGTTTCCGCAATATAGGCATAATTGCAACTGTTTCCTCCTTTCCCGCTCCCGTTGTGTTAGAGAACCTTTCAGACCCCCTATTTGCATGGATTCCCCGGAGTCTACTCCTTTGGAAGGAGTTGGCGGTTTGGAAAATACTCAAGCATCAAACTTGGAACGATCGGCCTTCCTGTTCTGCAGCCTGTGATCTATTTGAACGACCAAGTCTATGTAATCCGAACAGTCTTGTGGGGGATTCACTACTTGGGCTAAAATGTCTTTGAGCTCTCCACGTAGACCTCTATAAAACAGCGTAATCCTTTTGTCCTCAGGCCATTGAGTTTCCATTATTAGTCTATTGAAAGATGCAATATAAGCCAAAAGGTCTTGATTACCCTGTCGCAACGAAAGAAGCTCATTGTCCAAGGCCTGTCCCTGTGAATGTCTTGCGAACAGTTTTTCCATACTAAGCTGAAAGGCTTGAAAATCATGGAGAACCGGATCATCTTGATGAACTAGAGGGATCGACCAGTCTGCCGCATTGCCACTAAGGTACGAAAGTACAAAAGCTACTTTAGCTTGATCAGTTGGAAAGGCTGCTGGCCGGCATAAGAAGTGCAACCGGCACTGATTGATAAATACTGCAAACCTCTTTGGGTCACCAGAAAATCGCTCGGGCGGAGCCAGAGGTACATTCCCAGGTAGGTTGATCTGCACTGGATTCATAGAGGATGTTGAAGGAAGATTTGCCCCTGATGCGGGTAACGGGGTCTGTCCGGCTTGTGACTGTGGCACTTGTCTAGCAAGATTGTCTGTTCTCTCCTTGGAAATAATTAGTTCCCTTCTTAGAGCATTCGTTTCCTGACGAGTTGCATGCACTTCTGCCCTTAGTTCCCCAAGTAACCGGGCTAGGGGGTCAGTATCCGAGGTTTCCATAGCGCCTGGGCGAGAGTTTTGCGGTAGGCTTTGCGTTCTGTAACGCTCACCTGATTCTCGCAGAGGCGCCGGTCTTGACTGGGCGACTACCGTATCTTCAAAGGTGATGTGTAGCACCCGGTTGGCTCTTTGGGCTGGACCTCTGTGCACTGTATGCCTGATGTGTAGAGTAAGATGTCTGCAGATAGAAAATATGGGGTTAATGAACTGGGGTTATTGGGGTGTCCCTATCTCTTTCCTCTTCTCCTCTCCTGTAGACCCCAAAGGTTAACGCTCTCACCTTAGGTAAGTGAATGCCGAGCTCTCCATCTGCCTCGGGGCAGGGTGCTGTAGCCAATTTCTTCACTGGATAGGTAGCGCAGGCCTCCTGACTTCAGAGGACTGCTGTCCGTCGTTTACTGCACGAACGGTAAGTTTCGAGTCATTCAAATGTCTTTTTAAAGTCTTTAGTAATGATGTCTCTTGTTTTGCAGGGTTCCGGCGATGGCGGATGACGGGCTGAAGTGAGTTGAAGATGGAGCCCGTGTGATGAATAGAAGCGCCTGGAAGCACGTGAGTAAGCGCTTGTTGCCTGCTTCACGATGCGCTCTAACTGTCTTTTTATTTTGCAGGTACGAGTTCGGAGCGGCTGCAGGGTGCCGGAATACCCACTGGATTAGATGTGGAAAGGAGTAATGGCACGTGAGTATTAAAGTTCCCCAATGTCTTTAAACGCACCTTGTTTTGTCTTTCAGATGCGGATGCAGCGCCGAAGGCCTCTGGAGCGTGCGAAGAGTTGGTAAGCTTTTGTCTTTCAGATGCCGGAATGCAGTATGAAGACCTCCGGAGCGCACGAAGAGTAGGTAAGCCTTTGCCTTTCCGATGCCGGAATGCTAACCTGTTCTTTCTTGTCTTTATAGGTGTTGCTGAAGACTGGATTCAGGATGGTAAGCCTTTGCCTTTCAGATGCCGGAATGCTAACCTGTTCTTTCTTGTCTTTATAGGTGTTGCTGAAGACTGGATTCAGGATGGTAAGCCTTTTTCCTTAGGCCCAGGACTGGATGCAGAAGACACGATGAGCGTCCTGCTGCAGAGGGTGCAGAATAACGCAAAGCAAGATTCATCCACCGGGTGTGGTTTAAATAGCCTCCTGTAGTGCTTAGGTGTCTCCTTCCACAGCCACGCCTAAGTAAGAAAAGAGTTCCTGGTAAGAAAAGAGTTCCTGCCTTCCAGAAGATTTCCAGTGTTCTAAATCTAGGGAGTGGCTCCAGCCCCACCGAACAGGAAAAGTAGTTCCAAACAGAAGATGATCAGAGGCTCAACTGGCAGGCAAGTAAGCAGCATGGTCTGCTGCAGGTAAGTCCACCCAAGCATTATGAGCCCGGCGCTTCCAGCGCTGGGACTGGGCATATTTATGAGCCTGGTGCCACTGGCGCCAGGACTGGGTCCAAAAGGCCCCAATTGGGACTGGTTGGCACTCGGAACCTGGGTTATGGATCTGCTTCCAAGGGAGTTGGGAAAACCCTGACCTTTTGGAAGCAGAGATCATGACATGTTCCTTCTCAGGCCCTCTTTGTGACAACACAATTCTTTACAACACAGTTCAGGTTGCCTGGTATACTCTCCTGCCAGGGCTTCTTATATTTAAATGGGCTCACTGCCCTTTTCTATAGTCGTAAACACACTTTGCTTGCAAATAGGTCCTTCGGATATATTCTCGGGTCCTGGTTTTTCCTGTGTTCGCACAATTTACATCTATCTGTTTGGAAGGGTTTTATTTGCAATATATTTCCCCTTTTAATGTAAAGTTCCTTCTTTCTTTCGCTCTCACTTGTTTGTTGTTCATTCACTGTCATTCAGTATGACCATCGACAGGCTTTGGGGTCTCCACTGCCTCTGGGAACACTCACCTGCTTTCTTTGGCATTCCTGTGTTCTCCCGCGGTCACCAGAGAAGGGCCTTTGTCGGCTTTCTTCGTACGACAGCTTCTGCCAGGTTTATTCAGGTCTCTTGGCTTCCACTTGCAAATCCTCACTCCTGAAAACATTCATCTCCAGTAGAAACCGAAAAAATTTGAATAAAGAAGCATTATATCCCTGGGCACAATCCCTGAATACCGTTATGGTTAAATTAGAGGATCTAGATGATATGTCAGATATGCTCATAAAGTCACTGAAAAAAGTAACTGATAAGCTCGCCCCTGTTAAAAACAAAATGAAGCAAATTGGTCATAATAATAATTGGTTCTCCAAGGAGTTGGCAGAATTAAAATCTAAGAAAAACAAACTTTTTCATGCGTGGAGAAACGATAAATCAGCCAGCAATCTTAAATCATATAAAAACAGTGCGGCTAACTTTAAAAAAGAGTTTATTCTAGCCAAAAGGGAGGCATTGAATGAGAGGATCACCAATGCCAGATCAGACTGCAAGGAGCTGTTCAAAATATTAAAAGAACAAACTCACACGTCAGGTCGTACTCCGACTCCGATTATTAAAAATAAAGCTTGGTGTACAGAAATTCAGCTAGCTATGTCTAACAAATTAGACAAGATTAAAGAAACTATAGAGACCAAAAAACTTTTATTGAATATATCGGATCTGCAGGAGGAGATGACACGGGCCACTACTAAAGTAACAAATCGACCCACATTTAGTTTCTTGCCCATATCGGAAGAAGAATTAGCAAAAACTATTAGTCTGCTGAAGAGCACAAGTTGTAAAGGTGATCCATGTTCTGCCATTATAATCAAGGAATGCCTACCCACCTTAATACCAGTCCTCACCGAATTTGTTAATGCCTCATTTGAGTCAAAGGTAGTGCCTACCAATTTGAAAAATGCATGGATTACACCTTTACTGAAAAAGCTGAATCTATGTCCGCTCACCCCCGCTAGTTACAGGCCTATTACCAGCACTGCCTTTCTTCTTAGGATACTAGATCGGGTGGCGTACAACCAGATCTCTTTATTTATGGAACAGAATCAAATTCTACATAATTATCAATCTGGGTTCCGGGCCAATCATGGCACAGAAACAGCGCTCCTCGCACTTAAATCCCATCTCATTCAGGGTATGGCTAAGGGTCAGATTGCTTTACTGATTATTCTGGACCTCTCAGCAGCCTTTGACCTGGTGGACCATTCAATTCTGTCCACCAGGTTAAAAGAGAATGCATTCTTTTCTGAAGAGGCCATCCAATGGGTAACATCCTTTCTAAAGGATAGGCAAATTAGAGTTGCCAGTGAAATAACAGAAGCCGATCCCGTGCTCTTACTATATGGAGTTCCTCAGGGAGCATGCGTGTCTCTGTGTTTCTATAACATCTTCATGATCCCCTTCTTCCAGATGCTGGAAGAGGAGGGGATCTTGTTTGCAAACTACGCGGATGACATGCAATGCATCCTTCCTATTCCAGGAATACATCAAAAGGATGAAGCCTCCATTAATGGAATCTATGCGAAGATCCAAAATTGGATGGTAGCTAACGGTCTGGCCCTGAATAGTGCCAAAATGGAGCCCCTTCTGGTAGGGTCGCCAAACAAACTGGACAAACTAGGCGAGGAATATAAGAACATTAACCTGGACAATTGTGTTATTAATACACTGTCCAAGGTTAAGACGCTGGGCGTATGTCTGGATAGACACTTAAACTTGAAGGTGCAGGTGAATAGTCTCGTCTCGTCAGCCTCCTATTTCCTCAAACTCTTCGCCCATTTATTTCTGAAAAAAACTCGGAAACCTTGGCTAGAGCCATTATTGGCTCAAAAGTAGACTATGGCTGTAGCCTCTTGGTGGGCATTCCTCAGTCGGAGATTCATCGCTTTCATGTCATCCAAAATGGGGCACTAAGAGTAGTAAAGGGATTGAGAAAAAGAGATCATGTCTCGGAGGCCAGAAGGAGTCTCCACTGGTTACCAGTTGGAGCAAGAATTCAGTTCAGGCTCCTTCTGATAACACAAAAATGCATTGTTGGTCCAATGCCATCGTATCTGAAGGAAGCCAAAATCATAAAAGACAAGGGAAGGTCATTGAGATCAGACAACTCGAACATACTCGTGGTTCCTCGGAACAAGACCAATAAGACAAGACAAGGGTCCTTTGAAGTTGCGGCTCCTACAGTTTGGAATGCCCTCCCTACTCACATAAGAACTCTGGCTTCAACAGAACTTTTTAAAAAAAGCTGAAAACCCTGCTCTTCGTGTAGACCCGTGTCAGTATTAACCATGGACTGCTTTAGCTCTTGATGTATATGTAGTTCTGTTTCATGTTTTAGTCTGCGCCCATCAGCCTCTGGGTACCAGGTGCGCATTACAAATTTCTTAACATAACATAACATAACATCTGCTTCGCCCCGAGCTCTAGTAAATAAATTGCTGCTTCTGTTCACCTGCGAATGCCCAGGAGTCCTTTGGCGGCTCCGGACATTCCCACAACGTGTCCCTCTCGCGCAGCAGCCTTCACATTGTTCGATGGTGAGCCATCTGGCTTCACCACGGCAGAAATGAACCTTCGATATCCTCAACATCACAGACAGATGCACCTCTCTCCCGCCAGCAGCAGACATTGATGTCCTGCTGCTTCACTTACCTTTGAAACTTCCCAGGCACAGATGTGTGTGAGCAAACCCTAGAATGCTCACTGTCCTTGGGGCTTCCCTCATTCTGTATTCCCTGATTCTTCTTCTTCTTCGGCCCAGTACTTTCGTCATTCTGGGACATGAAGCCCAGGTTTTGGAATTGATTTGGAAGACTTGAATAGACATTTTTAGTAGTCTTAAATGGTAAATGATTCTTGGATGAATGGTAGGTGGAACTGGAGAAGAGAGTGATCGCCCTATTCTTCAATGGAGAAAGAATGGGCGTATAACAATAGGCCATGAGGGTATTAGATATGGGAGGGTTATATTTAAGAGAAAATGGGGGATACCATATCTCACCCGATGAAGCCATCACATCTCCCCGAAGGTTGTCTCCCCCATGTGATCCTCCCTCACATAGCCGTCCGCAGGATCAGGTAGCGGGTGCCATTCACTGGCCACATGGGAGGGAGTTACTGCTGGGAAATCTGTGATGACTCCATCGGTTTCATCACAGAACCCTGAAGTAAAGCCTCGAGACAGATGGCCAAAGGGAAGCAGCCACGAGATAGACATGCTTTGGAAAGCTTTAGTTATTAGGTTTAGTGGTAGGGTCAGGTAGATTAGGTTTTGGGCAGAGGCCATTTTTCTGAGTTGTACTTCCTAGCGAGAGATGAGCACCGCCGTTTTTTCAGATAGGTAAGGAACATCCCAACAGCAAATTTGCTTTATTTTTTTGAATAAACCTGGTAGAAATGTTCAGTCTGTGTCCGACACCTTCCGACCCACCACAGGGCATATAAAATGAGATGGATCGGCGACATTCGCATCAGTAGATGGTTTAAGGTGGTTTGAGCAAGGTCTGCTTTTTCATATTTTTCATCACTACAGAACACATATATATCATGGGCACTTTGCGCCTTTATAAGCAGGCAATGCAATTTAGGAAATATATATGCTTGTAGCATTTAGGATTTTATATTTTCTATTGTATTTATTTATATTACTGTATTAGGCAAAGTGATCCAGGTTAAACATGTGTTTGTTATTTGGAAGACTTTATACAACAGACGCAACAGATACATAACTGTTCTTTTATGTATAGACCAGTTTTCAAAGAACTAAAGGTTTATGAGAGGTTGATGATGACAGTATGAATGTGAATGAGTGAACAACGAATGAGCCATATCGTTTTATTGAATGTTTAATACTTGTTTTAGATTTATATCTTTTGAAATAAAATACAAGTCTTGGGAATATAAACCAAGCTGAAAAATTGTCTGTGTATCCTGCCATCCTTGTGTTTGTCTACTAGTTAATCCCCCCCCTTTTTATTTCTGATTAGGTGTATGAGTGTAAGCCATTGTGAGATGACTGCTCGGGTTCCCCTTTCCTAGTTCAGGTCCCGCTCTTGCCCTCTATAGTTGTACATATGATTTCTGCACCTGTGCTGTGCATGCATGTTGTACCGGCTTTGCTTGGATCACCCCATCTTGATTGCCTTAAAGTAGTGGTATTCAACTCTTTTATACTGAACCCTCCTCCTTGAGTATAAATATTGTTGTTTCAGCCCCCAAGCAATAACTATTTATAATTTCTATTAAATGCTTATATTTTCTATTAAAATCAATCACTATAATCCCTTTTTTAAAAGAGCCTCGCACTCCTCTATTTGGATCAGACCCAAAGTTTAAAGACCAATGCCTTAAAGTGACATGAACCTCTAACGTGGCAATGTGACTCACTCCTACCTCCCATGTATAGCATAGTGAGGTTAGCCTAGGGAATCTCCCCATGCTGTCCCTATGCCCAACATCATCTGGCTTGTTGTGGCACCTGCCATCTTTAGGGACCCCACATTCCACCAATAATGTCAGGCCAGGAACTTCACACAGTTTTCACAGATACATTCAGGACAATTAAAAGGTATGATTCTTTTCTAAATGGGTCATAATTACCAATTACTAGATTTCATGCATGGTACGCCCTACACAAACACATTTCCACCCAAGTAAGAAATACTAACTTTTGCGTTGTCAATAAGTAATCCTTTTGAGTCTGATAATGCAAAAGGTATACCTTGGACTGTGTCTGGACGCTTGAATAATGATTGGAGTTCCCATTAAATCTGTTGGTAAAGAAATCTGATATACCTGGTACTTTTTCTCGACCTGAAACACAATAGTTGTGTGAAATTCTGGATCATCCTTATTCATTGTTTCAAAATCAATATATATATGTGGTACCCCTTCATTTGTTTTTTGCCGGAAGGATAGCTCAAGCACAACCTATTTCCTTTGGGAACTTGACAATGCAATGCGTCATGGGTTTGAAACCCCAATTGGGATGATTCAGCCCTTAATATTCTTGAGATCGATAAACTGAGTATTAGTGACACTAAATATTACCACACCTAGACGCTGGTGGAATCTGGCATGAAGCACTGTATAGATCAACACATTATTATTATTGAAAAGATGAAAAAACTCCAGGACTCGGCGCCAGTGTAGAGTTGGATTGTTTAATGGCACAATCTGTTTGCACAATCTAATGTGCGAGCCCTCTACTTGATTACGCGTTTCGGCTCCCACGAGCCTTTATCAAATCAGGGCTACATTCATTATACAAACCAAAAAAATGTTTGGTTCATAAAACACACAATATAATAGGCAAATGCATGATTCAATTGCACACATTGTGTATACAATGATTTGTCACAAAACATATAGCACATTGTTATTCGACAGAGAAACAGGGGTTGGTGAAAGGGAGGATTGAGTGGGTTGAGAATATTCAAAAACAGTCATCATATCAACCATAGTCATATCGTGTTCAATTAATAATCAAAAGAAAAACAAAATACAATTGTTTCAAAAAATGAAAAAACGAAAAAAAGGGGGAAACGGAGGTCAACTCCACGCTTCATGCAAGTAGTTGTCATTATCACTCCACAATTCGAAACATACCGTTAGGCGAGTACATCCGCGCCAGACGGAATTGTCAACGGAACATGGATTTTGAAAAAGAATGCTTACTCTTAAGACATCGTTTCAAGAATAGAGGTTACTCTGAAACATGTATTAAATTTGCTTATAAGAGAACAAAGGACATGCACCAACAAGATACTCTTCAACCTAAAATGGGTAAGGTTACCGATGAAAAATTTGGACCTAGTTTCATTACACAGTATTGTAAAGACCACCAGCAGATTCGGCGAATACTAGGGAAACACTGGTATCTGCTGAAACTAGATGACCACATCAGCAAATTGATAGATGAGAAACCACGAATGATCTTCAAGAGAGCAGGAACTCTCAAAACAATGCTCAGTCCATCTTTGTTGCCGGAGATCGAGCAAATTAATCGCACAACCCGGCTGTCTAACAATTCAATTGGTTTCAGGAAATGTGGTGGGTGCACCCAATGCAAATATGCGCACAACTCTACGAACACGTTCATTGACTCTAATGGCAAACAATGGCTCATACAACAAGGGATCAATTGTAAAACTAAATTTGTAGTGTACTGTATTATTTGTATATGTAAGAAGATTTATGTTGGTAGCACGAAAAGAGAGTTACGAGTCCGTATTCGTGAGCACCTGGCAAAGATTGGCAGCCAAGATACTTCTTTGCCACTATCGGATCATTGGCAGAACTGTCATCAGTTGCATAATAAATCTGATATTAGATTCATTGGTTTAAAACAAGTTACCTTGAGCAAACGAGGAGGAGATAGATGGAAGGCATTGCGGCAGTCGGAAGCAGGCATCATTTGTTTTTTTTAATTCTACCAAAACAGGTTTGAACAATAACAATGAGATGGCCTCATTCCTATAGAATTCTGGTTACTCGGTGTTTTAGTGTTTTTTTACTGTTTGGAATCATGTCCAGTATCTTTGGCCAATGTATTTTGGGATATAGAAGGCCAAGGGGTTTTCTGTTACATGTATTTACGAATAATGTGTCTTCAATCATTCCAGTGTTTTTTAGGGATGGTTTCTTGTCTTATACATGGTTTCCGCTCTTTAGGTATAATGTAAATAATTCTTTTTCTCTCGATATTGATATCTTAGGATGTCATTCTAGCAATATATGTACTTAATAAAAGTAGTAATGCATTTCCCCAATTTTTCGAGCTGAAAGGCATTAGAATGAATTTGTATAAAGGAATTTCTTTGCTGTCCAAGCGTTTTAGGGTAACTTCCCCTTTAATTTGGATCATTGCAAGGCACTGAGCCAGGTTGCCGCAGCAACGGGTGCTAACGTTGCCGTGACAACGATGAATACTATTTAGATCTTTCAAGATGGCGCCGGCTGCATCTAACATTCGAGCAGCCGACGCGAGAGACTACAGAGCAGAACAGTGAGTTTCTTCTTACTCTAAAACACTCGCGTATGCGAGGAGTGCTTTATAATGAGCACAGTTTCTTCGTGAGAATGCAGTGCGACTAAGCGGCATGCGTTCGTATTGTAATTAAATACTCGCGAAGGCGAGATTCATCTTCAATATATGTTTGTGCATGAATTAGATATAACGGGATAGTGTGATTTTACATTTTTAACACCTGTGAAGGTGAGGTCTATTTTTTGGTAAAGGATACGAGTATACCATGAAATGTAACTTTATACTTTGTTAGTCATACAATCGCGAGGTTGGTTCTTGTTGTGAAAGAAAGGCGCAATGCAGGTTGGAAAATTTGTGAAAGCGCAACTAGATGTTGCTATGCAAGAACCTATAATGGCCTTCCCACAATCCCACTAATACAGGTCATTTTTAATTTTTCTGTGTTTACAGAATTTCGACTTTGGGATTTGTCCCTATAACTGTTTCAGACAATGTTCCTATGGACCTTTTTGCTACTGGGTAAGCCCCAGGCATGTACCTTATTTGAATTACAGCATTATACTCAGTGATTCGTCTTTGTAGTAACCGGAACTAATGGGCTTTTCTTTTTCTTTTTTCCGTTTCCCCCTTTTTTTCGTTTTTTCCTTTTTTGAAACAATTGTATTTTGTTTTTCTTTTGATTATTAATTGAACACGATACGACTATGGTTGATATGATGACTTTGTTTTTGAATATTCTCAACCCACTCAATCCTCCCTTTCACCAACCCCTGTTTCTCTGTCGAATAGCAATGTGCTATATGTTTTGTGACAAATCAATGTATATACAATGTGTGCAATTGAATCATGCATTTGCCTATTATATTGTGTGTTTTATAAACCAAACATTTTTTTGGTTTGTATAATGAATGTAGCCCTGGTTTGATAAAGGCTCGTGGGAGCCGAAACGCGTAATCGAGTAGAGGGCTCGCACATTAGATTGTGCAAACAGATTGTGCCATTAAACAATCCAACTCTACACTGGCGCTAAGTCCTGGAGTTTTTTCATCTTTTCTGTTATTTGTGTGGACGGTATGGGCTTAGTCTCCGTCCAAATCCAGTGACCTGCGACTATTTGGATGACCACAATATCCTAACTAATACTTTTTCAATAATTAATTTACATAAGGGATTGGAAGGAGTCGCCTGCTGGAGCAACTTCAAACCAAATAAGCCCCATTTTTCTTTTAAACTGAGACTCATTATTATTATTGTTCTGTATAAGAAAGTATTTATTTGCTTCCCTGGCAACTCTGACATTATTTAGGACAAATCTAACCCTGTCCACCTTTACCCGGGTAGATGTTAATAGTATTTAATAGGTCTATAAAATGCTCATTGGCGGCACCTTATTAAGGGCCCATCCGCTCAGTTGTGCAAATATTCATAGGCCTTGCAAACTGTCATGCGGCCAACAAAAGCTGCTGGAATCCTTGACAAATTGCGCTGTGTTGTCGATGACTGTAAACTGCTGGTTAGAGAACACATTTAAGGTATCTAAGAGTCCAGAACCACTCCTATGTA
Organism: Ambystoma mexicanum; assembly: GCF_040938575.1. Lineage (NCBI taxonomy): Eukaryota > Metazoa > Chordata > Amphibia > Caudata > Ambystomatidae > Ambystoma > Ambystoma mexicanum. The sequence goes on along the minus strand of NC_090932.1, from coordinate 1,478,300,578 downwards.
CTATGAGAAAGTTCTAGTTGTTGGCCGAGAGAGGTACTGTACCCAATTCACCTCAGAAAGATGCCTTCCACCTAATAATGCTGGTGGTAGGAAGGGATCCTGTTTCCTGGCGTCTAGACAGTCTGCTATGCCTCTGAGAGGTTCCCAGCTAGGAAATGTGCTTTTAAACCTTGCTGCAAGTTCCATCGACTAATTCAAGGATTAACGTGCAGCATTCAGGAAGATTGGGACAAACTGCTTAGAAGTATCAAGGTTGCAAGGCAAAGAGTCTATGACAACCAGTCTTTTTTCTAGATTCGATTTAAGGAACAATGGAAATCTCTGTTTAAAGTAGCATATCATATGCAGTCAACTTTTCTGAGAACTGTTAATACACCAAACTGTATCGAACATCCTGTGTCCTTTCAACATTTTCAATCTAGTGTGTCTTAAAAAAACCTATACTGCATTAAGGCCATCCAGAGTGCAGAGAATCAGCAGAGGCAACAAGATGGTGAGTAGACAGACATACAGTCAGCCAGGTACTGATGATCAATAGCTTTGTAGATGAGGAGAAGGAACTTGAAAATTGAGCCTTTGTGCATAGCAAGCCAACCTGCATGGTGACAATAGGTAGAGGTTGGGAAGGGTCTGTGTAGGTTGTAGGAATTCAGGTGGCTAATTTGAGTACTTGTCTAGAGGGAGGAGTAGAGAGGAAGTCTGAGGAGTGGGTATGTGCAGTAGTGTAGTTTGTTAAACACAAGGGTAGCGATTAGAGTGTTCGTAGAGTGGTGACTATGAAATGGACACATTTTCCAAACAGTTAACATGGTTGATAAGAGCAGCAGAGGCAGCAGTAGCAATGAATTGTTGAAGTCGCAGGTCGCAATCAAAAAGGATCTCAAGGTTGTGAGCCTTGGGAAAGGGCACAAGGCGAGAAGGTGCGAAGGAGGATAGGGGGCAGGGATGGCATCGAAAGCTGAAAGAAAGAGGACTTCCGTTGAGTGGTGACTATGAACTGGACACATTTTCCAAACAGTTAACATGGTTGATAAGAGCAGCAGAGGCAGCAGTAGCAATGAATTGTTGCAATCACAGGTCGCAATCAAAAAGGATCTCAAGGTTGTGAGCCTTGGGCAAGGGCACAAGGCGGGAAGGTGCGAAGGAGGATAGGTGGGCAGCGATGGCATCGAAAGCTGAAAGAAAGAGGACTTCCGTTGTTGAAAGGTTCCGCATTAGAAACAGGCCTCTTTTTACCCTCACCTTCCCCCTGTTTCCGTTCACATTCACCTATCACAGTTGTAAGGGAGGCATGGTATCACAAGTATGACACTAATAAAGATTTTGAAACTTGTAACTATTGTGTCCAATTCTCGGGGTTTGGACAGACTCGTACTTTGACCTATAGCTATGATGGGAGTAGTCTCTACCATCAAATAATCAAGAAATCACAGTCCTAGTCAGACTTTATCAAATCAAAATGACCTATACTAACAAAACCTAATGCCTGCCCTATCTCCTATACAAAAAGTGTGTAAAGGGAATATGTATGCAAAGGAAAATTGGTGTTGTAACATAAAGGATCAAGATGGCTGAGTCAGCTCTCCTCCCCACGTTGGACGGCACGGAGTAGGGCAGCCCCTGTAAGCAGGATGACACACTCTGGCTCAGGTTATCAAAAAAAAGGCAGTTCAAAACATGGGTCGTGGCAAGATTGGCTTTCCACATTAAAGTCACTTATTCCAGCTTTCCACAAGTTCTTTCACAGTTCAGCAAAAGTTCACGTAGGTCTCCTTCTGTCGGGCTCGAACCTCTCAAGGCATCAATAGTTCATAGGTCACCTTCAGTCGAGCTCGGACCTTTCAATCAAAAAGTACCTGATTCAACCTAGATCTCCCTCAACCGGGCCCAGACCTCGCAATCACAGCACTTGCAGGGGTTCCCTTCCCCAAGCTTTATTCACATTCATTAAGAGTTCCCTTCCCCTAACTTACTTCATATTCCAGGTCTCCCTCAGTCGGGCACTGATCTTTTTCTGACATCGAAGACCTTCGAATGCGCAATGCTTTTACTATAGACCTCCGCAGGACCACTTTGACTTTTACTTCCGCTGTCCCTTTAGGTTATTTGCCCCAGTGTCTCATTGTCTTGGTAGTTCCATACCACAAGCACAAAAGTTCTAATAAATCTTACTCTTAAAGCATTCACCTTTTCACTTCCCCTTTCGCCAGGGTTAATCTTGACCATTTCACATTTCAGAGTTCATTCACTTTGCTGCTTCATAAGAAGACATCCACATGTTTTGCAGGGACTTTCTAGTGGGCTACTTCCTTACGCCAGGCCACTCCGCTACTCTGTATCACTGGCTTCACAGTTCTAGGCAACTTAAAAGTTCATCACTGGTTTGCCTTCTTTCGCATCTCATCAGCATGTATGCAACACTCAATTCTGAGATATGTTGTTGCAGCTTCAATGTTTCCTTGACACAAACTGGCCTTTCATGTCTTTCACTAACTCAACGGTTGTTCTTGTTACTTTCTTGTCTCTGCGGCATTTATTCACGAGTCAAGGTTAAAACCACAGGCTTGGCCTCGCCTACTCCAACTGTATCGTTCACCCGGGATGGCCGCTAGCGTCCTTGAAACACAATGCAGTCTTCTTGTCTGCAATTTGGCTTTCCCAGCGTCTCCATCACGGTTTCCCGGGGGCAACAACCTCCTGCAGGGAACTTCAGGATTTCTCTACCTTTTGCTCTAGTCCCTCGATCGGTCATCCTGCTCCAGTGGGATTGCCTTTGCCCGGAAGATCTGCTCCTTCTCGTGTTCCACCTTGCTCAGAGGCGGTCTATATGTTACGCCTTTTACCCGTATGGGGAGAGCTAATGGGTATCAGATGTAGATGGTTAAAGTCAAGTACCTGACTTTGCCTGACCAGATTAGTGGGACATGTCCCATGAGATATGTAAGCGTTAGCCTTTTTACCCTCAGTCGCCCTCTTCCTCTGCCCAGTGTTTGTGTAGTAAGGGTGGGGGAGTTGAGATGTTGGATAATCCTATGAAACAGGACAGGGTCTGGGTACGGGAAAGGGGTGAATACCGTGTCTCACCATCGGTTGCCCTCATATAGATTCTCCCTTATCTACAGACAACTTTGAAATTTAAGAAATACAATGTTTGGGCTAATCCGTGTTTCAGTGCGCTTGGGCTGGAATTATACTAATTCAGTGGGTTTTGCTGCATAAAGGATTAACTGAGGCCTTGCCCTAAGCCTCTAACAAAATAGTCTAAAACAGTATGTTAACCCTAAGGAAAGAGCTCACCCATGGATAGTGGTTATAATGATCCTTTACTCATTGACATTTAACAAATATTTTTCAAGTATTATTGCAAGTAACCAGAGAATCTTGGTCCTATTTAAAACAAAATTTACATTTTAACCATATTAGCCACAAGTAACCAGAGAATCTTGGTCCTATTTAACATTTTGATCACCTTAGCCGACACATGTTTCGACCATAGTCTTTATCAAGGCTTGAATCTAACTTGAAGCATTCCTCAATTTTCTGTACAATAAGTCATTCCTATTCTATGTTCAGCATGTGTTATTTAACATTAACAGCAAAGGAGCAGAGAATACAAAAGAACAAAGAAAACATAAGAGAAACACATAGCACATATTTTGATATACATCACATATAATCTAACGTCATAAGCACCTCTTAAGGTAATTCACCAAGTTGTTGCCTCTAAAGAATTCTCCCAAATAAATTGAAACAAGCACACCCCATTAGTTTAGTTGTTCGTGCCCAACCTAAATACGGAACGATTGTTATCGCTAGCCCAAACTGCAATGCCATTAGGCTAGTTTGTCACCCGTGTATGGATTACTATTGATACCATTGTTCTGATCTCCATAATTAAGTTTGGGCCCATCACCATGGGAATATAATAAGGAATTACCACTCACCCTATTGTTCACTTAATCCATTTATGCTCTTAATCCAGTTTAGGGCCTGGTATAGACTGAAATGTATTATATTATTTATTGTATAGTGTGGTACTCAGTATAAGGTATTCCAAAATGATGTGCAATTTGCAAAAATATATATAGTTATTTTTCTAGATTAGCTCCAAAACACTCACCCATGACTTCACCCCTCACGCCTGTGGTGATATCCTGTCTTTTGATTTGTAAGTGTCTATTTCTTTGCCAAATCCTTAGATCTAAAGATAATACAAATCAAATCATTGTTTATTTTTCGGTAAAACAAAGCATACCATAAAAACATAACAGCAAAGGCAACAATCAACAATATTACAAAATACCTTGATTAGGCCTATCAACCATAAAAAGATCTCAATACTCAAAATCGAACTGCTCTTAATAAAGATTCTCTCCAAAACAGAGCATGCTTTAAGAAAGTCAATACAGCCCAACCCACTTGTGCAGAATCTGCCCGCAGCAAATAATACAATGCAGGTTCGTAACGAAGAAAGCCCAAACCCAACAATAAAGGCTTTAGTGTATGTTCTCTAATAATTGAAAATTAAGTCGGTGGCCCACAAAGCAAACACGATTGGTTCACAGCACCCTTGAGCACTGCCATCACCACAGCTCTTAAGTGAATACAGGTCAAACGTGCACTTGAAATAAGGATACATTGAAACGGATGTTGAGCCCAGTTCAAATACTTGCAGGCCAGGAGACAAAATGATCAAATGTTTTCAGGCTTCATGATCTCCAAAGACTCTCTGTTGGTCTGAAGAGACCGGAGCACCCTGTGTTTTGACGAGTTAACATTCTTCTTAGAAAGAAGGACTGCTGTAGAAAAACACTGACCCACACCCGCCTCCAACAACACGGTTTTCACATACCTCAGCCACGGAGTACTCAAAAGAGGGTCCCTGCACACAAGATGACTAACCAATTCCTGAGTCAAGGTAGTTTTGGTGTTACCTCAAATTCTTAGCCAATGACTCGCAGGCATACCTGCAATCAGATGAGTAAAAAAGCAGCAGCCCAGTTCTTGATGAACTGCGAAATTGGGGGCTGACCCAAGTAACCCCAAAGTGCTCCTTAAAAAAGTGTTCTCAGCCACCTGGATAGGATTAGGTTTGCCAAACCCCCACAATTCCATGCCATATCTTGGCACAGAAGAGGCGTAGCCCTGAAAGGCTTTGAGTACTAGATCAATCGGTTTAATGTTGAATGACCCAAAGCTCTGGCTACACCCCTCCAATTGCCTGCTTAAATCTCAGGGTCTGCTTCTCCACATTTGCCTCTTCCCCAAAATTCGATGGGAACCTCACCCCCAGGTAATCAAAATAAGCCACTCTCAGAATTAGCCCCTCTTTACAAAAAATAGCTGAAAGCCTTGGAGGGCGCTATCCCCTGTGACAAACCATCACAGCTGACTTCTGGGCATTTACCTTTAAACCCAGGGTATCCATAAATTGGGCATAGTAATCAACGAGGCACTGAAGAAATCTGTGGGTGCGAGCTAGTAAAACTGTCATCTGCCTAGGCAAGTAAAGGCAAACGCCGGTTGCCCAGCCCAGCCTAGGCGAGTCAGAGTCAGAGTTAGATTTAAGTAGATGGTCACAAAGACCATTTATATAAAGACAAAAAATCAAAGGGGCCAAAACACAGCCCTTACTTACCCGACATTCAACTTGAAAAAAGTGGTACAAAGTCCAGCAGGTCCAGTCCACACACAGGCCATCGTAGACTGATGTAATCCTTCTAAAAGATCCACCAAGGCACCAAGGCAATTCATGGATCTGAGCATACTCCATAGCCTGCCACGATTGACCTTGTCAAACGCAGTGCTCAGATCCATGAAAGCCAGGTAGATGGGTTCATCCTTGATAAACAAAAAGTGTCCCTTCACCACCAGATAAAGGTGCAAGGCCTGTGTTGCGGTCCCCAGACCTGGTCTAAAACCGAGCTGAATAGGAACACTGAATCTAAAAGAGAGATTGGTCTATAAGATGCTGGTAACGCCCTTGGGCCTTTTTTTATAGATTGGGCAAATAGCACAGGACCAAAAAACAGTGTAGGTGCATCCAGCACATGCGCCTCCAGCACATGCAGCATTAAACCCAAAAGTCAACATGGGGTCCCACAGGTTTGGTTCCACTAGGAACAAGTCTGCAGGGACATTATCCAAATCAAGGGCCTTATTTCTGCCTTGGTTCAAATGGCTGTCAAGATTTCCCCGATAGTGAATATGATGATATCCTCTGTGATGCCAAATAATAAATTGGGCTCCCAAGCAAGGGGCCCAACAGTTGCCAGATCACCAGAGGCATTACTATATAAGGAAGAATAATGAGTTACCCAATCCTCATCAGAGACCCCAGAAGACAGACCACCAAGCTTGCATTTATAAAAGGGCCCATTATTAATAATGTCCCAAAAGGGTTTAGCCTCATTCTTAATCGAGGAATTGACCCAAGCCTCCCAAGACTCTGTTTCGATTTCACCCTTTCTACAAGCAATACCCTTCTTATGAGATGTTCGGGCCTTGATAATATCAAGCCATGAATATAATGGGTTCTCAACAGGCAACACTTTAATTTGGCACACTCAGTGTTAAACCACCTGGGGGAGGGCTGCTCTTACTTCTGTCCACACTCGGTGTGAAGAACGACGAAAGTTTAACCAGTAATAATGAAAATTCAAACCATGCGTCACTCTGGTCTGAATTGCCAGCTAAAACGCGTCCAAGAGCCTGCCAATTGCCTCTAACGATATTCCTCTGCAGGCTCTCACAATCTCCTAATTGCCATTTTAGCCGTGTCTTCAAGGCACCAGGGAATTCATCAATCAGCCCCAAAGGGAAAGATCTACCCTGGAACCTGCACATGTGTTGGATAGGAAAATGATCGCTGCACAAAACATCCAACACCCTAAACTCAATAACCCAGTCTCAGAATTTCACTGGGACACTAAAATTATCAATGCTAGAGCTAACCACTGTAGAAGTAAAAGTAAAGTTTCCCGGAGCATCCTCTGAGAACCGACCATTGACTGCACGCAGCCCCCAAACAAAAAGAAGTTTCCAAAACCCAAGACCCTCCCTACTGATTCTGTCATCTCTCATGATCAGTGGCAAATTGCCAGCCAAATCATCTTCTGTCAGATCAAACGGAGTACTGCCAGGCCCTTTACCCAATTGAAGATCAAGGTCCCCCCCTAAAATAAGATCATTTTCAGCCACACAGCTTACCAACCCCTCCATTATGAAGGCTAAGGTAAAGAGACGGTTCTTACCAAACTGGGTATATGAGGGCTATTATAAGAAATTCACCACCAGGACATCACGACTGCCCACCCTACGAATTCTTACTGCCTGCAGAAAAGGGCAGGGGGCTCAAACCGAAAGAATTCACTCACAATGGGGGACTTGACCAAAATTCATAGCCTACATGGCAAAGCCCCCTTTTCTGCGCCGGACAGAATAGACCACAAACCCCTCAACGGCCACATCCTCCAATGCCTAGGACTCCTGTATTAGAATAATATCAGACGTTTTTAGAAGTGCTAAAAACTTGGGGTGGCCTAATCTCGATTTAATTCCTGCCACGTTCCAGGACACACATACCAGCAATTCTCCCAGCATGTGGCCGGTGGTGTTGCGCAAAAAAACGCATTCATGGAAGGGGGGCATTTATGCACCTGGCACTTACTAGAGCCAGACAGGACCTCGCTATCTGCCGAAACACCTGGGGCCCTAAAACTGCTTCATAAAAAGTGCCTGGTTAGAAGAAGCATACACTTTGTCCTGAGCTTGATATGAGATCTGAAAGGGCAGTAGGGGGGACTGCCTCCGCCTCTGTTCCAGTTTGGGTCTTGTTTATTTATTTATTTATTGTGCATTTATAAGGCGCTTATACAGCAAGTAAATTGTGTTTCAAAGCGCCACAGAGCAGCAGGGAGGGAACATGGGAGTGAAAAACAGATACAGCAATGAAAGATAGATGCAGACCTACTAGGCCTTGTGAGCATTCAGAATGTTCAAGTGCAGAAAAGAGGGGATGAGGTGTTGGGGGATAAGTGCAAGGTGTGCAAGGAGGGAAGTGCTAGTGAAGTGCCAGGAGGGAAGTGCTAGGGGATTAAGCAGCAGTAAGTGCCTAGGTGAGCGGTCATCTGCTTATAGGTAAAATAAGTGCATGCCTGTGGTGGAAAGGCCAGTGGGTCCAGGCAAATACCGGAGGGGGTGGAGGCTGAAGGCGATTGGGTGTGTGAGGGCAGGGCCCAGGCAGACACATAAGGGCCCTGGTCACCAATCTCAGCAACTGTGGGGTATTAGCAAAGGATGGATGGATGAAGGGAAGGAGGAAGTGAAAATGAAAGTCTTGAGGAGCTTCCGGAATTTGAGGAGATCCGGCTCAAGACACAAAGGGGTAAGGGGGAAACTGTTCCATAGGAGAGAGCCTGAAGAGGAAAGAGATCGTCCACCAGCCCACTGTTTAGCAACGCTCTTAACACACAGTGAGTTGGTGCCGGAGGAACGTAGAGATCTGCAGGGAGCATATTTCCAAGGTTTCTGGCCTCTTATGAAGGAGGAGGGTGAGAACCCATAGAAGATGGCCAGAGTGAGGGACACGAAGAGGGGGCAGTAGTTCCAGTAGGAAGAATCTCATTCTTGCTGGCACTGAGGCAGAGATCATTGGAAATACATCAGGACTGGATGGCAGATAGGCAGTTAGGAATGATGGAGGGAGTAAGGAGAGGGTCAGAGGGAAGTTTGGAGAAGAGTGGTGTGTTGTCAGCATAACACTGAAAGTTAGGGGAGAAGGTGGAGATGAGGTGTGCAAGCGTGGCAAGATAGGTGTTGAAGAGCCAGGGAGAGGTTGGAGCCCTGGGGGACACTGCAGGTGGAGATAGAAGTGGGGGAGGAGAAAGAGCCCAGAATAACCTGGGACGGGCGGTCATTGAGGAAGGAGGTCAGTTAGATCAATAATACAACGATAAGGATCAATATAAGGCTCTGCGTTACAGCTCAGCCCGGATATCTGAGAGCCCTTCCCATGAACCTCATAGGCTGGGGAGGATGGCCCTTCTCCCACTTCCCCCACCTCTTGCCACTGATGCCAGGAATCTTGATTATGACAAAGCACAACCTTTGTATCTTCATAAACCTCAATCCCCTTAAATGCCAAGACCTCACAACAATTCCAGATGCATGTGCGAACATTAACAAAAGAGAAACAAACATTGCACCCTTTACAAAACATGCAATCAGACATAATACGAACAACGGGAAACAATTTAAAAGAAATATCATTTACACCCAGAACGTCCGACAAACCCCACGCTAAAAGTCTTTTGTAGGCATTCTTGTTGCCATGTGTGAGGCCCTTGAAAAAGTATATCCTGTTTAAATCACGCCAGCCTTTGTGGTGATCATCATCATCTGCTTTTTCATATCTTGTAGCTTCGGCGAGAGCGTCGTAGGAGGGCTTAGACACTGTGGATGTTAAAATGTCAGCTCCACCAGGTCCTTTCACACATTCATTGGGTCTAACCAAAGCCCCTGTATTCGATTTAGCCACCACATGGCCAGGAGCCGCAGGGCCAAAAGGCTGATTTAGGCCGTTGTGCTGAGTCAAAACATGCCTTCATCCATTAGCCGGCCTCTGTGCCCCAAGAGAGGTATCTACATGTCATGCAGGCTTTTCCTTCCTTGTCAGCCTTTGAGGGGTAACACATCAGCCCTGAAACTGCAGTTGTCCCAGTCAGTTTAAAAGTTGCAACCTGTTCAGGACTTGCTTTTGCTGCGTTCAGAGCTTCAAGAATGGTAGGTGTAGTTGCCATAAAATTAGACAATGATTTTGCCAGCATGTTGATCACCCCTAGGCAGGAGTCCAATCTCCCTGAATCCTTTTCACACCAGTCAGTAAGTGACCCAAATTCCTCCCTTAATTCCATGAAGACTGTAACTAGACTATTAAAATATTGGGCAAAGAAATAAATATGCTCAACACCTGACACCAGCAAGGGCTCGACAGCCTGCATCTCATCCGAAACCTCAGTCGGCAGCACCACAGAGCCTCCAAACTCATAGACATTAGATATGTAGACTGGCGGCCAGCTTGTGGGTGCTCAGACAAGGGGCACCATTGGTCCCTTATAATTGATGGAATACACGGAAGTCTACTAAACTGGCTACTCCCCTGATATTCAGTAGGGCCGATATGACCAGCCGAACACCCTAGACCAGCGTAGTTCACTCTAGTAAAGCTGTGGTCCCCTTTGCTTTCAGAGAGCACCAAACTGGGCAAGTCAGGGCCAACAACAAACTCATAATGGGTAGATGGAGCAATGTCCAGCCCCCCCCCCCCCCCCACCTCTGGCACTTCACCCCCAGGAACAGATTGACCTGAAAGACAGTTCTCAGCATAATAGTGATCTATAGAGTGCTCTATCTTGTTATGTTATGTTACTTTGCATTTATATAGCGCCTTATGTACCATTGGTATGATCTCAAGGCGCTGGTAGGTTGAACGCCCTCGGGAACCGTAGTTCAAGTCAGTAGAGAGAGAGAGAGAGAGAGAGAGAGAGAGAGAGTCATAAGGTGCAACAGGTGTGACACTTGTATGATAGCTGCTTCATAGCGGTAGGTGTGGTGGTTGGGAGATCAGGAGTATGTGATTGTTCTGGCAGGGTGATACAGGAATGATTCTGGCTGTGTTAGGCCTGAAGAGGATGCCGAGGCTGGCAGGTGTGCAGCCAGCTCTGTTTAGCTAGTATGATGTGGAGTATGTGGCACGTGTTGGTATGAGAACAGCTAGTATCGCTGTGTTCTAGTTGAGTGATGGTGCATAGGAGAGAGTAAGCGTGGTGATGTGATATGGTGGTTTTCAGTAGGTGCTTGAGATCGAGCGCACATCTGAATCGTTTATTCTGTCTGTTTAATTCACACAGTCTGTTCAGTTGGCTTTGTCTGTTCAACTCCATCCGTTGAGTCAGTGCCATCCGTGGCAACTGTCCCACGCACTCCAACCGTCCCACGCACTCCAACCGTCCCACGCACGCCAACCGTCCCACGCACTCCATCCATACTTGATTCATTTATTCCATTTGTTCCATTCATTCCATGCACTCTGTCATTCCATGCCATCTATTCATTCTATGCATTCTATCTGTTCCGTGTCGTCCGTCTGTATCATGTACTCATCCTTTCCATCCTTTCGTCCACTTTATTCTCGACCACTTTGTTCCTCTCGTCCATTGCATTTGTTTCATTAATTTCCTTAATTTCATCCACTTCACCATTTTCGTCAACTTCACTCGTTCTATTAAGTTCATCCGTTTTAATTTACATTAGCGTTTATTAGTTTGATTTCTCACTCGGATCATGATGCGGGATTGTTATTTGTGATATAGTAGCTTTGGGCTAAGGTCCTTGATTGCTGTTATCCAGTTTCAGTTAAGAGTCGATTTTAGGGGAATAGCCATGATTTCAGTAATTTGCGGAAAGACATGAGATCCTCGGTGAGTCAGATGTGGGGTGGAAGTGGGTTCCACAGAGTGGGTGCCAGGGCTGAGAATGATGATCCACCCAACCTGACTGAGTTGGTTTTTGGTATGACTAGGAGGCCGGCAGAGCTTGATCTTCGAGTGCGTGAAGGATGGTAAGGTTTTAGTTTGTCTTGAAGATATTGAGGTCCGGTTTTTTGCATTGCTCGGTGAGAGATGCATAGGGTTTTGAAGGTCACCCTTCGGGCAACCGGAAGCCAATGCAGAGTTTTAAGGGCTGGGGAGATGTGATCTCTTGGGCCAAGTGCTAGTAGCAGTTTGGCTTTGGCATTTTGCGCTCTTTGTAGTTTAGTCAGTTGGTACGCGTGGACTCCGAGGTAGAGGGGGTTAGCATAGTCCAGTCTTGACATAATTGATTGGACCGCGAAGAGTATGTTGAGAAAGGAGAGGTATGGAAAAATTCACCTAAGAGTTTTAAGGTGGTAGTGGCAGGACTTGGAGACGTTGTTGACTTGGAGCGAGAGGATTAGGTCTGAGTCAAGGGTGCATCCAAGGTTTTTTACTGAATTTGAGGGTGTCGGGGAGTTGCCCATGGCAGATGGCCATGGTAGCGGGTGCGGAAGAGGTTTGGTGTTGCCACATACCATGATTTCAGTTTTGGAGGGGTTTAGCAAGAGGTGGTTTGTGGTCATCCAGTGATCTATGTCGAGAAGGCAGGAAGCGAGGTCGGGTTGGCAGTTGGGTTTTGAGTTCAGGAGTTTTAGGATTAGTTGTGTGTCATCGGCGTAGTTGTAGCACAGGATATTGTGCGTGCGGATTATTCGTGGGAGGATGGACATATAGAGGTCAAACAGGAGGGCTGACAGGCATGCTCCTTGTGGAACTCCAGTGTTCACTGGTCGGGCGTGGGAAGCATAGGCGGAGAGTAGCGTTATTTGGTTCCTATTGTGGAGGAAGGATGCTATCCATTTGAGAGCGTTTCCACGGATTCCCAGGGAGTGGAGGCGGTCAAGGAGGATTGAGTGGTTGATTGTGACGAATGCGGCGGATAGGTCAAGAAGGATTAGTGTGGCGCATCCTGCAGAATCAGCGGTGTTTTTGAGGTCATCCCAGATTGTGGTTAGGGTGGTTTTGGTTCCGTGACAGGCTCTGAAACCTGATTGAGCAGGGTCTAGGAGATTGTTGGCTTCTACAAAGGCATTTAGTTGGGAGTAGGTGGTCCGGTCAATGAGTTTGGCAAGGAACCTGGTGTTTGAGATGGGGCGGTAGTTTTTGGGCTCGAGAAGGTTTTTAGAAGAGGCTTGACATGAACTGTTTTGAACGCGTCGGGACAAATTCCCGAGGGGAGGGAGTCGTTTATGATGGTTCTTGCGTGTTCTCCTGCGCAGGTCGATGTGAACATTTCTTTGAGGATTGTGGCTGGGCAGGGTTCCAGCGGGGAACCGAATGGTTTGCGGGCAGAGAGAAGTTTGAGAAATTGGTCAGTTGATATTGGAATTAAGGAGTCGAAAGTCGGTTGGGTAGTGGTCTCAGGCGGTGGGATGGCAGTAGGTTGGGTAGTGGTCTCCGGCGGTGGGATGGCAGGGGGGGTGGGTGGATTGGGTGGTGGGTGTAAGAGAGCTAGTTTGTTGGTTAGAGAGTTTGTTTTTTCTAGAGCTGTGGTGTAAAAGTGTAGAGAGAGTGAGTCGCACAGTGATTGTGAGGGGGTGGGAAGGGTGGTGGTACATGATGGATAGGTGAATTTGTGAATTTGCTGGGGTTTTTACAGTTTTTAGTATTCAGGAGTTAAAAAAGCCTTTTTTAGCTTTCTGGATTTCGGCCTTGTATTGGCGATGGTATCGGGCCAAGGTGGATCTGCTCAGGGCTGATTTGTCTTTCCGCCATTTGCGTTCTAGGGATTTATATAGTTGTTTAGCGGTCTTCAGTTCTGGTGTGAACCATCTAGGAAAGAGGTGAGCTGACGGTTTGCAAGATGGGGTGAATGGGATTAGTGAGGTGTTGAGCCTTGAGTCAAAGGCGTCGGAGGTTAGATGTTCATTGGGTAGGCGGGTAGGGGGAGGAGACTGAAGGAGTGCCTCGGCTAGGTGGGGAAGGATTTTTAGTTTCTGGATGAAAGATCAGCAACGTGGCCTGGGAGAACAATGGGGCCTTTGTCCGACATGGGCCCTGGCAGAAGGGGGTCCAGAAATCCACTACAAGCCACCCCCACGCCTGTACAGGAGGTTCTAATAATAGTCACAAGCCCATGAATCCGTGACTGTCTCCAAAGCATTTGACTCTGAAATTGAAGTATGGAGAGTTTGAGGGACTATGCCCTGCCTTATTGGAGGCTCTGCCAAGATATCCATATCTCCAGATGGTGCCTCAGAGTCACTCAAGCCAGGGCAGATCACACCATCCGTGCAATGATCAGTAGGAGGCACAACTCTTATTCCCTTGGCAAGAATACCTATTGGTAGTGCCTCAGATGCCTCAGGGGCCCTTACACTGGTACCTGATACTTTGTGGCAGAGGGCCAGCCAATCAATAGTGGTCTTCCCAGTGAGCTGCCTGGTACGCTTGCGACTGCCAGAAACGCTGCAAGCCAAATCATTTGTTTTGTTTCACCCTTCTTGGGGGCCTTGCGAGGGCAGGGTTTAGCTACCATGGGCCACTGACACTACACCAAAGGAAGACTTTATTAGGGTTTGGCAGTTCAAAGTCTTTAATATCCCGCATTCACTGCCAAACAAAGGTCTTTTCAACACACTTATGTATCATTTCTGCCCTTAGGATTTCTTAGCAGATTTGACTGTGCTAATAAGCGATCAAAAACAGAACAGAGCTGCAACGTCCATGTCTACACCACTGCACTGGCTGTAGGGACTGCAGCTCTGTACAGCTCTGCAAACACACTTTTGGTAATTTGCCGTATTGTAATGGCGTAATGGAAAAATGGCAAAAAATAATATTTGCTAGACTCGCTTGCCACTCAATTCTGGAATATAAAGATTTAGTTCTAGAACGCTAACGGGAACAAGTGTAACAATGGCGCAATACGGTCTCCCAGTGGACCACGGTTCTCTGCGCCTAGAAGTAACTGTACGGCACCTTTTAGTAAGGTGCTGTAATACATATAAAAAAGTAATATCTTTGACTCAAATATGGAGTCCATGTGAAATGCATCCTGGGTGCAGCAGTGGACGTTTGCTTCCAATTCTCAGTGAATGCTTCATTTCTGAATATTGTCTGCATTTTCTGAGACACTGGAAAAACATCTTGTTTTGCCCATGCCAGTCAAGGTTTGTTTTGAATTCTGAAGAAGCTGAAAAGAGTTCTTTCGGCTCCCATGACAAACAGAGAGTCTTTACTTGTCACAGCATTCCACGCAGTATATCAGCCGGGTCTCTGTGAAATTCTATCAGCAGGTGAACTTACTGGAAAAGAACTAGTCTGTTGTTGTGTAAGTTAGATTGGGGGGCATCAGAAGAGGCTGGCAAACAGAGACACATAGCTTTTCCGGGCTCAGAGAAGGTAGACATATCTTGTCCGGTCCGCTCCTGTTGTGTTGTCTCTCTGTGCCAAGCCTGGTTTCAGAAGCTGCCCAGTGAAGTTCTTGGCAGGGATGAAGTGGTGCGAACCTATGCCAACGGTGATGTAACCTTTTTGTCTAATTCTGCCTTTTATTTTGTAATGTTTATTTGAGTTAATAAACGGCCATTCAAGAGCCAGTTTTATAATCACTGAGAGTGAGTGAATTCTTGCGTTCCAAGAGTACTTTGCATTCCTATTCATTGTGTTGAGGAAAATAATAAGATATATAGACATCCGTGCCCTAATATCTGAGAAAGCTAAACAGGCACTTACAAAAATGTGTTAAATGTGTTCACTTAGCCACTGCCCATCTTAGCCAGTCCCAGTTGCGATGTGACACAATTGGAGTACCCCCCCACTCCTGTGTGCTGGTGCTACGGGATCCAAATACCTGTTTAAATTACAGTTTCAGCGCTAAAGTCTAGCAGTCCGAAAATGGTGAAAATTGAGTTACCGCGCAGATCACTAGCGTAGTACCCAAGGAGCACATTGCAACCTTCCCGCCACAAGAAAAAAATGTTTTCTTCCTTATTATTATCGCGGGAGAATACTGTTAGCTCTTAGCCACAAGTCCCAGACACTAGTCACCGACCACAGAGCTCCGCCAGCTCCACCAGCCCTCGCACGGTCAGCCTGCACTTTGCCTCGTCTCATTGTGCCGCAGCAGCACAGACTGGAGGGAAAGGGAAAGCGAAGGGGAAAGCACCGCGCAACGCGTGTCAAGCACGTCGACGCGTGTAAAGCTGCACCTCGTAGGAAACAGGAAACGAGAATCAATGAGGCTACTTCCGAAATTCCACTTAGCGCCAGGAACGCCAGTCAGTACCAGGCAAAAAATAGTCATTTAGTCATTACGATATTCGCACATTCTAATATCTTTTTATGCATATAACGTGCTAGTTAGCACACTATCAGTACTATCTTACGTATTATAATATTGAGATGTCCTAAATCGGGAACACCATGTCGCATCCCCAGTGGTGATGCATGAAGATATTATCAATTTTGTTGATAGGCGCGTTTGTTTCTTTCAATTCCTTGGCACTAGAAAAAAAATATATCATGTGACTTATTTATTAGCCAATTTAGCCAATCGTAATGTTCTTTATTGCTGCTTGTAGCTCTTCTTGAATGACTAATGTACCCTTATCATCCACTTGCCAAACAGTAATATTAGATGTCCTGGTTCAGGTACATCTTGACACTTTGGTGTTCCCGCTGTAAACTGATGCGGTCACCACTTTATTTATTCCATTTAAAGACGCTGGAGTGACGTGTCATGGATGGCACTCTGTTAAGAGTGGCACAGGGCACCCAGGTAGGGTTTGGGTGGTTGTGCTGAAGTAAGGTGGACAGATAAGTACACACACAGCAGAAAGTAAAAGAGAACAAAGAGTAGGCAAGTGTAGCAGGGGAATAAAGGTACAAACAAACTGGATTCCCTCTTGGGGTGTATGCAGAAATGGGAAAAGAGTGTTCCACGGACCTTAGGAAAAACTCCAGCCTTCTGCACAGTTTGCTATAACAGAAGCCCACGCTGTTTGCTCATGGCTGGGAACAACAGCTGTCGGTGTCTGTAACACAGAAACGAGACATGGGAAAGGGCAGAGGTTGCCTGACGGAAACCAACAGACAAACTCTGTACAAAGGGGTCTACAAACGATACAAGAGAAGACAATAACAGACAAATCCAGGAAAAAGCAAGTCGATGAGCAAACTAGCAGAAGGAAATGAAGGGAAAGCAGTATAACTGAATTGGACAGGGATAAAGAACAGAGGGTTGAAAACAAGGAAGAAAGCAAGGGAGCAGCAGTCAGGAAACAGGGGGACTGCAATAACAAAGTAATAAATGCAGGTAAACTGTTGTGGATTGCAGAGGACTGTAGGGTACAAGGTAGAGAGCTCAGAGGAGCAGGACAGCAAAGAGCAAGCCCAAAGGAGCAGGGCTGTAAGGAAGGGTGCCCAGAGGGAAAGGGTTTAGGGCAGCGGAGTGAAGCAGGCTGCACGGCAAGGAGCCCAGAAGGGCCAGGCAGCAAGGAGTGAGCCCAGAGGAGCAGGGCCGCTGACTGTAGAAGGCTGCAGAGGACTGTAGTGGGCTGCTAGGCTGGAAGCCCAGCGGACAAAGGCTGTAGGTAGAAAGCAGCGGAGCGTGGTCGGCTGCAAGGCAGGAAGCCCCGAGGACAAGGGCTGTTGACAGCGGAGAGAAGCAGGATGCGCGGCAAGGAGCCAGAAGGCCCGGGCAGCAAGGAGTGAGCCCAGAGGAGCAGGGCCGATGACTGTAGAAGGCTGCAGAGGACTGAAGTAGGCTGCAAGGCTGGAAGCCCAGCGGACGAAGTCTTTAGATAGAAGGCAGCGGAGCGTGATCGGCTGCAAGGCAGGAGCCTGGAAGGGCAAGGGTGGAAGGTAGAAGGCAGCAGAGCGTGATCGGCTGCAATGCAGAAAGCCCGGCAGGGCACTGGATCAAAAGCAGGAGTAAGCAGGAACAACATACAAAAATTCGTAGCTCGAAGCAAAAAGGTGCTGGAAGGACTCTTAATGCAAGAGACTGAGCCCCTGCAGGCAGCAGCTTTTATACCGCCCTGCCCAGCACAGAGGCAGGCTAATTGGCCGCACCTGGATCAGCACACCTGAATACAATTTGCCTCCTCCCTCTCTGTTCCTGAGCTGGTGGAAGCAGCGCTGATCCCTAGGGCTTCTGGGGATTGTAGTTCCAATGATGACGAATAGGAATGGCCAGAAATAGATAGTTATAGCAAAGTGCATTGTGGTAAGTGTAGTTAGTTGGGTAAAATAAAAAAGCACCAAAGTCTTGCAAATGGGAAATAAGGTCCAAAATGTGAATAGGGGTTGTTCCAAGAGTTTTCTGTAGATAAATGAACAGCAATTAATCCATAATGGTCGCCAATGTGTGCGCCCATGGCGCAGGCATGACATGACGTCATTCGTATGCGCCGCCTGATGTCACTTCTTGTTCCGGTAATAACAATGAATTGGCCGTGATCGCGGTAATGTAATTTCAATTTAAAAGCGCTATTTGCTTATGAATAGGATATGTTTCCTATTCCATCCTACTGAGATGCTAAAATTCTATTAACAGTTTAAGTCAGTGATTATAATAGAATGTGTGAATATCGTAATGGCTAAATGACTATTAGAGTAAAATATTGTGGCAATAAGACTCGAGGCGGCGGGCCAATACTGCTAGACCGCTAGACCTAATACCGGTAGACCGGAGTACTAATGGCTACCGTGTTTCGAAACAGAAAACAGAAAACAAAAAAAAGTGACAAAAAAATGGCCGCCAGGAAAGGGAAAGCGTAGTCCGTTTTCCCTTTCCATGGCATCCATCGGGTCGGACGTGCTAGGAACAGAAGTGTTTTCGGCACGTTTGCTCCCAAGAAAAGAAGAAAAAAGAAGGTAAGTGGGGTTGGGAGGGGTTGAGAGGGCAGGTAGGGGATAGTTTGCGGGGAGGTGGGTGGAGGAAATAAAAAACCTGAGTCCCCGGCAGGGGACAAAGGCAGCCTCCAGCCATGGGGTGGCTCGGAGCGGGGATTGCCCCGTTTCGAGCCTCCTCATTGGCTAAGGAACTGCCATGCCCCTCGCTGGGAACAGAGTACCTGGCGCACGCGGGACACAATAAAGTACACGGGACTACTGTGTGGTATGGCTTGGAAAAGAGCCAATCCACACGTAGTATTCCCGGTGTACAGCACGCGCCAGGTACTAATGATATGGTATTATCTTTAGATCTCAGGATTTGACAAAGAAATAGACACTTACAAAGCAAAAGACAGAGAGGATCACCACAGGTGTGAGAGGTGATGTCATTGGTGGGTGTTTTGGAACTAATCTAGAATAATAAATATATATATTTTTGCAAATTGCACATAATTTTGAAATACCCAATATTGAATACCAAACGACACAATCGCTTATATAATACGATTCAGGTCTATACCATACCTGGATTAGCAGAGTATAATTGGATTAAGTGAACAATAGGGTGAGTGTTAATTAATTATATTCCCATGGTGATGGGCACAAACTTAATTCAATATGGAGATCAGAACCATGGTATCAATAATTTGAGTAGTCCATACACGGGTGACAAACTAGCCTATTGACATTAGAATTTGGCCTAGAGATAACAATCGTTCTGTATTTTGGTTGGACACGAATAACAAATGAAGTGTGGTTGTTTCATTTTATTTTGGAGAATTCTTTAGAACCAATAACTTGGTGAATCACCTTAAAGGGTGCCTATAGTGTTAGTAGATAATATGTGATGTATATAAAAATATGTGATATATCTTGTGTGCTCCCCCACTGTGTTGTTTCTTTTATGTTTCTTTGGTCTTTTGTATTCTCTTCTCTTGAACATAGAATGGGAATTATGTATTGAATTGAAAATGGAGGAATATTTTAAGTTACTTTTAAGCCTTGATAAGGACTAGGGTTGAAACACGTGTCTGCTAAATTGGTCAAAATGTAAATGTTGTGTTAAATAGGACCAAGATTCTCTGGTAACTTGCAATAATACTTGAAAAATGTTTGTTAAATGTCAGAGTAAAAAATCATTATGACCACTATTAATGGGTGAGTGCTTTTTTTAGGATTAACATATTGTTTTAAGCACCTTTGAAACGTAGTCTAAACTTCCTGCACAATTCTTCCACGTTCCATGCTTATTGGTGCATTAAACGCCAAAGCTTCCATAAACCTTACCCATTACCTACTAGATAATGTCTCTCCCGATTTGCGTTTCCTTCCACCTTTCTCGCAGACTCTGGTCTGGAAATTCTTGATATCTCGTGGATTCCATCGACTGGAAGTTTCACCCAGAAATATTTGCGCAGTTGCAGAGGATTTTGGGTCCCTCAGACATTGATCTCTTTGCCTCCAGATTGTACGCACAAACCCCCAGGTACTTCAGCTGGGGGATAGATCTGGGTGCAGTGGGGGCTGACGCTTTTCTACACCAGTGGACCATAGCAGTCCATTATGCCTTTCCACCGTTCATCATGCTAATGAGACTTCTAGCGAAAGTCTGCAGAGAATTAGCAGAACTAGTGATAATGGTCCCACTGGGGATGTGCCAGGCCTGATTTCCAGTAGCGATCGAACTTTTCCTCGGATTTCCCGAGATTGATCCTGCACAGTCAGAACCTTCTACTCGGTATGAACGGCCAACCACACCTGCTAATAGAAGAGGGCAGTCTTTACCTGATAGCATGCAGGTTTTCAAGAAGAGATGGGAGCTGCATGGCATTTCGAAACTCGCTGCTGACTTCATTAGGGATTCCTGGGCGCCTTCCACCATTCTGAGCTATGGCGCTGCTTGAGGGTCGTTGGTCCAACTGGGGCGCAGAACACGGTATTGATCCCATTTCGGCACCTTTAGTCCAGGTACTCGATTTCCTAGCGGATGGATTTCACGATGGGTGCTCCTACAGTACACTCTGTGTTTACAGTTCTACGATATCAGCTGGACATGATGGGCTAGAGGGCAAACCTTTGGGAGTACTCCCCATAGTAGTGTGTTTACTTAAAGGAGTTAGGTTGCGAAAACCACCAGAACCCAAGAACCCAGTGCTCTGCGACGTAAAAGACGCGTTTCAATTGTTTCTCAACTACCCAGATAATGGCGACCTTTCTCTGTCCCATCAGTCAGGGAAGCTAGCAATGTTACTCTGCTTAGTGGCGTGTAGGGGAGTATCCAATGATGGACAGAAAGGTTTTCTACCCAGAGGGCGTAGCTTTCAGTACAACGAAAAGGACAAAATCCGATTCAAGATTCATTTCTTAACCCTATTTCCCGTAGAACAAAATGCTATATGTGGCACAATGTATGAACGATTACGAGCTAGCCACAGCCAATGTTAAACCGTTAGGAGTATCCCAGCTTCTCACAGTGCGTAGTAGGCCATATCACGCAGTAGCCACAGCCACAATAGCTAGTTGGGGCCAGAGAAGTCATGCATTGGGCAGGTATAGACTTATCCAAATTCTGCGCACACTCTGCGAGAGGAGCAATGGCTTTCAAAGCTTTTGCAGTAGGAGTATCTTTACAAGACATTATGTAAAGTCAGCGGAATGGTCTAAGTCAACCTTTAAAACCTTTCATTTTAAATCTATATCTCAAATGGCATTGAATTGTCTCAGTAGAACTGTGGTTTCGCCCCCGGTGCTATGGCCTTGCTCCTTTGAACGGGCATCCAGGATTAGGCGTTCTTTCCTCTGGAACAAGCGTTGTGCCACCTGGAATTGCTGCAGTGCTGTGTACCGTACGTTTGCCTGAACATGAATACTTCCTTTTTGAGTATGCATGTGACAGTGAATACTGTTTGTGTGCAGTCTCCCTTTCAAGGCTTGCGTGCTATTACCCCTGCCCCCGTGAGCGAATCACCCTGTAGGTCTTTGTGTGGTGCTTAATTCTGACGTTGTGTACTGCCGCACTTCTTTCAGCCTTCAGATTCCCACACCCTGAGTGCCGCCTACCCTTCTGGATTTGGGCCACACATTAGCCTACTTGAGTCCGTGTGCTGTTCTCCTGCTGTGTCTGTCCGCTGTCACATTTCTGAGCCTATGTGTTGTCCCTCTATTTCAAGCCTGGGCACTGTCTCCCCAAGCCTATGTAGTGTTCCCATCTCTCAGCCTGTGCGGGCCCTTCTTTTTTCCCGCCAACTTCGCCATTCCTAGTGATGATGTTCCATTGCTCAGTTTTCCATTTGGTTTTCCTTTCTGTGCACTTATGTGTTCAAATAAACATGACGTTAGTGTATACTTGCATATGAATGTCTTCTTATCTGTACATTCTCAGCCTTCCTTTACATCAAGTGTGAATTGGACGGTACCCTCTTAGGCATGTTCCTGCTTTGTTCTAGTCATGATGACTGCGCAGTGCTATTTCGAGTTCCCAATTTTCTGCCGAAGGTCGGTAAACCGGTGAACGACAGAAGGCCAAAGATTAGAATGGCGTAGCCCTCGTACACCTTGCTATAACTAAATACAAAGAACTATACGCTTTTTTTTATATATAGAGCCCCTGTTTACGCAGTACGATTCAAAAGCGGACATGTGCAACTTTTCTTACTGTTTTAAAAGTGAGCACATAGTAAAAAACAAAGTTACTGTTTAACAGTGTGATGTTGACTAGCGTAACAGTCAAAATTTGACCAAAGGGTGGAGTAAACGGATTCATTGGTATTTTTTCATCAAAGCTGCCTGTAAACATGGTTAAAAAAAGCTGGAGCAATAATCTGCCCCCTACTAAAAATGTGTACCTCTCTTGCAAACTGTGGAAAAGTGGTATAACTAAACTGGTAAAAAAAAAGACTACCTTTAAAAATGGCATATATTGCTTTTCTCTACTAAATATTTACTGCTCCTGGTGTGTATATGCAGACTTGGTATCTAGATAAGCACACAACTAGCTTAATAATTGGTTTTGCCAACAGCCTTAAGGGCATGGTGTAATAATACAAACAAGCTTGGGCAAAACCAATAGTTTTTGCTTTTGCAGTAGTTTGTTGTGTTTTACATTTCTAGACATGTATTTGTGTTGGTCCGCATGGGCCTAGTTTCAATCTGACGTGCCTTATTGTTACTTGAGTATTGAGCCTCTGCTCAATGATTGAATATTCTAACATCTGAAGCACGAAGGCTACAGCTTAAACAGATTGCTATGGAGGCCCATACATACAGTGCTATTGATCTCTGTACCATCCAGCATGACATCATCGAGAATGTTAGTGGAATACGATGGACTGGGTTCAAGGAGTTAGACAAGGACTAAAGATAAGGCTGAAGCAGAATTCGGATGAAGGAGAAGGACTGATGATGATGGGCGAACGAAGTACTAGGATGAAGGACTAGGACGAAAGGGAAAGCCTATGTTGAAAGAGAAGGGCGAAGTAGAAAGATTATGACGAAGCAGAAGGGCTGTGAAAAGGAAGGATGAAGGTCTGTGATGAAGCAGAGAGACGAAGGGGAGGGCTATGATGTAGGAGGAAGAGTGAGCAGAGTGCTGAAAGCGGAACCTACCAATTTCTCTCCAGCATTGTGCACAGATCGCTGTGATCTTGCCACTGACCTCCTTGTTAAAACCTGCCTTTCTGCATTGAGCGCCACGGAGTGAGGAGAGTGAACGAAAGGCAGCTAACGGCAGATTGAGGCGTGGGAGGTCTTGAGTCAGTGTCTACGACCTACACAGTAAGCTTGTTTTACTTTTGTGGTGCTTGTAGCCTACATATTGCTGCTGCATTTGATCATGTATGAACTAGGCAGCAAGTCAGCCCCGTGCGAATGTTCCACTAAAAGGGCTAGCCCCAGTGGGCTTCAATTAAAAATGGTGGAAGATAATGTCTTTACGACACAAACACCTGACTAAATGGACGTACTTCCAGTATCCGATAGCTCGAAGGGCATGCCTAAGCAATTACAACAAAACCAAAGGATTACCTGGGGCCAGATTACAGAAACTTTGCACCGGCGCAAGTGCAAAGTTGCATGGTATTAGCATCAGAGCAAAGTTTGCCCTATTTTTTAAATACACTGGGACACATTAGAAAACTGTTGCCCCATGACAAGGACAGTTAGACATATGAAAAGCACCAGGGCAAAAATTACCCTAGTGCTAAAAAAATACATTTTGTATGCATTTTTTGCATCAGGGCAAAGTTTGCCCTAGTGCAAAAATGCAGTAGAAATGCATCTTTTTAACACTAGGGCAATTTTTGCCCTGGTTCTTTTAATATGTCAAACTGCCCTTGTCATGGTGCATTAGATTTCTAGTGTGTGCCAGTGTTTTTAAAAAATGGGCAAACTTTGCCCTAGTGCTAATAGGGTGCACCTTTGCGCTTGCATTGGGGCAAAGTTTCTGTAATCTGGGCCCAGATCTGCAACAGGAACTCTTTGTGTTGCCGGAAAGGCACCCTGCAAAGATGTCGGGTGCTAAACAAAATCGTAGAGTCATCACTGACTTTTAGCCTAAAGCTGGATGTAGGACAGAAGCCCCTTAGAGCTTCAGCGATAATCAAATTGAACAGGTAGACAGTAATTTCATTAGTGATCACAGCTTTTTAGAACTGGTCAAGAGCACCAACACAAATCTTTTGTGTGAAGTCTATGGGCCTGATTCACAGAACATTTTCCTATGGCATTGCGCCATTATAAAACACTATATTATTATTGAAAAAATAGTTTTTTTCAGTAAAAAAATTAAAAAAACAATTTGGTCCCTTCCTCAAAAACATTGGATTCGGTCACTTCTATGGCATCGTCACAACTTGATGTCTCTAAAATATGGACGAAACGCCTTCCTTCCTTACAAAGCATAACATGGCGCTGGATTTGGACCAGCTCACCGAATCCTATGTATTACACTTTAAGAGACATGAATAACATCAAACTGTCCTCTCCTACTATTGCAGCATTAAATGTGGCTTTATGTTCCTTCTACTCTCTCTACTATTACATCAAAATGGAAGTCGGATCACACACGCTGACCTTTAGCGAGATAAAGGTTAGTTTGGAAATGATTGAGGCATCTTTTAAAATAGGAAAACATAGAAATAAGTGAGACTAGAGTCAATTGTGAAAGCAGGCAAGCGCCTACTCCTCGGACTCCATTACTTGTGGAGGAGGGAAGAAGGAACAAAGGCCAAGTTCAGAAGGATCCTCATGTGCGAAAGAACCCTCCACTGTTGCACCCCAAAAGGCAACTAAGAAATCTAAACATGGGAGAAAAGCTAATAACAATTTACGGTCCTCGTGTAAATTCTTGAGGACTCTCCAAATAACTGAACAAGCCGCGTCAACATTTTATTTACCACCAATCGCCTACTAACACAGGACCTGGCTGATAATTCAGCTGAAACCTCAATAGTGGATACCAAGGAGAAACAGCGGACCACATTGGAAGTAGTGCAGACTACCCTTGAGGAGCAAGTAAACTGCCCTATTTGTGCTAGCCTGCACAAAAACTGAGAACTACAAGTATTGGACAAAATACCTATTAATGTCCAGTGGGCTGGGATACTGAGTGTGGGCCAGTGTTCCCGAACTCGAACATTATTGGTGCCGAAGACAAATTCTGGCCCAGTCATTACACTAACCAAATTCATCATAAAATACAGTAATACACTCAAGGAAACAAAAAGTACTCAGTCACTCCCAATGTTTATGGCAGCAATGCAAACTGGGGATGGTAAGGCCACTAATAAAATAGAGATGTTAAAGAAAGTGAATCCATCTACAGGTTGCAAAGCTAACAACTTATTTCAAGCAATCCCACTCCATGATCAAAGTCTTGGGCCAATATTGATAATGTTCATGACATTTTGGAATTTTTACTCAATCTGTCCTAACAAATAATTTTAAACTGCCGAAATGTTCTCGGACTCTTTCACAAGATTCCACATTTTTGTCTTCTAACCTCTGCTGATATTGAAACAGCCTATTTTCATGATGAGTACCGAATGCACATTGTAATGCTACCAATAACATCAAAGAGGGTTCTGACTATGCTTTTGTGCTTTTGGCAGAAATTGACAATATATGTCAGATGCGATATCGCATAAGATTGGGAAAAATTCTGGCGCATGTTGGGAGAGAGGAAGCTTTGGAGAATTATTAAAAATAAGGGGCGACTCTTTAGATGGTTGGAGTGTAGAGCTGACAGAGAACAGTAATCCTGTAATCAGTCGGTGAACTTTTTCAATGACTGGTCTTGGTTACCTACTGCGTTATCCCGAAATGTTAGGAAGCTTGAGGATATGGGCACTAGCATTGCTGAAGAAAAATAAAAAAGTCCTTTCTTGGAAAACAAGACGTTACAACAGCTTAATTTATAATGAAACTGCTGAAACTATTTTTAATGCTCATATAGTGATACTCTTACAGGAAACTTGGTTGATGGCCCCTTTAATGTTGGATAGATATGTTCTAATACAACAAGACGCTATCCTCTCACAGGGCAGCAGACCCTCTGGTGGACTTGGTATAGCTGTTAAAACAGATGCCATAATTAAATATGAGATATATTTTAATCGTTTTTATGGCCTTTTGACAGCCAAGTATACTTTTAGGGGAGTCATTAACAACATAACAATCCTGTTGATCTCTCTTTATTGGAATCCAGCAGTCATAGTCTTGGAAGAATTTTTAGCACAACTTAATGAAGTTTTGAGTGCTTATAGTGAAGGTCTAGCTGGAAATCAAATCATCATTGGAGGCGATTTCTATTTGGACTGCCGACATGCAGAAGGGGTGAATGGTTCTGTTAAGTCATGCACTAAAAGTATCAATCTTCATCACACCCAACCGGCATCACCTCCTGGGACTGGCCACCAAATTGTGAACCCAATCTATCCAGGTAACCAACCAATTTGTAGTCCTCACATATATATTTATTAGTCTTAAAAATGACCCAGGAAGGTCGAAACATGTGTCGGATACTCCAATAAACATAGGTTGCACAAACACAGCCGTTACTTGTTTCATTATTTATTAGAGAGGTTATGCTCTAAAACCAATGTTAACGCCGAGGGCATGTGCCTAGGGTTTCACATCCACAATTGACTAAAAGTATCAAGTCTGGTAAGTCTTGGAGTGCTACGTTTTGTAGACTGGAACCGGCATGTGGCAAAATAGCTGTGTGGAAGGGGACGTGCCATGTGCCCCCACCTGGAAAAACAATACTGATAAAACATGCATTTGGTTCTTTGGACCTAGATGTTTGACAAAATGTAAAACATGAGTTGTGCTTGACACAGAGTTCAGCGATCATCGATGCTAAGTGCCACTTTTTCTACAGGTACAACCCACAATGTTAGTAGATTTATGAGTAATTCGATACTGGGTGCGGGTAGAAATAGATTAGCTAAGAGGATCTGTAATGTGTGCAACTTTCATTTGGGATTGGTTCACACTTACGACCATACAACATTACAAAATAAAAATCACAATGTGTACCTCAGAGGGTTTTTCAAAATTAATAATCAATCATAACCCCGAAGGAAAAACAAAGATATCACCTGAAACAGTGTCTACACCGATATGACGGTGAAGTACAAGAGAGGAAGGCTCAACTCAGGCGATCATTGCGACAATTACAGAAAGCTTACATCCCAATACTGGAAAAAATAAGAAATAACGAGAGCTGCGCAGGCCTATGAAAACTGGCATAAGGGCCACCGATTTCATCTAATACAAAAGGATAGTGATTATATGTTAGAGGTAACCACCAGGAAAAATGCCCAAAACATTTGGGATATTATCAATGAACTCTCCACAAAAGATGCTGACTTGCAGTGCAGCCCAATTACTGAGGAAATTTGGAAATCCCATTTTTTAAAATTTTTACGAAGCAAATATGACTGCTTTTCAGTTTATTTACCTCAAGAACATTTACTTGGTCTTTTAATATTGACATAGACCAAATTGAAACCTATATTAAAAAATTATCTAATTCTACAGCCCTATGGCCGTCCAGCCTTACTAACTATGTTTTAAAGGCCAACACGCTCCTGTGGGCTAGGATCTTTATGCTATTATTCAAGAATATCATAAGTACAAAATCTACACCTAATTCATGGAAAGGATCGATCATTGTACCTATTTTCTAAAAAAGGCGATCAGCCTAGTTCATCCAAATACAGACCGATAGCCCTGATTGATGCCGAAACCAAGATATTTGCCACTTACCTTTCAAGAGATCTTGAAAAATCGGTTGTTGATAACAACATTTCTGATGTTTGTTAATCTGCTTAGAATCACATGCTGTGCATAGTCCAACATCCAGTGGTCACTGCGGAGTATTGCATTTTGTTTTTCGTAGTCGAAAAGGGGACGTCGACATAGGCGTGTCTGTAATACTATCCCTATAGTAACGTGCAGTGTACCCAACATCCCTCACGCGTCAAGGTCCCTCAGATTATTTTTTTCCGCCCAGAATCTGGTCGCACTAATGCAGAGCTTGTTAGAGACAAATTGCTAATACCATTTATTCGAACCTCGGTTGTTTTTCTTTAAAAAATACGTTAAATCTTAATCCCTCCTTTGACGGCTAAGCTGTTCACCGCCGATTAAGACCTTCGGCGGCGGTGATTTCGACGGAGGTGATCCTTCGGTGCTGCTGAACACGTGGCCCGGCCTCGCCGGCCCATACAGTAGGGAGAGTGGGGGTTGTGGGACACTTCTGTTTCTTTCTAAGAATGCCTTTCTCTTTCACCCCCCTTTCCTTCAGGGTCGTTATCACTTTTAACTGTATCCTCAGCTATGGAAAGGACTCCTTTTAGATTTTGCCCGCGCTGTAAGGGCAAATTCACGTGGAAGGATAAGCATAAGCAGTGTAACCGTTGCTTACCCCTCGACCACAAAGAGGACGGCTGTGCGGCTTGTAAACTTCTCCGCCCAAAGACTTTAAAGGAC
Organism: Ambystoma mexicanum; assembly: GCF_040938575.1. Lineage (NCBI taxonomy): Eukaryota > Metazoa > Chordata > Amphibia > Caudata > Ambystomatidae > Ambystoma > Ambystoma mexicanum. The sequence continues at coordinate 1,478,272,109 of NC_090932.1, read as the reverse complement.
CGCAGGGTCAAGAGGTGGCCAGCTTACGCTATGTCTAGAGCTGATTCCTCACCCGCCGCCGCTGAATGTGACGAGGACAGTGATAACACTACCTCTGCATCGGAAGTTGTAGACCTCTCTAGGGAGCGCTCCCGCTCCTCCGCGTCTGTCCCCGGCCCCGACAAGTTCGGCTTACGCCCTACTTATCGGGATGTACACCCCGGCAACACTGACGTACACAAGAAACATAAAGATAAACACACAACCCATGGCACTTCATCAAAGTCGAAGAAAGCCCTAGCGCCAACGGAGCTGCTGGGCCTACCGGCGGCCTCTGCCGACCGTAAGGGTCTAAAGCCCTCCCCGCAACCGTGACCTGCGACTGGGCTGTCCACAGATAAGGGCGCTACCACCAAAAAGACATACAATGCGCCTTGTAAGAGAGCGCCCGTCGGCGACAAGGTCTTGGCACCGCCCAACACGATGCCAGATGAACTCTCGACGGACAGTTTAGTCGTCGAGAGCTTGGCTCGAATAGTCTCCACTGATGCTCAGAGACGGGCGGCGAAGGATTCGCACAAAGCCAGGGAGACGCCAAGACAATCGGAATGCAGGCAGGACCCTCCTCCTACGTCGAAGGAAAGACCTAGCCCACAAGAAGGCTTTTCAGAAGGCGAGGGGAGTTTATCCTCGACGTTATATGAAAGAGCTAGATGCCTACAGGCGGAAGAACTTCCCTTTACGCCTCCAGACCGTTCTGGGCTACCCCAATGGACTTTAGAAAGATTCCAATCATGTATGGATAAGCTGGATAGGTTCATGTCCACCCCTGCACATGTAACACTCAAAAGATCAATCAAGAGAGGTACTTCTTGAAGACCCCAGGGCTAAATACCCAAGACTATTTAACCCACTTCAAGAGGAGGTTAATACATATGACCTCACTGAAGAAGACTCTCACTTCCAAGAGGATGAGGAGTTCCTAAATGTTGAAGATCAACAAAACCTATAAGAAGAAGAAGGTTTTGAGGAAACACCAGACATGGGTGGTTGGGGGCTTCGATGAAGACCCAGATGGAGGTGGCTCACAGCCTTGGCAGTCCCCAGGAGCGTCGACAGACCCTGACGTTCTGGACCTGTCCTCTCCTCAAACCACACCAGTCAGAAACCCGTCACCTATAGATGACCAAACTACTTTCAGTGCGCTACTACGGAAAGCAGCAGCACATTTTGAGATTGATACAGGGAAAATTACTCCTGAAATAGATTTTGTAGAAAAAATCATCAAGGAGAAACCACCTACTAGCCAGGCCATTCCCCTTCTCGCCTCAGTCAAGAGACGACTTATTCCATCGTTACCAACACCGGCGTTGGTTAAAGGGGTGAACCCTAGAATTGAGAAGCTGTTTAGTCCCTCACCCTCTGGCCCATTATGCATTAAGGGTCACTCAATACCTGATTCCTTGGTAGTAACCACCCCAAGGGAAAGGGCAGGGGTTACACTATCTACTAGCGAAGCACCCCCAGACAAAGAAGGAAAGAAGCTTTACGTCCTGGGAAAGAGGATTAAAGCCTCTGCAGCTTTTTCCACCAGAATTGACAATAACAATACCTTACTGGCAAGCTATGCTGATGCCCAATGGGGAAGGTTACGCCAAGACATCGAAGAAGTCCCTGAGCCCCTACGAACTTGCTTGTTAGCCACTGTAACGGAAGGTACCCTGGTTAACCAAAGCATCATCAAAAACACACTAGATGCTGCAGAGACGGCTGGCCAGTCTTTAGTTCAGGGGATACTTCTCAAGCGTCATGTCTGGCTCTGGAACTCAGGTTTTAAACCAGAGACCCAGTCGACGCTCATCAGTAAACCAATCGAGGAGTCCAACCTGTTTGGTAAAGCGGTGGATGACGTGCTAGAGACTGCTAAGAAAGATTTTGATACCCTAAAAACTCTAGACCAGATCTCAAGGCCTCCCAATAAGCGAGGTTACGGCAACAGATGCTTTTTTCGAGGCCAACGACAACAACAACAATACTCCTCAGCAAGCAACTGGTCCTCTACTCAAGGAACCAGCGGCTATACGCTCAGAGAGGACAACGTCGTGGCAAGGGAAGAGGTCGGGGCCCTACTCATAGAGGCTCCCCGGCTACCAACACCAAATGACCCGAAGGTTCGTGTCCCCTCCCATGCATCGCTGGTCTGGGGCCGGTTAACATCTTTTCTACCAGCATGGGAGGGAATTACAGACCGCTGGGTATTGTCAACCATAGCCCACGGTTACTGCATAGAATTCAGTGGGTCCCCTACGTTCAGACCCCCAAGGGGAAGACGCCTATCACCAGAGCACCTCGCCATCCTTCTTCAAGAAGTCGAACTGCTACTAGAAAAAGGAGCAATAGAGGTTGTGCCTCTATCACAGGTAACAGAGGGTATTTATTCAGTGTACTTCCTTGTACCCAAAAAGGATTTAACAATGCGCCCTGTACTAGATCTGCACCCAGCGAACAAATTTGTCAAACCTCAAAAATTTTGTATGGTGACTTTGCAGGAAGTAATTCCCTGCTATCTCAGGGGGATTACATGGCAACACTGGACATGAAAGATGCATACTTTCATATTTCAATGCTGCCAGCGCACAGAAAATACCTCAGGTTCATGATAGAGGGCACACACTACCAGTTCAAAGTGCTACCCTTCGGCATAGCGTCAGCACCGAGGGTATTCACGAAGGTAGTGGCCCACCTGCGCAGGTTGTCCATCCCAGCATATCCTTACCTCGACGATTGGCTCATAACAGGGGATTCCTACGAGACATGCTTCTCAAATACCCAAAAGACTGTAGACGGAGGCCACCAGGGGGCGCGCAGGCAATGGCTGCCTGAACGTGCTGCTCTCCCCGAAGCCAGGCGTCCAGCGGGATTCGAGCCCCCCCGAGACCCCCCCGGCGGGACCAACACGGCGGACGGAGCGGGTGAACCCCCAGGGCCCCCCGTGGGAAAAAGAACGGAGCCCACAGACCCCGGGGTTCCCGAGGAAGGCACAGCGGAGGAGGACGCGGCCCGGACGCGTGAACGCGTCCGAGCGAGCACCGCGTCTGAGGCCCCCTCGCCGCGACGAGTAGCCGTAGGCCCGGAGGCCCGGCGGCGGCTTGGGAGACGGGCTCCCCCCTCGCCCCACCACCCGGAACAGAGGAAAGGAGGCACAGCGACCGGCCAGGAGCCCCCGTGGCTGGCCCCGCTCGAGCGGAGAGGTCCGGCGCTCGGCCTTCCCCGCCCCCATCGGGCTGCCGCGGACCGCGGGGTCCCGGAGGAGGGGGGCGAGGGGAGTGAGCGACAACGACGCGGAGGGGCCCAGACCTGCCCCCCCCCCCGCTGGCGCGAGTGGGGACAACCACCCGCGCCTCAAGAACACCGCGGGGAGGACCCCCGTGGTGCATTGACTCCGCCCTGCCCCCCCCCCCTGCGGAAGGAAGAACTCAGGGCGGACGGGGTGAGAGGCCCCCGCCCGCCGTTGGTGGGGCGTGTGCCCGCCCCCACCTCCCCACACACCACAAGATCCCTCGGGCGCAACGCCGAGGCGGAGGAGCCCTCCGCGCCCACGGGCCCAGGCCGCACGGGCCAGAAGAAGCGTACCGCGGAGTCCCGGTGGAGGGGGGCGAGAAGAGTGAGCAGCAGCAACGCGGAGGGGTCCGCCCCCCCCCCCGGAACGCCGCGGGGAGGACCCCCGGGACATACCGATTCCACCCGCACGGGCCAGAAGAAGCCCCGGAGCACGGGGAACGACATCGAGAGGGGTGTGAGGCCCCCACCCAGGAACGGGTGGGGCGTGTGCCCGCCCCCCCTAGGCAAAGGCCAACCCCCAGGAATGAGCCTAGCCCCCATCTGAACCGCGGAGGGAGTTCGGATACTGACCCGGAGCGGGTGGGGCTCGACACTGCTAAGTGCAGGTGAACATCAGATGAACTGGCGGGAAGCCCTACAGGGATACCGTTTCCAGGAGACCCCCAGAGGCAACATGAGCGCGGACCCCAAGGAAACCATGGCCCGACAGGAAGATGCGGCCCCCTCGTCGGCAGCAATGGAAAGAGGCTTTGCCTCGATCTTGCAGGAAATCAGGGACATGCGTTCAGATATAGCCCAGAAATTTGAAAAAATGGACCAGAGGGTGGACAAGGTCGAAGATAGACTATTACAAGTGGAGGCCAACCAATCATCGACAGCAGCCCAGGACATACAACTATGTATGAGGCTGGAAGCCCTGGAGAAGAGGGACGAGGAAAGGGCTCGACAGATGGACGACTTTGAAAACAGAGAGAGGCGGAACAACCTCAGAATTTTCGGTGTGCCTGAAGCGGAGGGGGAGACGGAGAGGGACGTCATTCGAATAGTGAAGGATATCATCACCCTCCTATTCGCAGAGGCAATGACAACCGAGCCAACATTCGACAGGGTGCATAGGGCAGGGGGCAGAGCGGGGGCCCCCCGGTCTATTTTGGTCCGCTTCCACTATTACTCCGAGAAGACAAAGGTGCTGGAGGAGGCCCGAAAGGCCAGAGAAATCACCTACAACAACGCCCAGGTCTCAATATATCAGGATCTTTCCTCCTACACGCTGGCCAAGCGCAGATCATGCCGACCCCTCACACTACTATTCAAGGAGCAGGGCGTGCGCTATAGATGGGGCTACCCCTTCTCCCTGAGCTTTGAATACAAGGGCCGACGCTCAACCCTGATCACGGAAGACGACATCCGGAACGCTATTCAAGAATATACAGCAGAACCGCACCCCCGGAGAGGTCCAGTGGGACCAGAAAACCTCAGAACGAACAGCCCCGGTCCATCCGGGGAGAGGAGAAGGCGCACCGGCGCAAGGAAATTTCGGAAAATGAACACTCCATCTCCAGCAAAAGAGGGAGAACGGCACGACTCCGAGGACTGAGAACGGGGGTGACCTACTGAATCCGGGACGGACATGCGCAGATTCGGAGAGTATACCACTACCACCGTCTCCACGAACAGCAAGTACAGGGGTCACATGGTCGAGATACGACCGGGGGGGACCGTTAGGGGCTCGAGGGGATGAGCTTTATGGGTGAAATGCCTGGCCGAGGTGGGCAGGCTGGTGGTTCGGCCAAAAGCCAGCAATGGCAGAACTAATTGGCTGGACGCCGGGGAGGGGGGTGGGGGCATATTCGGGAGTAGGGGTTGTTCAGACACTGTTGGGACACGGTGGGCAGTTGGGGAGTTTCAGGCCCACCGGGGGGGGAGGGGGTGAGATCCGTAAAGTAGAACCAAGGGAGCATGCGAAGGAGAGAGACACGTGGGTAATGACTGAGAGGGAGGGAACCTGGGACTATGGCTGACAGTCTACCTGCCCTGGGAGTGGGATCCCTCAATGTACGAGGCTTGAATACGCCCACAAAGAGATCCCTGGTCTGTAGAGAGTTCAGAAGGGCCAACCTCGACATCCTCTTCTTGCAGGAAACCCACTGGCCACGGGGGAAGGAACCCAAAATCCGGGGAGGAGGTATCGGGGAGGTCTTCAGTGCCTCCCATAAAAACAAAAAGAGAGGGGTGGCCATCCTGGTTGCGAGGAACGTGGGGCTTGAGAAAGAGGCAGTGCTGAAGGACCCTGAGGGGCGCTACCTGATGGTGCGGGGAACCCTACAGGGAGCCCCACTCACCCTAGCCGTCGTCTACGGCCCAAATGAGGGCCAAATCCAGTTTTGGGAAGAGGTGAGGGATAAACTTAAAGGCTTTGTCCATGGGACGGTGGTGGTGGGGGGGGATTTCAACATGGTCCTGGACCCAATACGGGACAGGAAACGAGTCGGTCCCCAGGCCCCCAGGGCACTCGATGAGATCATGGCACGGGGCTTCCAGAGGGTCAACTCGGAGCTGGGCCTGGTGGACACGGTCCCGTCCCCTAGAACGGACACCCCCATATTCACTTACTACTCATCCGTACACACATCATTTTCCCGGATAGACTATGTCCTGGTGGATGAAACCTTGTACCCATTTATCTCTGGCCACAGGGTGGACCCAGTCCCCTGGTCCGACCACGACCTGGTTCGAGTCACCATAGCGAGAGGGGGCTTTAATGAACACAGGGGAAGATGGAAGTGTAACGACGCCCTCCTGAAGGACGAGGTCCTAGCCCAGGAAGTCCTTGACGCCATTACAGAATTTTTTGAATTCAATGACAACGGTGAGGTGCGTACACACACCCTGTGGGACGCGTTTAAAGCAACCCTGCGGGGAGTCCTGATCCGACTGGGAACCCGGAGGAAAAGAGAAAGGGAAGCCCAGGAGAGGCATCTGAGGGGAAAAATTGCCCAACTTCAACCGGGAGGCTCCCCCACGGAGCCCTTAGACCGGGACCGGGTGGCAGCCCTGGACGACTATAGGCTCCGACTAAAAGACCTTCTCCTCCACAAAACAGAGAGAAGCCTCCACCTGATTAAACAAAAGTACTATGAAAAGGGGGACAGGGCGGACAGGATTCTAGCTTGGAGGCTGAGGGAAGTACAGAAGAGTAGAATGGTGAAGGCAGTAAAGAACGAGGTGGGGGAGCTGGGGCATGACACTCCTCACATTGGAGAGGCCTTCCGCCGATACTACGAAAGGCTATACTCGTCTGAGTACAGAGGGGACGGGGGGGAGATTGAGGAATTCCTAAACTCCATACAGGTCCCGTCTCTGACTAGGGAGATGGCGGAGGGGTTGGAGGGTCCGGTGACTGAGGAGGAGGTGGAACATGCGATCAGCGGCATGAAGGTGGGCACTTCCCCGGGCGAAGATGGATACTCAGTGTACTTTTATAAAAGGTTTCGGTCGGCCCTCGCCCCCCACCTGGTCAGGGTGTTCAATGCGGTCCTGGAGGGTGGTCCACTCCCGGACTCCATGATGGAGGCAATCATTGTAGTGCTCCCCAAGGACGGTAGAGACCCCACGGAGTGTTCCTCCTACCGCCCGATCTCCCTGCTGAATATTGATGTCAAGATCCTGGCCAAGGTCATCGGGAGCCGGGTGGAGGGGGTCCTACCGAAGCTGGTCCATGGGGACCAGGTGGGGTTTGTTAGGGGGAGACAGGGCTCGGACAACATTCGCAAGTCCATAGACCTGTTTCATTACGCCCAGGTGTCGGACCTAGATGCGAGCGTCCTCTCCCTGGACTCAGAAAAGGCATTCGACAGGGTCGAGTGGAGGTTTATGGAGCTCACTCTCCGGAAGATGGGCTTCGGGACCCACATTAGGGACTGGGTGGCCGCACTGTACAGGGCCCCTAGGGCCAGAGTCCAAGTGAATGGTAGACTGACGGCCCCACTCCCTCTATCGCGAGGAACAAGACAGGGATGCCCACTATCCCCATTGATTTATGTCCTAACTATGGAACCCCTGGCAATAGCAATCAGATCACACCCAGACATCAAGGGGATCAGGAGAGGCGATGTAGAATTCAAGCTCTCCCTGTTTGCAGATGACATTCTGGCCTATCTGGTGGACCCAAGATCCTCACTCCCACCTCTCCTGTCCCTGTTGTCCGCATTTGGGAGATTCTCAGGCCTAAAGATCAATACATCTAAATCAGTCCTCCTCCCTATGAGAACTCAGGACCCAGGACTAGACTCCCGGGACAGTCTGGGGGGAATAGCGGTGGGGAAGACCTCAATTCGATACCTGGGGATCCTCCTGACCAGGGACCTGCACAAACTCGCCCCTGCCAACTATGACCCTGTTATGTCACAGATCACCGCCGATTTAAGGAGATGGGGCTCCACGATCCTGTCCTGGTATGGCCGCATGACGGCAGTGAAGATGAATATACTCCCGCGCCTACTATACCTTTTCACCGCCCTCCCCGCCATCGTCCCCAACCAAACATTCAGGGTCCTCCAGAACGCGGTGCGCGAGTTTGTATGGCAGGGTAGGACCCCGAGAATCGCGAAGGCCGTTCTTACCCTACCTAGAGAGGAGGGGGGGTTCGGGCTCCCTGATTTTCACCTCTATTTCCGCGCCGCTCAATTGCGCGTCCTCTTGGAACACATGAGGGAAGGGATGGGCACATACTGGTCGTATCTGGAGGATATGGATGCGCACCCACTTAAGGTACGCGACCTCTTATGGGCCCCACCTAAATTCATCCCGAACAGACTCAAATCCCACCCAACACTGGGAGTTCTCTGGGCAATATGGAGGGAGGGCCCCCAAACGGCACACCTGACATCATGGCCGTCCCCGATGTCCTCCCTTTGGGGCCACCCATTTAGACTGGGAAACAAGGGGTTCCGTAATGCACAGTCCTGGTCGGACTCAGGGTTGGAATGGGCAGGACAATTGTTCAAAGAGGGAGATTTCCTACCATACGAGGATTTGCAGACCGCCCTCGGCCCGGAGACAATCTCCATATTCGAGTATCTCCGATTGAAGGGTATCCTGTGCGATCAAGCATGGGGCCAGCGGCTAAAGAGGCAGATGACCCCCTTCGAGAAACTACTCGATACTGCAACCTCCAGGAAGGGGGCGGTATCTGCAATGTACAGAATCCTCAACACGGTTGACCTGGAGAAGAGGAGGGGGTTCCGCACTTTCTGGAACGAGCTGGCCGGGGAAGAAATATCTGAGGATTCCTGGTCGAGGATATTCAAAATAGCATTCCACGGGAACCTGTTCACTGCAGACATGGAGCACAATTTTAAAATTCTACAGGGGTGGCACAGAGATCCCATCAAACTGTCAAAAATGTTCACGGGAATTTCCCCCGCCTGCCCGAGGGGATGTGACCAACCAGGCACGAGGGGCCACATGTGGTGGCACTGTCCGAAAGCGCAAACATACTGGGAGAGGGTAAGGGGCTGGATCGCCGAAGTCACAGAGGAATCGCTTCCCCACAATCCCCTAACAATACTGCTGGGCCTCCCCCCAGAGGATACGGAGGTACACAGATACCCGAGGATGTGGGAAACAATGCTGAGGGCCGGGAGGGTGGCATTGGCCCAGAAATGGAAGAGCAGGGGGATGCCCACAAAGGAGGATTGGACACACAAGGTTAAAAACATGTTCTTGATGGACAAACTAACAGCGATGATGAACAATGACATGAACTCCTTTCAGGCTAACTGGTACGGAGTACAGCAGATCTGGGGATGGGAGGTCCACTGAGGCTCGAGGAGGGAATGTGGATGGAAATGAGGACCCACGTCCCGGGGGAGAATGGGCGACATACAGCCTATCACGCAGTTGGAATTTTCTTGCTTTTTTTCCCGAACTCCGGTCATACAAAGTTTGCAACGCATCTCCCTGCAAAGGGGGTTCTACTGGATCCAAGTTAATGGGGGGGAGGGTTTGTTTTTTCCTTTTTTCTTCCTTTTTCTTCTCTGGGGGGGCGGGGGGGGGGCTCTTCCTCTTTGAGGGCTGATGACATGTTGAATCTATGGTAATGCTTCCAGCCTGTTTGTTATATTATGAAAATGTTAATAAAATAAAGTTTAAAAAAAAAAAAAAGACTGTAGACCTTTTGTTCCAACTGGGCTTCTCCATCAATGAGAAGAAGTCCAGCCTAGACCCCAGCCAGGTCAAGCAATTCCTAAGGGCTCTAATTCGAACAAAGGACGTCCTCGTCTTCCCCTCCAACGAGAGGGTCCAAAATATGCTGTTTCAGATCCCTCAATATGTAGCCGGTCGAGAGGTGACGGTACGCAAAGCAATGCGTTTGCTAGGAATGATGGCGTCATGTATATATTTAGTACCTCACACGCGACTGCGCATGCGCCCAATGCAAGAGTAGCTCATCAGCCAGTGGTGTCAGTCCAGCGGACAATGGGACGATCTAGTGGTGGTCTTGCAGGCCTTGGTTCTCTCGCTGCGGTGGTAGTCGAAGGAAAACCTCATAATAGGGAAACCATTTGCCACCCCCACAGTGGAAGCCACTCTAACCACAGACGCATCCCTTACAGGATGGGGGGCTCACCTATCCCATCAGACTGCACACAGAGTTTGGACTCCGAGTGTAGTGTCGAAACACATACATTTGCTGGAACTACTAGTGGTCTTCAAAGCACTGCTTTCCAGGCTCACCTGCAGGGGAAGACAGTACTGGTCCTCACAGACAGCACCACAGCCATGTACTACCTGAACAAGCAAGGGGGCACTCACTCTCCAGGACTGACCAAGCTGTCCCAAAACATCTGGAAGTGGGCTCTCAAACACAACATGTTTCCTGTTGTCACAACACATACCAGGGGAACTCAATGTGCTAGCAGACGAACTCAGCAGAGACTTCCCTCTACCCACAGAATACGAATGGCGATTACGAGAAGACATTGTCGCCGACGTTTTCACGCAATGGGGCTTCCCAGAAATAGATCTGTTCGCAACTCTGGAGAACACCCAATGCCAAGATTACACCTCCAGGTACCCCCAGAACCGCTCCAAGGGGAACGGTCTCTGGATAACATGGTCAGGGAAATTTGTTTACGCTCCCGCCCCCCCCCCCCCGACTCCCCTTCTCAACAAGGTAGTGCACAAGATGCACCAGGAACCAGTTACCATGATACTAGTGGCCCCTATGTGGGCCCGACAACCCTGGTTCGCTCACCTAATGGAAATGTCATCGTCTCCACCGGTGAAACTACCCTGCCCGTACAACATGCTGTCGAAGGACAGGGGCAGAACGCTGCACCCATGCCCACAGGCCCTTAATTTAGCAGCCTGGCTCCTGAGGTCATAGAATTTGGACATTTGCAGCTCCCTCAAAGATGCATGGACATCCTTAAGGAAGCAAGGAAACCGAACACTCGTTACTGCTACTCCAGCAAGTGGAAACGGTTTGTCATCTGGTGTAGAGGAAAGAGCATCAACCCTGTTGACTGCTCTCCCACACAGATTGTTCTTTACCTGACTCACTTCTTAGACTCAGGGTTAGTCTTTAATTCTATTAAAGTTCATCTAGCTGCACTTTCCGCATACACCACGTCTCAACATAAGGTCTCATGGTAGAAAGTTCCAGTTATTAAAGCCTTCATGGAGGGAGTAAAGAGGATCCACCCTCCTATATCTAACCCAGCTCCCGGATGGGGCCTAAACGTGGTACTAACCAGGCTCATGGGCTCCCCCTTCGAACCCATGCACAAAGCAACACTTAAGAACCTTATTCTTAAAACCGCTTTCTTAATAGCTATCACCTCCATTAGGAGAGTAACTGAACTACACGCGCTCTCTATACTACACCTCTTTGTAACAGTTCACAAGGATAAGGTGGTTCTACGCACACATCCTAGGTTTGCACCAAAATTAATTTCTAAATGCCATGTCAACCAGTCTATAGAACTACCAACGTTCTTTCAAAACCCATCAAACTTGGGAGAAAAAAGCCTGCACACACTTGATGTGCGCAGAGCGGTCATGTTCTATATGGAAAGAACTAGACCACTGAGAAAGACTAATCAGTTCTTTGTCTCAGTGGTAGCAGGAAGAGAAGGAGATGCAATTTCAAAGTCCACTTTATCTAGATGGATTGTCCAATGCATCACTCTCTGTTACACTCTTGCTAAGAGAGAACTACCCTTCAAGCCAAGAGCACATTCTACTCGAGGCACTGGGGCTTCCATAGCATTCATTGCTAATGTCCCTGTGGAGTCCCTTTGCAAAGCGGCAACCTGGAGTTCTCTACACACCTTTACAAAACACTACTGTCTAGATGCCCATTCTAGATCTGATTCCCAGGTGGGACAAGCAGTATTAAGACATATTTTCTCTACTGTTCCTTCTCACAAACCACCTCCAACTCCGGGTACTGCTCGCTAGTCTATAACCAGCATGTGATTCTAAGCATATTAACAAACATCAGAAGACATGCATTACTTACCCTAGAAACCTTTCTGATGATTGTATCTGCTTAGATTCACATGCGCCCACCCTTCCTCCCCGCTCGGATGGAAGGAACATAGACATCTTATTAATTTCTCTCTCTTTTATGTACTCACTCACGCCTAAGAAGGCTCCCTCAGGGCGAGGAAAAAATACAGAGGGACCTCGACGCGTGAGGGATGTTGGGTACACTGCACGTCACTATAGGGATAGTATTACAGACACACCTATGTCGACGTCCCCTTTTCGACTACGAAAAACAAAATGCAATACATGTGACTCTAAGCAGATACAATCATCAGAAATGCTTTTACATTAAGTAATGCATGTCATCCAAATAACAAACCGGTTTACTTATTGGGAATGGAACCACAGTGAGTTGACTGCAGGAAAAGGCCTGGCAGAGGGGAGCTGTGCCAACATATGCAGCCGTTATAGACTTCTCCCATGCCTTTGATACAGTGAACAGAGAAATACTCGGGCACAAGTTGAGAAGATGGCATGTACCTGAGTCTTTGTTGGCAACTCTTGAATATTTACACAAGGGCACTTATCTGCAAGTGTTATTGAATAGGCAGAGAAGTCTCACAAATAGGTTTAACGTTCTTAGAGACTTGCTGCAAGGGTGTGCACTTGCCCCGTGTCTATTTGTCCTTGCAGTTCTTGGAGAAACACTCCTTGCTGATGGTCTGGTTACACCGTGAATCAGCAGTTTATCTATATAGTGAATGTCTTATGCAGCAAACATAATTTTGTATGACAATACTCAGAGAGGTCTGAAATATTTAATAAGGGCCATTGAAAAGTATGCCTCATTGAACAAACTGAAAATGAATCCAAACCAGACCACTATAATTAGATTTGTCCCATGCCCTTGGAAAAAATATTGCAATAGCTGGGCTATAGAATAAATGCCATTAGTTCACTAAAGCCAGGTTGCCTATTTGGGCTTTGCACTAGATAGTCATAGATCACTTATTTCTTGGATGAACAGGTTGCGCAAATTAGACGAATTAATGTGAAATATTATAGACTCACGCTGCTTCCTTTAATTGATTTCTATAAAACAAAAGTGGTGCCCTTGTTGCTGTATAGACAAGAGAATTTCATAATTTGTGAAAGTGTAAATTGCAGTGTAATTGAATCCTTAGTTTGAAAGAAAGCATTGTATTTACCAAATTCAGTGTCCATCCCAGTGTAAAGCTATGAACTTGGCATTTCGTCTATGAGGAGTTGGTTAAACTGTAAAGTATTGGCGTTTTACAAAAATATCTTGATGTCAAATGATGATATCTGATATACATCCATTAAGGGAAAACATCAGAGAATGAACTCTGGTCCTATCATCACTTTTTGAAATCGAGCAGAATATAAACTAAAGAATAATGATTGCACAAAGGAAGAGCTATGCAGAAATCCATCTGAGGTAAAAACAATGTTTCTAACTGATTGGATTGAAACGATAAAATCAATGCACAAGTTGGAGATTCACGCAAGCATGTCTCTCCTAGATAACCCCTTGGGAGAGCACCCGAGATATTTGAAGACATTTCCAAACTCTTTCCTCAGACAGCAATTCTTAGAGTTTGGGATGAACATCATCTCAAAAAATCAGATACAAAGCATAAGAGATCATACTAAATCTGTATCTGAATTATGCTCAATATGTAATGATGGTTCAAGTGTTCATACCCTAAGATCTGGGAATCAACTGTAAAGCCCTATTCAAGCTAAAAGTAAGTTCCTTCAGTAGATTTGTCTCGTGTGAGAATTGGACTACCACTGACAAATGTTGGCTGAGACTGTCTGAGGGAAATTAATATGGTTTAACAATAGCAGCATTAAAATACTTAAAGCAACTAAATATGATATCATCTACTCAATACACTTATAAAATAGATTAACAATTTACTTACCCCTGGTAACGTTCTTTCGATTGGATGTTCCTCCCACGTATTCCTCATCTTTAGATATTTTCCCTTTCAGCTTTAGCTGCTTCGGAAAAAATATTTTGGCAGAGGGCGCTTTTTGTCGATGCGGTCGGCTTGATGTCCCTCGAGTGCCTTCCGTCTCAAGTCGACATCATCACTGGTGTGTATATATAGCAGGCGCAGTGCCCGTTAGCTTCAGTTCTGTTTTCACGCCACATTCTTATAGAATTACCGGCATCAGTGTGTCCAAGACAGTATCAGACCTTGGAAGAGCATAATGTGTAATGCACAGAAATTGTACTGCAGGGTAGGTTGGGACGGGCGATGAGGAAGAAGTGGGAGGAACATCCAATTGAAAGAACATTACCAGGGGTAAGCAACCTGTTCTTCAAATGGATTGTGTCCTCCCACGTATTCTTCATCTTTAGATAGACTCCCAAGGCAGCGACCGTTTTGGAGGCGGCAGTACGAATTTTCAGATTTATTTTCCAGATTTGTCATGGACGGAATGTATGACTGCCTTTCCAAATCCTCCTTCCTGGCTTGAAGACAAATCCAGGTTGTAATATTTTGTGAATGTGTTAATAGTAGACCAGGTGGCTGCCGCACAAATGTAATTTATTGGCACCCCTCTTAGCAAAGCTGAAGACGTTGCCATGCCCCTTGTGGAATGGGCCTTTAGGCATTCTGGGGGATCTTTCCTGGTAAGCTTGCAGCATCCTGTAATGCCTAGTATTATCCATGTGAATGTTTGTTTTGTGACGGCCAGGCCCAATTTGTGACCAGTGTACCCCACAAAAAGCTGGTCATCTTGACATATCTTAGCCATCCGTGAAATGTAAAAGCTAAGTGCCCTTTTTGGAACTAGCCTGTGTAGCCTTTCCTCTTCTTTTCCAGGATGTGGAGGTGGATAAAATGTTGGCATCACAATTTTCTGATATATGTGAAAATCCAACACCATTTTTGGAAGAAAATGTTGCTTAACTCTTAAGAACAACCTTGTCCTTGTACAAGGTTGTAAATGGTGGTTTACTAGATAAGGCCTGTAAACTCGCTCACCCTGCATGCTGATGTTAAGGCGACTAATAAGATGGTCTTAAAAGTCAGCAGTCTCAATGGACACGAATGGAGCGGCTCAAAAGGAGCACACATAAGACATTTTAATACAAGATTCAGATCCAAAATGAAAACTTGAAATGGTGAAGGAGGGAACACATTAGTAAGGCTCTTTAGAAATTGTATAACCAACGGCATCCTGAAGTACGACACCTCCTCCGACGTGTGCTTGAAGAGCCCCAGATTTGCCAAGTTTAATAAGTAAGATGAACACCATAGGTTTATTGCACTGAAAATGGTCCACATTATTTTCCCTGCACCAGCTGCAGAATTTGTTCCAATGGCAGCAGTACAAGGATTTGGTTGCTGGCATTCTGGGCAAAAGAAAAATCTCCATTACGTCATCTCGGAAGTCCCAATCCTTATATCTCAACCTCTCAGAAACC
Organism: Ambystoma mexicanum; assembly: GCF_040938575.1. Classification (NCBI taxonomy): domain Eukaryota; kingdom Metazoa; phylum Chordata; class Amphibia; order Caudata; family Ambystomatidae; genus Ambystoma; species Ambystoma mexicanum. The sequence goes on along the minus strand of NC_090932.1, from coordinate 1,478,256,826 downwards.
ATGCGTGAAGGTTGAGTGTCTTGACCTCTGGATGGAGAACCTGACCCTCCTCCCGTGAGAGAAGGTCCTCTCTTTTCGGAAGACTCATTGGAGGGCAGGTAGACATGTCCAGTAGGTCCGGGTACCACGTCCTCCTGGCACAATCCAGAGCAATTAGCATCATGGATTTCCCAAACTTTCTCAACCTCCTCATGACTTGAAGAATGACAGGGACTGGAGGAAACACGTACAGTAGTGGAAACTCCCAGTCCACTATGAATGCGTACCCTAGAGCTCCTCTTGGCGGAAATTGCCTGGAGCAATACAGGTGTGTCTATCTGTATATGCCTTGAATGATATACAAAACGTCAGACACGTGTTTCGGTTGATAATGTCAGGTTTTACAACAATAGCCCTTGAATTGGTTTAACCTTTGTCAGGACAGAAGCTCTATGCCAGATGTGCCTTGCTTTAGAGGTGGGTGGAGTGAGGGTATGGAAATGAAAATACCATGTGACGTTATGTATATCATTCAAGGCATATACAGATAGACACACCTGTATTCAAGAAAGGGTGTTAGAACTTTGTGTTAGTTGTTTCTGATAGATGGGTATAGAAATGAAAATACCATGTATTGATTTAGATGGAGGGATTGAATGTATGAAGGCATGAATGCATATGAGCTGTGTAGTAAGTGACTGTGAGATTATCCATGTGTAATAAAAAATGTTGTGTATTATGATTTGTATAATGAAATAAAATCATTTCTGTGAAGATTTAACACAAATCCTATCTGGTCAGCCTCCATCTATTGGTCCATATTTTTACTTTATACTGTATCTTAACCTGGAGGACCATAGATTATTTCCAGGTACCCTTCATAATTTTAAAATATGTTCTGCACAGTAGTAATGACCCTATACCTCCACTCTTTTTGAGGTAGTAGATGGCCACTGTGTTGTCTGTCATTATCAGGACATTCTTTCCCTGTACAGAGGGCAGAAAGGCCTTCATCACAAGTCTGATTGCCCTCAGCTCCAAACGATTGATGTGTAGTTTGGATTCCAATTGAGACCAACGACTGCTGATTGTCAGATTGTTGGCATGGGCTCCCCACCCCGTGAGTGAGGCATCCGTAACTACTTTTATCTCTGGCCATAGTTGCCAAAAAGGTTCTCCCTTCAGAATATTGTCCTCGCAGGCCCACCACAGGAGATCCTGTGCGACCCTTTTTGGAAACTGAAGCAGGTCTGACATCTTGCCCGAGAATTAAGACCACTGTGTCCTGAGAGCCCATTGAGGGATCTCATTCTCAGACGAGCCTCTGGCACCAGGAAAATACAGGATGCCATGAGGCTGCGATACCTCAAAAAATCAAAGGCTGCAAGACTCTGGGCATTGTGGAATTTGGTGACCGTCTGCAGAATGCGTTGAGCCCTCACCTCGGGTGGCGAGGCACTTCCCAAGGGTGCATCCAGGACTGCCCTGATGAATTGGAGCCTTTCAGATGGTATCATGTGAGACTTCTTGAAATTTAGGGAGATGGCCAGTCTGTGGCAGGTTATGCTGAGATGTTGCAAGGCCTGTTTGGGAGAACGAGCCCTGATCAGCCAGTCTTCCAGGTAGGAGTAGGCGTGAATTCCCCCAACCCCCTCTCCTGAGACTCGCTGCCACCACAGCAATCAACTTGGTGAAAATCCTTGGGGCGGAGGCCATCCCGAATGGCAGAACTTGAAACTGATAATGAGAACCGCTAACAGCGATCCTCGGGTACTTTCTGTGCTTGTGATGGATATGTAAGGAAGGCATGGTATGAAGAGTAAGACGGACACAAGTGACCACAGTTCAAGGGTGTCTATTGAACTTTCGCAAGGGTCTGATGAACGCCTATCTAAACCTAAATCTACAGATGGGAGCAAGCTATGACTGTAACGCTCACCTGATTCTCGCAGAGGCGCCGGTCTTGACTGGGCGACTACCGTATCTTCAAAGGTGATGTGCAGCACCCGGTTGGCTCTTTGGGCTGGACCTCTGTGCCCTGTATGCCTGACGTGCAGAGAAGATGTCTTAGGTAAGTGAATGCCGAGCTCTCCATCTGCCTCGGGGCAGGGTGCTGTAACCAGTTTCTTCACTGGATAGGTAGCGCAGGCCTCTTGACTTCAGAGGACTGCTGTCTGTCGTTTACTGCACGAACGGTAAGTTTCGAGTAACTCAAATGTCTTTAAAGTCTTTAATAATGATGTCTCTTGTTTTGCAGGGTTCCGGCGATGGCGGATGACGGGCTGAAGTGAGTTGAAGATGGAGCCCGTGTGATGAATAGAAGCGCCTGGAAGCACGTAAGTAAGCGCTTGTTGCCAGCTTCACGATGCGCTCTAACTGTCTTTTATTTTGCAGGTACAAGTTCGGAGCGGCTGCAGGGTGCCGGGAAACCCACTGGGTTAGATGTGGAAAGGAGTAATGGCACGTGAGTATTAAAGTTCCCCAATGTCTTTAAACGCACCTTGTTTTGTCTTTCAGATGCGGGATGCAGCGCCGACGGCCTCCGGAGCGTGCGAAGAGTTGGTAAGCTTTTGTCTTTCAGATGCCGGAATGCAGTGTGAAGACCTCCGGAGCGCACGAAGAGTAGGTAAGCCTTTGCCTTTCAGATGCCGGAATGCTAACCTGTTCTTTCTTGTCTTTATAGGAGTTGCTGAAGACTGGATTCAGGATGGTAAGCCTTTTTCCTTAGGCCCAGGACCGGATGCAGAAGACACGATGAGCGTTCTGCTGCAGAGGGTGCAGAATAACGCAAAGCAAGATTCATCCACCGGGTGTGGTTTAAATAGCCTCCTGTAGTGCTTAGGTGTCTCCTTCCACAGCCACGCCTAAGTAAGAAAAGAGTTCCTGGTAAGAAAAGAGTTCCTGCCTTCCAGAAGAGTTCCAGTGTTCTGAATCTAGGGAGTGGCTCCAGCCCCACCCAACAGAAAAGTAGTTCCAAACAGAAGAGGATCAGAGACTCAACTGGCAGGCAAGTAAGCAGCATGGTCTGCTGCAGGTAAGTCCACCCAAGCATTATGAGCCCGGCGCTTCCAGCGCTGGGACTGGGCATATTTATGAGCCTGGTGCCACTGGCGCCAGGACTGGGTCCAAAAGGTCCCAATTGGGACTGGTTGGCACTCGGAACCTGGGTTATGGATCTGCTTCCAAGGGAGTTGGGAAAACCCTGACCTTTTGGAAGCAGAGACCATGACAGTACCCCCCTCAAGGCCCCTCCCAAACCGGGCTTCTCCGGGGGTTTTGGCTTGTCAGGAAATGTTCGGTGAAATCTTTTGATTAGGCGAGGAGCGTGGACATATTCAGCAGGTTCCCAGGATCTCTCTTGGGGGCCGTAGCCTTTCCAGTCAATTAGGTAGAATAGTTTAGATTTGGAGATCTTGGAGTCCAGAATGCTTTTGACTTCAAACTCGAGTTCTCCATCAACTAGGATAGGTTTTGGAGATTTGGTTAGTCGGGTTTGAGGTTGCACGGGTTTTAATAGAGAGACGTGGAAGACCGGATGTATCTTCATGTGCGGGGGCAAGTCCAACTTGACCGCTACTGGGTTTACTATGGTAGTGATGGAATAGGGACCAAGGTATCTTGGGTTGAATGTGCGTGGCCCTTTTAGAGATAGATATTTGGTGGATAACCAGACTTGATCCCCTACTTGGTAGTGAGGGGCTTCCTTCCGATGTTGATCTGCTCCTTTCTTGTATTGTTCTTTAGCCCTTTGAAGGTGAGAAACAGCTTCCTTAAAGGCTTGGGTGATTGTAGAATGCAGGTAGTCTACTGCTAGTGTTTCAAGATCTTGGAGGGGATCCAACTCCGAGGTTCGAGGGTGACTGCCGTACAAAAGAAAAAACGGGGTTTTCCCAGTTCCCGAATGGACAGAGTTATTGTAGGCATACTCGGCTATCCAAAGGATATCTTTCCAAGTTTTTTCAGTTTGTTGCAGCATGCAGCGTAAATACTGTTCCAGAGTTTGATTGGTCCTCTCGGTTTGTCCGTCGGTCTGAGGGTGGTGACTGGTCGATAGTCTCACATCAATTTGAGCCGACCGACAGCAACTTCGCCAAAAATGAGAAATAAATTGACTACCTCGATCCGAAATTAGAACCGAAGGAAAACCGTGCAGTCGGACGATGTTTTCGAGAAATTCTCGGGCCAGAGTTGCTGCTGTTGGCAAGCCTTTGAGCGGAATGAAATGCGCCATCTTGGAGAATAAGTCCACGATTACTAGAATCGTATTGTATCCGGAGCATGGAGGTAGATCGGTGATGAAGTCCATAGAAAGCGTATGCCAAGGGCGAGGTGGGATGTCAATAGGGCGTAAGAGGCCTGCTGGTCTTTCCTTTTGACTCTTGTTTTGGGCGCATACTCCACAGGACATTATAAAGTCTCTGATATCTTTATTCCAAGACGGCCACCAGAGGTAGCGCTTGATCTTTTCTGAGGTCTTGGCTATACCGGGATGACCTTCCATTAAAGAGTCGTGATAACAAGAGATTACTTTTTTCTGTAAATCTGTGCTGGGTAGGTATAATCGTTCTTGGAAATACAATAAGTTGCCCTTTACTGCAAAGTCCTTTCCCTGCAGATGCCAATTCTGTATGTCTGCTGGAGTTACATGTTGCCTGGCTTTATCCTTAACTTCCTCTTTGGATTCTGTGGCGATTACACCCAGAATTCTTTGTTCGGGAATGATTGGTACAGGTTTAGGGTTGATCAAGTGTTCTTCCACTCCCATCCGACAAAGGGCATCGGCTTTACCGTTCTTTGTTCCAGGTCGATAGGTAATTATGAAGTCAAACTCGGCAAAGAATAATGCCCAACGGAGTTGTCTAGAGGATTGGGCTTTTGCGGTTTTCAAATATTGCAGGTTTCGGTGATCCGTAATCACAGTAACGGTGTGTCGGGCCCCCAGCAGATAATGCCGCCAAGCCTTAAAGGCAGACTTGATAGCCAGAAGTTCCTTGTCAGTAATCGTATAATTGACTTCAGGAGGCAAGAATTTGCGGGACCAAAATGCCACGGGATGCAACTGATTGGTTACCGGGTCCTTTTGTGATAGAACTGCCCCCATGGCAAGGCTTGAAGCATCAGTTTCCACGATGTAGGGGAGTTCGGGGCGAGGGTGTTTTAAGATTGGTGCAGAGATAAATTTAGTCTTCAAATCCTGGAAAGCTTGTTCCGCCTCGGTAGACCATTCAAAACGTTTGTTTTTCTTTAACAAGGCAGTGATGGGCTGGACTATTCGAGAGAACTCGGGGATAAACCTGCGGTAAAAGTTAGCGAAGCCTATCATGCTTTGCACACCTTTTACGGAGGATGGTGATGGCCATTTGAGAACTGCATCGACCTTCTTTGAATCCATACGCACTCCGCCAGGTGATAATATGAATCCCAAGAATTCAACTTCAGTCACGTTGAAAACACATTTTTCCAACTTAGCGAAAAGTTTGTGTTGACGCAATCTTTCGAGGACCATTTTCACGTGTTTCCGATGTTCAGATTCCGATGAAGAATAAACGAGAATGTCGTCGATGTAAACAATAACACACACATCTATGAGCTCTCTGAGGACATCGTTCATAAAATATTGAAAGGCGGCTGGGGCATTGCAAAGTCCGAAGGGCATGACCTGATATTCAAATAGCCCATACTTGGTGCGGAAGGCCGTCTTCCATTCATCGCCCTCTTTTACTCGTACCAAGTGGTAAGCTCCTCTGAGATCCAGCTTTGTATATATGCATGCTTTTCTGACTTGGTCCAGGAGTTCAGGGATCAAAGGTAACGGATATCTATTCTTAACGGTGATCTGGTTCAGGGAGCGATAATCGATACAAGTTCTAAGGTCTCCTTCCTTTTTTGGAACGAAGAACAAAGCTGAAGAGGCAGGGGACTTGGAAGGACGAATAAACCCATTTGCCAGGTATTGATCCAGGTATTGTCGAAGGTGAAGGTTCTCAGGCTCGGTGAGGGCATAAATTCTACTACAAGGAGGAGTAGATCCAGGTATCAGGTCTATCTGGCAGTCATAAGACCTATGAGGAGGTAGAGAGTTAGCCTGCTCCTTCCGGAAAACATCTTGGTATTCTAGGTATTCGGGAGGTAACTGGGGAGTCTCTGAAGAAATTGCTGCCAGTGCAACACCAGGTGGAGGGTGACAAGTAGAGACACATTCTGGAAACTGGACCGTTCTTGCTCGCCAATCGATCAGAGGATTGTGTTTCTCTAACCAAGGTATTCCTAGAATAATCTGGAACTGAGGGGCCTTGATCACATCGAACACGATCTTCTCATGGTGTCCATCTTGACTTACTAGCGTCACCTCTTGAGTGGTATGCGTTACTGGCCCGGAGGCTATCTCCGTACCATCCACCGTAGTAATGACGTCCTTTACAGCCTTGGGACAAAGAGTTAGATTCATCCTCAAAACCATTTCATGATCCACATAATTGCCGATGGCACCGCTGTCGACGTAAGCTTCAATTGCATGTAATCGATCCGGATTATCAGGGCTAATGAGGACCATAGGTATCACGAAATGCGAGGTCACGGTACTGGTTTTCACGCTCGGCAAGAGGACCTCTATTCTTGTCGGGCGAGGTCGTTTCCCTGCTCAGAGTTTGTAACTGTGGTAACTGCAGCTCCTACTGCCTTCTTGGCAGGTTTCACCGGACAGTCTCGAAGAAAGTGCCCTGAGTTTCCGCAATATAGGCATAATTGCAACTGTTTTCTCCTTTCCCGCTCCCTTTGTGTTAGAGGACCTTTCAGACCCCCTATTTGCATGGGTTCCCCGGAGTCTACTCCTTTGGATGGAGTTGGCGGTTTGGAAAATACTCGAGCATCAAACTTGGAACGATCGGCCTTCCTGTTCTGCAGTCTGTGATCTATTTGAACGACCAAGTCTATATAATCCGAACAGTCTTGTGGGGGATTCACTACTTGGGCTAAAACGTCTTTGAGCTCTCCACGTAGACCTCTATAAAACAGCGTAATCCTTTTGTCCTCAGGCCATTGAGTTTCCACTATTAGTCTATTGAAAGATGCAATATAAGCCAAAAGGTCTTGATTACCCTGTCGCAACGAAAGAAGCTCATTGTCCAAGGCCTGCCCCTGTGCATGTCTTGCGAACAGTTTTTTCATACTAAGCTGAAAGGCTTGAAAATCATGGCGAACCGGATCATCTTGATTAACTAGAGGGATCGACCAGTCTGCCGCATTGCCACTAAGGTACGAAAGTACAAAAGCTACTTTAGCTTGATCAGTTGGAAAGGCTGCTGGCCGGCATAAGAAGTGCAACCGGCACTGATTGATAAATACCGCAAACCTCTTTGGGTCACCAGAAAATCGTTCGGGCGGAGCCAGAGGTACATTCCCAGGTAGGTTGATCTGTACTGGATTCATAGAGGATGTTGAAGGAAGATTTGCCCCTGATGCGGGTAGCGGGGTCTGTCCGGTTTGTGACTGAAGCAATTGTCTAGCAAGATCATCTGTTCTCTCCTTGGAAATAATTAGTTCCCTTGTTAGAGCGTTCGTTTCCTGACGAGCTGCATGCACTTCTGCCCTTAGTTCCCCAAGTAACCGGGCTAGGTGGTCAGTATCCGAGGTTTCCATAGCGCCTGGGCGAGAGTTTTGCGGTAGGCTTTGCGTTCTGTAACGCTCACCTGATTCTCGCAGAGGCGCCGGTCTTGACTGGGCGACTACCGTATCTTCAAAGGTGATGTGCAGCACCCGGTTGGCTCTTTGGGCTGGACCTCTGTGCCCTGTATGCCTGACGTGCAGAGAAGATGTCTTAGGTAAGTGAATGCCGAGCTCTCCATCTGCCTCGGGGGAAGGGTGCTGTAACCAGTTTCTTCACTGGATAGGTAGCGCAGGCCTCTTGACTTCAGAGGACTGCTGTCTGTCGTTTACTGCACGAACGGTAAGTTTCGAGTAACTCAAATGTCTTTAAAGTCTTTAATAATGATGTCTCTTGTTTTGCAGGGTTCCGGCGATGGCGGATGACGGGCTGAAGTGAGTTGAAGATGGAGCCCGTGTGATGAATAGAAGCGCCTGGAAGCACGTAAGTAAGCGCTTGTTGCCAGCTTCACGATGCGCTCTAACTGTCTTTTATTTTGCAGGTACAAGTTCGGAGCGGCTGCAGGGTGCCGGGAAACCCACTGGGTTAGATGTGGAAAGGAGTAATGGCACGTGAGTATTAAAGTTCCCCAATGTCTTTAAACGCACCTTGTTTTGTCTTTCAGATGCGGGATGCAGCGCCGACGGCCTCCGGAGCGTGCGAAGAGTTGGTAAGCTTTTGTCTTTCAGATGCCGGAATGCAGTGTGAAGACCTCCGGAGCGCACGAAGAGTAGGTAAGCCTTTGCCTTTCAGATGCCGGAATGCTAACCTGTTCTTTCTTGTCTTTATAGGAGTTGCTGAAGACTGGATTCTGGATGGTAAGCCTTTTTCCTTAGGCCCAGGACCGGATGCAGAAGACACGATGAGCGTTCTGCTGCAGAGGGTGCAGAATAACGCAAAGCAAGATTCATCCACCGGGTGTGGTTTAAATAGCCTCCTGTAGTGCTTAGGTGTCTCCTTCCACAGCCACGCCTAAGTAAGAAAAGAGTTCCTGGTAAGAAAAGAGTTCCTGCCTTCCAGAAGAGTTCCAGTGTTCTGAATCTAGGGAGTGGCTCCAGCCCCACCCAACAGGAAAAGTAGTTTCAAACAGAAGAGGATCAGAGACTCAACTGGCAGGCAAGTAAGCAGCATGGTCTGCTGCAGGTAAGTCCACCCAAGCATTATGAGCCCGGCGCTTCCAGCACTGGGACTGGGCATATTTATGAGCCTGGTGCCACTGGCGCCAGGACTGGGTCCAAAAGGTCCCAATTGGGACTGGTTGGCACTCGGAACCTGGGTTATGGATCTGCTTCCAAGGGAGTTGGGAAAACCCTGACCTTTTGGAAGCAGAGACCATGACAATGACCATCAAATAATAATAATGCAGTCCTAGTGGAGTCTTGTCAAAATGAAAGGGCCTTTTGTATGCTCGCGGGCCTCTCCGCGAGTCATCCGGCACGCACACAGGCACACGCACTCAGGCACACGCACTCAGGCACGCCAAAGACACACGCCGGAGATGTGCGATGGCTCCGGTCTCCGGCTCGAACTGCCAGGGCACCGCCTTTATTTTTCAACAGCGCATGCGCGAGCCCCGTGAGTCTCGCGCATGCGTAATGCGTGTACCCAGTACACAACACTCCTCCTCTTCCCCCAGAAACAAACATTTGAACATGAAAAACATCAAAACAGAACTTGCTTGTCGTCAGGAACAGGAACAGCCAAAATGTCAATTCTAGGGGGCTGGGTCCATGATGAAGTCTCTGAACCTCTGGGGTAGCCTTCGTCCTGCCCTGCTCGGGTATCGTGGCGCCGTCTCCTCCGGGACTTCCGCCGTCTGCATGTCTGCCATTGGAGGGCCCTCTTCGTGCCCTGCCCCACACTCTTGTTCCGGAGCGTGGTCCGCTGCCGCATCATCTTCTGCTGTCTTGATACGCTTGAAGAATGATACATTCCGTGTGATAGTACCTCTGGCATTGGCTGCTGTGACCATGGTACCCTTCACATGAGTTACACCCAGCGGTTGAGTCTCATAGGTTGTCGATAACTTGCCCTCCGACCTTCTGTTTCGTACTAATACGGTATCCCCCACTGCTATCTGCCTTTCGGGGAGCCTTCTCCGTACTGTCTCTCTCTCATTCCTGGACACTCTGTCCAACTGCACCTGATCGTTGTCTATCACGTCTGGTTCCCGCCCTTCGGACTCGGGTATGAGCCCTCGCGGTATCCTTCTAAAAAGCGCTTCCGCCGGGGCAATTCCCGTGGATCGGTGTGGAGTTGTACGATACTCTCGGAGAAATTCAAACAGGTTCCTTCGGAGGTCTTCCCCTCCATTTTCAGATATGCGAAATATCTTGTTTAAGGTGCGCATGAAGCGCTCTACCTCGCCATTGGCCCTTGGCCATAACGGGGTGACTTTGCGGTGTTTTATTCCCCTTTCTTCCCAATATCGGGCAAACACTTGCCCCTGGAAAGGTGCCCCATTGTCCGAACACAATTCCACGGGGAAACCATGGGTGGCGAAAATCTTGTCCATCGCTGTGATGGTGTGATCGCTGGCCGTGGATTCGACCAGTTCCACTTCGGGATAACGGGACCACTGGTCGGTCACAACCAGGAAGTACAGACCCCGACCGGTGGAGCCGAAGTCGGCATGGACTGTCCCCCAGGGTAGTTCACTTCTTGCCATGGATTGTACTGGTGGACCTCTTTCCGCTGGACTGGTGGCCTGGCATGGGATGCATGCCCTCACAAATTCTTCAACCCTCTTCTCCAAATCCGGGAACCAGACCTTGAGTCTGAGGCGTGCCTTCATCCTGGTCATCCCCTGATGCCCATTGTGAGCCAGTTGAAGGACCTTCGCTGTGAGGGATCTGGGAACCACGATCCTGTGTCCTCTCAGCAGTAGTCCATCGGTCGTTACAGACAAATCGTGTCGTGCACTCCACAATGCCTGCAGGTCCTTTTGCACCTCCACATTTCTCCTGGCATTGTTCATGAGAAGGTCCTTCCATGCTCCTGAGGCCACTGCTTCCTTCGCTCTCAGAAATGCCTCGTCAGAGTTGGACTCGTTGGCAATCTCTTCCCTCGATAGTGCGATGGGAAGCGCCGACTCGACAACCAAATGAATGGCGTCCGCACAGCTCGCAACTTCCGTGGTCTCCCCTGACTGTCCAGAGCTGGGATGGCGAGACAAGTAGTCAGCCGGGTTTTGGGTCCCTGGGCGGTATACCAGTTTTACCCCGTATTCCATGAGGGATAACATCCACCTTTCTATTCTTGGTGGTGGTTTGGATGAGGCACCAGCTAGAATGGGCAGTAGTGGTTTGTGGTCCGTCACAACTACAACCGGCTTCCCTAGGATGTATAACCTGAAGTGTTTACAGCCCCATAATATGGCGAGGGCTTCACGTTCAATTTGAGAATACCTCCTCTCGGTGCTGGTCAGTGCCTTACTGGCATACGCGATGGGCCTCATTGCTCCCTGTTGATCTGCCTGCAAAAGGACTGCCCCAAGTCCCACGGGACTGGCATCCACCACTATCTTAGATTCCCGGGCCGGGTTAAAGTATGCCATGGTGTCTAGTTCAGACAGAGCTTCTTTGATGGCCGTGAACGCTCTCTGCTCTTTTCCAGTCCACGCCCATGCCACTTCCTTCCTCGTGAGAGCTCTTAACGGTTCAGAGATGGAGGCCAAGTCACGAATAAAACATCCGCAATATGTTACCATGCCTGAAAAGCTGCGAACTTCCGCCGGGGACGTGGGTGATGATGCCTCCCTGATGTCCTTCACTTTCTTCGGATCGGGTGATATACCCCCCGCGTGAAAAATGAATCCAAAAAACTCTAAACTGTCCCTCATGAACTCGCACTTCTCCTGGTGCAGTGTTAGCCCAAGGCTGTGCAGTCTGCGAAAAGTGTCTTCTAGGCGCTTGATGTGCTCCGCCTCCGACCTGGCGAATACAAGAATGTCATCCGACATATTTATGACCCCTTTCAACCCTGACAGAGCCCCCTGATGGAATTTTGAAAGACCTCAGCCGCGGAGGATATTCCGAAACTGAGCCTCTTATATTGGTACAGTCCTTCATGGGTTGTGAAGGTCGTGATCTATCTGGACTCTGGGTGGAGCTCCAGCTGGTGGTACCCTGCTCTTAAGTCCAATTTCGAAAAGAATTTGGCTCCTTGAAGCTCGCCAACGATGTCGTCCAGAGTTGGTGTGATATGACGCTCTCTTTTTATAGCCAGATTGGGCAGTCTCATATCGACGCAAATGCGTACAGCCCCCGGTTGCTTGGGCTTTGGGGCAACAACAATCGGGGAAACCCAAGGCGTCGGCCCTTCCACTTTTTCGATAATGTCTCGTTCTATTAGGAGTTGTAGTTCCTCTTCCACCTGGGCCCTCAAGTGAAAAGGAATACGACGATGTTTTAGTGCCGTTGGTCTGACTGACTTGTCGATGTGGAGCCGTACAGGTTCAGCTTTTAGCTTCCCTATCCCTTTGAAGAGTTCATGAAAGCGTGCCAACAGACTGTTCAGATCCGACTGGTATACTGCGAATGTGAATTGCACTAGGTTGAGCGCTTCCAAAGCTGCGCAACTCAGCAATGAATGCGGGCTCACGCTGGTAACGAAAAACCTTGCCTTGATGCTGCTCCCGCCGTGGGATACTGGGGCTATGAACACTCCTTGGATGGGTAGAGGGGTATCTTCGCCAAACGCATATATTTGGGCTCTGGACGGCGAAAGTGTCGGCGGGCCCGCAAGTGCATTGTAGTGTCTATCCGCGAGCACACATACCGATGCTCCCGTATCGATGAGGACCGGGGTGGGAACTTCCCCAATGTTCACGGTGCATGTGGGTTTTCGTCGAGTTCCGGGGCCACTTGCTATGCTGGAGATACAGAATATTTCTCCTTCTTCTTCTTCTTCCTCGGCGATGTTCATATCCTGTATCTCCTGTTCCAGAGAAGATATACCCTTCACAGTGCGGGCACCATTCCTCACGAACCTCTCCGGCCCCCTGTTGGCTGCCACGGGCATAGTGGCCCTACACACCCTGGCATAGTGTCCGGGGACCCCACATCTGCCACATGTCCTTGACTTAGCTGGGCACTCACCCCTGTGAGGGAGATCGTACCCACAGTATGAGCACGATTGAGGGGAGCTCGATCTCGTTGTCTTTTCCTCCGGTTTTGGTGTCCATCTGGCCTTTCCCGGCGTAAAACGCCTGACAGCGAGTGCCTCTTCCTCACATTTGGGATGAGTGGCTGCGTCCATCTTCGACCCTCTGGCCTCCGCCAGTTCATGCGCCCTCCCCATGTCTAGGATCTGCTGGAGGGTTAGTCCCGGTTCTCTCAGGACTTGCCTCCTGAGTTTGCCAGAGCAACATCCTTGCAATAATTGGTTTCGGACCATTTCCTCCTCATTGGCCCACCTGCAGGAGCTCGCCAGGTGTCTCAGAAGGGCACAAAACTGGTCTAGTGATTCGTCGCAGCGTTGTCTTTCAGCCCCCATAACAAATCTGTCAAAATCGACATTCGCTAATGGTAGGAAGTGATCCCTTAGCGCTTGCTTGACTGCGTCATATGTCGCCACTGGAATGTCAAGGGAGTCGTATATCTTCTGGACCTTCGTGCCTGCCGAGTACATCATGATGGCAATCTTTGCCTCATCTGCTGTTTCCCCCGAGGCCCTGAACATCATTTCCAGTCTTTTGACCCATGTGAGCCATTTGGGGCCGAGTTTTGATGGGGGGCCTGTAGTGTCAAATTCAGGCATGGGCGCTAGGGTGGTGCGTACTCTACGTGGTACTGGAGCGGTGGCACCCTCCTCTTCTGTCTCATCACCCATCTCCCTGGGTACTCACAGTAAAGTCTTGGCTGAAAATGGGTGATCTGGCTCCCAGCTGTGACAAAAATCTTCTTTGTTGTCTTTTGTCGCTTTGTCTATCACAGCCCTGCTCCAGCTGGGCTGTGAAGTGTCCAAAAATTATTTTTAGTTGCTGATGATTAACAGATGGCGCACGAGCACCCAAAACGGGCCGCAACCACTGCGTGTGATGTTTTCACTCGAGCGCTCAAAATAGTCGCCGGCTATCTCGAGCGGGTCCGCGACTGCGGAGCTGCACTCCGTTCCTGCGATGTTGTCGGAACAAGGTAGCGGTTCACATCCCGCCTCGTCGCCAGTTTTGTATGCTCGCGGGCCTCTCCGCGAGTCATCCAGCACGCACACGCACTCAGGCACGCCAAAGACACACGCCGGAGACGTGCGATGGCTCCGGTCTCCGGCTCGAACTGCCGGGGCACCGCCTTTATTTTTCAACAGCGCATGCGCGAGCCCCGTGAGTCTCGCGCATGCGTAATGCGTGTACCCAGTACACAACAGGGCCTAGACTAAAAAAACCTATTGCCAATATTTACCACTAATTTACAAATAATGTGGGGTAATGTTCATGAAAAAGAAAGAAGAGTTCATAAAATGATATGTCAGGATGTTTGGGCCGTTGGCCTCCCTTCCCCACGTTTTCAGCACAGGGCAAGGCGGTTCACTCGAGCAAAGCACACACTCTGGTTTCTGTGGCACAAGGATACAGTTCCATTTACACAGCTCAGGACCTTCTGTGTCCAAGCCTCTCTACTTCTTGCAAGTATCTTGACTCAGAGGGCCTGTTGTACAAAAAAACAACAACACACAAACTTTCTTTTCCTTTTACCAGTATTCAATTGTATGTTTTCTCTGGATCCCCCTCTTCCTGGCAGATCTCTTTCAAACCAAAAGTTCAACGTTGGATCCCCCTCTTCCGGGCTCAGATCTCCCTCAAAACAATGTTCAGAGAATTATTTCTTGGGTGACTCATGTTAGGCAGAAACCTGTGCAGTTCCCTTAGGGACCATGCAAAAGATTTAGGACTACAGGTGGTTGGCAGTAAACCCAATTGGTAGCAGTCTGTACCACCCAGATTTACCTGGTAGCTGTGGCTGAGCAGTCAGACTTCTCTCAAGATGAGTTAGGCAGTATATAGAGTATACACAATAGGTACAGAGACACAGTAGCACAAGCAAACACTGACCAGAGCTTCGGTGTAAAAGTATATAATTATTTATTTGAAGACACACTTGTAAATTACACTAGCACAAAGAGAGGTAAATAAATTCAACACACAGTCACTATTATATATATATACAACGCTAATTACTTATTAGACAAGTCTTAATGAGAAACACCACTTATTTTCAGACAGAGGTGAGCGCTTAACATAAGATGGCACTCTAATAAGTTATTAAAAAGGGAGTGAAAAAGGCAAAGGTATGAAAGCACACAAATTTCAATACTTTTCAAAGAACCACAGTGAGGCAGTTTAGGCAAAGTCTACTGGGGAGCAAGGAAGTTCAAATGCCAGGCCCACTCTTAGAGAGAGCAAGCAAAATGTGTCCAGGATCACAGAGTGGGATTATGCCCAAAGAGTCTTTGTAGAAAGTTCACAAAAGATTGAGATTAAGTCAGGAAAAGTTAGTTAACAGGTCCCAGGCTAGCCCAGGTTAGAAAGTCAAGGATTTACTGTCACCCCGAAAGATCTGTCGCAAGGGAAGCCAGGCGGGACACATTACCTGAAAGTGGGAAGAACGCTCCAGCGGGGGCAGTTGTTCCTGGCAGCGGATGCAAGTCGGTGTTTCGTCCAGAGGAAGAGGAGGTCTCGGCGTGGAGGAAAGCTGAAGGTCGTTGCGCTGCCAGGGAATAAACAAGCCGCGGAGTTTCCCGGTTACAAGGTACCACCCTGTTCTTCGCGTTAGTGGTGATCTGTGGTATTCCGGTTGCCGGCGTGCTTGGCACGGGCAAAGCGGCCACGAGATGGTCCAAGAAGGCGAAAAGATGGGCAAACTGGTTATCCCCACCAGTCAAAGGAAGAAGACTCTCCGGGCTGGAGATCTCCTCTGTTGTCGGGAAAAGTGGTGAGACGATCCCGCAGGGCTCCACCGGTGGTGTCATCGTTGCAGGTCGGCTCGGCTTCTCCCTCCTCAGATCCTTTAGGTCATGTGGCGACTTCTGAAGTTCCAGTCCCCAAAGCCCTGCTTTTATGCAGAAAACCCCCATTCATTCAGCCTAGCTGTCAATCAAACATGCTAAGTGGTGAGCCGGGCGGCTCACCACTTGGGCCAATCACACAAGACTGCGACTTGAGTTGCCGAGGCAACTCAGTCCAGGGTGCCTAAACCCCCTCCCACACTCCCTGTGGTACCCAGACAGAGTGGCACCACTTTTGGAGGCTTCTGTGGAGAAGCCCGCCAAAATGTGGAACAAAGGGCTCGACTTGGCTTGGAGTCACAGAAGCGAACACAAATGCCATTTTGGAACCAAGTTTCGGCAAAAATTACCAACCGGTGAATTAATATTAATTTAATAAACCGGCGGTATGTTCGAGGCTATATTAAAAAGTGGTAGCCTCGAACAATGGGAAAATCCCATAGGAATATATTTGCGGTCGAATATAAAAAGTAGTATCCACTGCCACCAGCCAAAACTCGGTCAGGGGGGACTGGACAGTGCCCCCTCGAACAACAGACCCCAGGACAATCGAATTGCCCCGACCAGTACGTCCACAATAGGATGGTTTGTACTGGTTCTGTTCACAATTTGAGACTAGTAAAGCCAATGGTGACTTTACATGCCCTGGTAGACAGT
The DNA here is from genome assembly GCF_040938575.1 of Ambystoma mexicanum. Taxonomy (NCBI): domain Eukaryota; kingdom Metazoa; phylum Chordata; class Amphibia; order Caudata; family Ambystomatidae; genus Ambystoma; species Ambystoma mexicanum. The sequence goes on along the minus strand of NC_090932.1, from coordinate 1,478,240,544 downwards.
AGTCAGTCCCAGGGTATGGGGTCTATGTTTGGGGGTCGCTACAACATCCCTGGGTTACGGCACGGAGGGTGCTGTGTAAACCACATACCAAAAACACATGAAGCCCTATGGGGTAAAGGACCCCATAGCCCATAAAACACATACAAAGTCAAAGGAACACCTCAAATCATGTCTACGAGTGGGAGAAAAAGAGTCTCACTCTTAGCAGGAGAAAAAAATAAATCCCAAAAATCCAGCAAAGCTGCTGGGGGACTCACTAGGTTTGGGAAATTAGCCTTTACAGAGAATTCTCCCTAACAACTCACTGTTCACCCTTGATACCCCTCAAACGGGCTCAGATCCCTTTCTTTCACTCATTTAGTCTCCCTCAGCTGGGATCGGACCAATTGTGATGTACATTAAAGACTTTCAATTGTGCACAGGGTTTAGTTTGACCCGTTGTATGACCTCTTTGATCTCAATATTCCTTTTTCTCACACTCAGCATCAGTTGGATACCTAACAGAGACATTTGAATGAGCACCCATGTGGCGCCGGACCACTCTGTCTACGGTATCTTTTCTTAACCTCCCAAAGTTCAATTATAAAGTTCCACTACTCCTTTGGTTTCCAATTATATTTGTGTCGCTTGTCACCAACGCCTCAAACACTGTTCTGTTTATACAATGTTGCTGCTTGCAACCTTGGTTCAAAACACAAGCTGGTTTGGTATCAGTCTCTCAGACTCACCGGCTGTGCTGTCTTTACTGACGCCACTTTGTTGTAGGAGCAAAGGACAGTACCACAGCGGTAATCGCTTCTCCCCGCCTGGGTTATCGACTCAGGAGAACCCCGGGTACCTCCGACACACTGTTCAGGTTTGGTCAGCCTTAATTCCTGGTCTTAGGTTTCTTACTTTCCAAAGCTCACAAAAGTAACGGTCTTTAAAGGCCAAGGGTATGTCCCTCCTTGCAACCCTCTCTGGTCTCGTCGTCTTTCTCCTTGTATTAAACTGCTATCTTGGAACTGCTGTTTCCTTGTGTGCTTTACCTCGCTGAGGGTGTACTTTAGTGCTCCATCTTTTATTCATGTGGGGAAGTGTGATGGAAGTCAGATGTGTGTAATTTTCAGTAATTGCCTGACCCTGCCTGACCATTGTAGTGGGAAATGTCCGGTATATGGCGCTGGTGTTAGTCCGTTGTTGACGGTGAGCTGTCTGGAGAAAGTGTTTGTGTCAGGGAAACGGGGGAGGAGGGTGTTGAATTCCCAGTAGGATGGGGAAAAGGTGTTATAAGGAAGGGGATTCCGCGTCTCACACTCCGGTGTCCCACTTCCACTGTTTCCAATGCCCACTCATCTGAAGTAACCCTCTCCCATTCTTGCAAATGCTGTGAGAGTCTGCCTCCCACCAGGATTTTGTGGGCTAAGGCCTCAGAAAGGTTTTGAGGCGGGTGAATCACCGGCTGAGGATAAAGTAGTTATTGCATGGGTTTACTTGGCACCCCTCCCTCGTCCACCATGAGGGAATGTTCTCTGGCACCTTTGACCAGCCAGTGCTCTCACGCTACCAAAAGAAGAGTGGTAATGAAAGGACCTAGCCCTCCAAGTTCGTCCACAGGCGTGTGATGGTTGTGGCTGTCTGATAGCAGCATCAAGCGATTTGGCTGCCACCTTTGAGGTCTGCAGCTTCTCTAGGCTCTCGCCAGCCTTGCTGCCAAACAACTGTATACCATCAAAAGGCATGTTGAGGAGTCTTGGCTGCACATCCGGTGAAATTCCCTTCTTCCTCAACCACGCAAACTTGCGTATCACTGTGCTCACCGCCATGGCTCTGCTAATGCTGTCTGAAGAGTCCAATCCTGACTGAATAGACTCTCACATCACCTCCTTTCTGTCTCTTACAATGTTCAGGAAGCCGTCTCTCTTCCCCTTCAAGAATGTGCACAGCCGCCATGGATATGCAGTTCCACAAGGTGAAAGAAAATGTTGCTAGTGTTGCTAATGTGCAAGTGGCATTAGCTGATTTTAGTGCCAGTCCCTCGGCAGAGAACACTTTTTTCGTTATAGCGTCTAATTGCTTATCGTCCCTATATGGCGGTATGGTTGGATATGCAGCTTTTTTGATGTTGATGTAGCTGCCTGAACTACTAGGCTCTCTGGTGTTGCGTGTTTAGACAAGTAGTCTGGATCACTGCTTGAGGGCCTGTATTTTCTGTGATGTCATCCTGTTCAAATGGAGGAGCAGGTCTGCCCCATCCCAAAAAGTCTATAGCTCTCGAGATAAGTTGTCTGATGAAGCATCTGCTTGCTCTGTCGAGTCTGGCTTGCCAAATCAAGCTCTGGTAATGTGTCTATGCCACTTGCTGACTGAAGGTTCTAATAGAGGTCTTTTATCCTGTACTCTTCCGAAATAAGGGCCGCAGGAACATTGGGTGTTCCAAATTCTAAGCCAAATGGAGGAGTATCTTGGTCAGATGGTTCTCGCTTCCTCATAAATGGAGGATAAAAATGTGAAAAAATCTTTCCTAGGGAGTGGCTTGTAGGTGTTTTCAACCTCCTTCGAAGCAATCAAAGCTTTCATTGGTAATGACATTGATGACTTAGACGCTGATGGCATCAATGATTTCGACGCTGATGGCTTCAACGATTTTGGCATTGATGGAGCCCTCAAAGGGCTCAACCCTTGACTCGATAGAGTCTTTGACGGTCTGTTGTCGAGTCGAGACCTCAGCGGTTCTCAAGGGGTTTCAGGCTCGGCTTGAGGGCACGCAGGATTTCACCTCAGCCATTTCCTTGTCGGCTTTTGATGGCGTGACAAGAGCATGGCTTCTTGTTTTCTCTTTTGAGGCCACCAGAGCTGCTTTCTCAAAGATATCTATAATTTTTTGCATGAACACCTCCCATTGGGCAAGAGTCGTCGACTTACGTGGGCAGGCTATTTTTCTCTCAGGCGAGGAATCTGAGAAAGTGGAAGGAGACCTATGGTGCCTTTTCTTCATCTTTCTCGAAGAAGACGAGGAATTGTGAGAACTGCTGTCAGAACGGGACCGTTTTTTGGACATTTTCCTCTGAGAAGAGTCGCCTCTCAACTCGTCAGACGAGTGCCTTTTTTCCGACGGTGTCGTCGAGGGGGATTTTGTAGGGGGCCTACCTGCAGCTAACTTTCCCTTTCGCTACTTCAATGCTTTACCTGTCATGGACTGGTAAGACCCTCAGTCTTTCGTCCTGTGCTCGACACCAAGGAAACAAAGACACACCCGATGGGGATCTGTGATAGACATCTACGCACCGCAGACATGGCACTTTTTAAATCCGGTCTTTGGGGTCGATGAAGCCGATGATGAGGCCATTTCAAAATGTCAGTTTCTATAGAAACCAAAGCACGCCGTCATTCTCGAAGTGTTAGCTATTGCGGTAAAATGGAACAGTAGCTAACGGGTGCTAAGCGTGTTATACATACCAGTGAGACGGAGGCCTTCGAGGGTAATCGAGTCGACCGCATCGACACGCAGCGCCCTCTGCCAAAAATGTCTTTCTGAAGCAGCTAAAGCTGGAAGGGAAGATAACGAATGATGAGGGCTACGTGGGAGGACACAATCAATTAGAAAAATTAACTTGTATAGTATAATCTATTTAAGCATTACTCTAGTGTAAACCTGGCTGCCAATTCATTGTATTTTATGCGTATACATTTTTATCTAAGAAATATTTTTGATCCCGTTTGATACTGTTTAATATATTATTGTACCTAAGGTTTTATGTTTTGTAACTGTATATAAAAGGTTTGTGTGAGTTGGTCTAAGATTATTTTTATAAACTTCACATTAGATCAGTACAAACAATTTTAAAAAGGAGGAGGGCTATTCATTCATTCATTCATTTTGCCATTTGTATAGCGACTTCTTCCATACTTATGGTCCAAATGCGCTGTTGGTTGAACGCCCTCTGAGCTGTTTGGAAGAAGTGGTGAGGTGCTATTATATATGTGTGCATTTCAGCCATTACAGTTATGTGAGAGTGCCCCAGACCCTGCTAGTCACCCATGTCTGAATGGCGTGTGGATGTGCGCGGCAGAGTTAAACTATGAACTAAACCGGGGTGTGTTGTGTTTAAAGAGATCGAGAATTATGTGAGAATGTAAAATTAGAATTTTTGCCGTTAAAGGTAGCTTCATTCTAATGGCAGAGGTGTTGTGCAGTAGTGTTTGTGTTCTGTGTGAGTACAGAATATGTGAGTCAGCTCGTGCCTTCTGCTAATTTACGAAAGTGTGGTAGGTGAGAGGATAAAATGGATTAACTGTGCAGGAATATGGCTACCTTACACAATTAGGCTAAATGCAAAATATGGCTTTATACAATTAGGCTACATTCCAAACTATGGCCGACTAACATGGTTGTGCTGAATGCAAGGTATGTCTACCTTAGACAGTGAAGCTAAATGAAACATATGGGTACCTTACACAATTAAGCTAAATGCAAAATGTGGCCGACTAACACAGTTGTGCTGAAAGCAAAGTATGGCTAGCTTACACAATTATGCTAATTGCAAAATATGGCTACCTTACACCATTAGGCTAAATTCAAGGTATGGCGACCTTACACAGTTAGGCGAAATGGAAAATATGGCTGACTAACACCTTTGTGCTAAAAGCAAAGTATGGCTAGCTTACACAATTAGGCTAAATGCATGTAGTATATGGTATTAGGTGTTAAGAGTGGTGGGGTTTTACTGCAGTACAGTAATGGCCTGTAACCCCCGCCAACAGCACTATGATGAAATAGGACTATGGTGAAGGTGCAGGACTAAGTCGAAGGGCTAGAAGAAAGAATGGTGAGCATAACCCCCCCCCAAAAAATCTCGTGATGCAACCAGTGCATGTAATAGCATTGGCAATTGTCATGCCAACCAAATATTCTGCTTCTTAAAACCCCTTTCTCTTCTGTCTCCCCTCTGTAGGAATGTTTTGGCAATAGAGTGGCACTAAAGCACCGCAATATGTGCCAAAACAGGCACCTTAAACCTTTATGCTTGTCAAAATACATTTGCCATGCAGATCTCTGTATTACCGTGTTTTATAGAGCAAGTAATCCTGGGAGCTTGAAAATGGGTGACCTCCTTTTGGAATTCCCAGGTAGACTTCTTTTTACAGATTGATAAGCCCTCCCTCTAGGTTACACTCCTGCTAAAACTATGAAATTAAAATGCTTGAAACGTACAATGACAAACGAATTATGCGAAACTAGGAAATTAACTTTTGGTAAATCTCCATTTTAGGTGGCGAGTATCTCAAGTGAAATGTACAGATCACACCAGCGTTGCCCTAAATTACCTCCAATAATTGTTTGTATTCTTGCAAAGTCTTTAAACTTAGATTTGTGGACTACCATCCGTGCTTTGCCAGAAAATGACACGAGTCTTAAAGAATTCCAGATTTTGAATTAGTATAATCTCATCAGTGTTCCACACTCATTAGAGCAGGCAAAAGAAGGTGCTCCTGGTGTGATGGCTGCATCTCACTTGGAATATTGTCCAGGTAAAATAGAATCTTACACAGAGTCTGTTTCCTGGTTTGGCACTGCTCGAAGATGTTGATTATGTGCAATTTCTGTTCTGTGGTGTAGGGACATTATCTGAGCTGTAGTTTAGACTTCATGGTGTGCGGGCATGTTGATGGTAAATTAACTTGAAGATAAACTATATTATAAGTAGTTGCATCTGTTGTCTTTTTCTTGCGTCTCTTTTGTTGACATCAATAAGGCAATATTAACATGGGAGTTGGCCAACCTTCCCAGTAACCGCTCAAAGCAGGTAATGCTGACGTTACTGGCAGGGTCAGCCCACCTACATAGTTAATATTGCCATTAGCACCTGCTTTTAATGGGCGCGGGTAGTAACGGGATATTGTTAAATGTGTTTCTTTGATGGACCAAAGCGTGCTATAATCAGAATTGCAACAGAGAATTAATTGTCCCAAGTAAACATTACTGTTGCCGTTCATTTTCTATGGAAGACCACTTGGTATAAATGAAGGTTCCAGAACACTCATTCCCTAAATTGCTGGAGGCAATTGAGTCTTTAGTCTTGTTTCAGGGCTGAGGGTTAGTTGGCAGAAATCTTGTATGTTCCTGTTGGATGCATAGGACGGTTGGGGAGAATTGCATTTGGGCATCTGGCGGTCTCTGTCTTCCTTTAAGTATTTGTGAATAATTATCTTGAAATCAGAGGAGACCTTGTCTGAGGTTCTGGAACTCACTACCGCTATCATTGATGGAGTGGGTGGCAATGAGTAAGCTGACCATCTTGCCTAGGTTGCTGCACTCATTTCAGTCTATGCCAATGTCCCTGCCTAGAAAATATCAAAGAGCTGAATGGCATAGTGAGTCTGTTTCTCTGGACAGTCAAATTACTCACGGATAGTGCTGGCTACCTTGACGCTCTCATATGAGAGGTGTGGGCTTGGAGGCCCCGAATACATATGTTATGTGTCGCAAATCCAGTTTGTGCTCAACTGCTACAGCAGTGGAGAGTGGTCCTAGGAGGCAGAAATTATAGCCAGGACCCATATTGGTAAATTAGTGCATGGCCTGCTGCACGAAGGGGGGACCATTATCGTAGGGTGATTAAAAGGTTTCTCGTGTGTGGCTTAGCGTAACCGACTATGCCTGGGGGTCTCTTACCACCCTGAATCCTCAGCTCTTGCACATTTTGAGTTATGCAAGGTGTTTAATGCTAGAATAAATAGTGTCTTGCATGCAGGGTGCACAATGGAGACAATTATTTTGCGAAGGGAAGCTAGTGGACATTCATACAATGCAGAGGGAGAGTGTCTGATGAATGCTATAATTTAAGTTGCTGGTGCTCTGTGGGAGTATATGCAAATTAACAAGGAGGGTCCTGGGAGTCCCTCTGCCAGACATTAGTCCTGGTTACGAGAGACTTACCCAGAGTCTTTAGCTCACTATCTTTCACAGAGAAGAAATATCCCAAACATATCCCAAACAAGTATATGGCCTGAGGTACATGTTAAGCGCACACCTCTTACCTTGTGCAGGTATTTTTTTTATCTAAAGGGAGCCCACAAAAGTGGCAAAAAAATGTAAAGCCACAGCCTCAATAGGGATGCAATAGGATGCGATTGTAAGACCGAGGTGGGGGGTGGTTCTGGAGGCAGAAGTGTCAGAGATTGGGTAATGGCTTGTGAGGCCAGTAGGTCAGTCTCATCCAATAGACTTCCAGATTTTCTGCATGCGTAATCTAGCACTGCAACATTGCGTAATTTCTATCCAGGCATGATTGTTCGGTTGTCCCATTTGTGATAAGGAGGATCCTAGCTTCTTGTACATGCTGTTGTCATGCCCGAAGGTGTCCGTGCAATGGAAGGAGGAGGTTACCAACTACTTGGATGATTTCAAATGCTGGTGCTGGATCCGAAGATGTCCTGGGCATCCTACCTACCAGAAAGAAAGCTCAGAAGAGAACTGGACAATTGCTCTCTGGGACTGGTTTTGCACAAAAGGTGTGCTATAATGCAGGCTTATACCAGGGACTACGACCCATGTGCTCTTGCACCTGATTGGTCGAGCACACTGGTCAGGTTGCACATGCATGAACGAATTCAAAGGAGAACTCTGCTGATTAAAAGTCTGGTTATTAACTGCTATTAGACCAAAACAAAACTTTATTTGTATCATTTAACTGAAAGTGAGGTTTAAAAATCTGTTTTGGGTCAAATGTTGAACCTGCCATGTCTGCTTCTGAAAATGCCTTAGTGCGGCTCTTGACTCATAAATCAACCTCCTATTCTGCCCCCAGTGACATAGTAGGCAGCTCTTTTTAGGTAGTGTCACACCTATCTACACGTCCCAGGCTTTTGAGACCAATGCAACAAATATCGCCAGTCTAGTCGCTGCGGTAAGCACGTCATTTGATTTTAAAGAAATACCTTTCCTTCGAAAGTTTCTCTTCAAATTCCATGATAAATCTGTTTGGCAATTTTAAATTAAATTAATTGTTCTTCCCACACAAGCGAAACTTAAAATTCATTTGCATCAACAAAGAAAAATATTGTTACTATCGTCACAAAGTGGATGTCTGCACGTTTTATTGTCTGACAAAAAATTATTTGAATTTGTGAATCGTTAAGAGCAATAATAAATAAGTGCACATGGTTTCTTCAAGTGGTGCAGTAGTATGTTTTCTGACCTTATTTTGTTTTATTACTGTGCCCTAACAGATCTTACCTATGAATATGTGCAAAGGGAGGCTCTGAAGATTCCTCTACTGTTTCAAAGGAAGGAAGGCCTGGGAATTAAGTAAGTGACCACGGATACTCAGTGTTATGCTAGCAAGTGGAGAGCTGTACTACAAAAAGCATCACATATAAAAACCCTGTCTCTTTACTGAGTTGTGCATTGCCTGAAAATATTGTGGATATTTTTGTGTCAACTGTAGCAGTTGCACAACCACTACAGGCTACATTATTTAACAGCCGTATTTGGGACTTGGCAATTACGTTTGGTACAGAAGCCAAAGGGCAGGATTACAGGAATTACAGGAATGATTTTTCTTTGTAAAGCAGATTTTCGATTCCCTCCGCTTTGTTGGCACAGTAACTACAACATTAAGCGACGGTTTAAAGGCTGTACAGTAATTTTAGCAATATACTACAAGGCAGAAGCTGTGTGTGGGGGCTTCAGTGTACTCATTGAGGCTAAATCTGTGGTTAATGTTGGATACTTGAGGTTTCAAAATTGAAATGAGTCTAGTGTGAAGTTAATGTTACTTTTTTTTAAGTTAACATTCCAGGTTTGCATCACTGGTTTGGTACACGCTATTGTACCATTTCGAAATTCCGCTAAGAGAAAGGGAAAGCGGACAACTGGCATCAGTGAGGATTCCAGCCTGCTTGGCATACCATCTAAGGGCATTTTGCAAACATAAGAACGATCACAAATTCAGTCAACATTCCTTACATTGTGCTCCCACTCATCAACCATGCATGGGACTTCCTCTCTAGTCCAAACGTGCACCCTCAGGTGTGAGCTGTAAGGAGTGCCGTCTGTTTATGAATAATCAAAGCTTGGGAACCATGGAGCTGCAAAACATGACCTTCTTTAATCTGACTTGTCGGCCCTCCAAAGAGGCAAAGAGGCATCTTTGGTCAATTTTCATCATTTTAATGTCATGACATTTCTGCATTGTTTGTAATGCCTGTAAAAGCAGAAAATCAAGTTCATATTTGGTGTGTGGGTCTTCGCAAGGCGGCCACACGCCAAATTGAAAAGTATGCTGCCTTCCCCCTTTTGTAATTACAATGCTGATTTGACCTCATTGGTTTCGAAGGTTCATGCTCTCGCTCAGTGGGTCAATCCAGCAGAGTCTTTTTTTTGCCAGGCTTTGCTTTCCTTTCGGCACCACATCCTGGCCTGGATGTCCCTGCTTCTCCATCTTGTTATTTTCTGGCCCTTTAACACAGTCTCTGGTAGCTAAGCCGTTCTTTTTCCATTTGCAGAATTTTTGTATGGTCATGGCCGAGCACATGCTCAGTTCCTAATTGTGGGGGTCAGAAGAAAGAGAGAGGCTGGTGTCTTCCATTTTAAAACTTTTTATCAAATGAAAAGGTGCAAACTCCTAAGTTTCCCTAAAACGATGGAGTTTTCCCTACCTTACACTAACTAGGGTGCTTATCCGTCATCGGTGAGTCCAAAAGGAAAATCTGTCCTCCATCCAAAACTAACCTATTCTGTCCCCATCACTCTCAAAACTAACTAAGGCACAGGAGAATGACCTTCTTCTCCTCTGGTCTACTTTTCTGCACAGTTACTTAAGTAACTTATTTGTAGGTAGTTCTTGGCAACTACTTTAATTAGTGAGTGCAGTTTGGAAAGGGGGCTCTTCAATTCGTCTATCGTGTCCTTGGCACCTTGGTTCCCCCTTTTTGTGGTTATTCCTCTCTCTCTGTTTATCACACTTGCTACTTTTTCTCTATACAGTGTTGAAGTCTTTTCTTGGCCGGGCCAGATAGAAATATTCCCAAAAGGATTTTCTCTTTCCTCTAACACTTGATAGTTACTGGGACGAGTATGAGGGTTCCAGTAACGGTTCTCACTTATTCCCAAGTCTTTATTCTTACTGGGACGAGTATGAGTAATCCAGTAATGATTCTCACTTCTCCCCACCCATTTGGGCTTACTGGGACGAGTATGAATGTTCCAGTAATTATTCTCACTTCTCTTCACCTCTTTGGGCTTACTGGGGCGAGTATGAATGTTCCAGTAATGATTATCACTTCTCTCCACCTCTTTGGGCTTACTCGGACGAGCATGAATGTTCCAGTAATGATTCTTTTTGTTCTCCATTGTTCTTTCCTTATTAGATAGTGGAGACTTTAACATCCATCTGAATGCTTCCTGTACTTCCTATGGACTCTTTCGTGACCTCTGCGACTCACTCTCCCTCTCTATTCTCCCCTCTGGCCCAACTCACTCTGCAGGACACACTCTGGATGTTCTGATCTCCTCAGACCTTCCCCTTTCCATTTCTCTCACCACTCCTGGAGTGATCACGTTCTCCTTTCCTCCCAGCTCACCCGCTCTACCCCTCAGGCCAAGCCACCTCCAGCACTGCCACCTACCTTCTCGGTTATCCGACCCATGAAGCGTGTGTCAGTTGAGGCTTTCGCCGCCACTTTCTCACCCCCACTACTCCTTTGGCTGACTCACACCCTGACACAGCCCTTTCCATGCTCCATTCTGCTATATCGGCTACTCTTGATGTTTTTGCCCCTGTCATGAGGATCCACCTGAAGCCCAAAGCCAAGTGCAACTCCTGGTACGACTCAGACGTCGCCACCCTTAAACGCAAGTGCAGGGTGGCTGAGAGGAAATGGCATGCTTCCGGTACATCCTCTGACAAACTGGCCTGCCACCTTCTCCAAAGGTAATACCGGCTCCCTGTCCGCACCAAGAAGAGAGTCCACATCTAACCACGCATCTCTGCAGCATCTAACAACTCGGCCAAACTCTTTAAAATCTGCAAGGAGCTGGCCAATTCTGCTGCAGTCTCTACTTCTCCTGTCCCCTCACAGGCACTCTGCATGGCTCTGGCTTCTCATTTCATCTCTAAAACTCAGAACATCCTGTCCTCTCTCTCTTCCTCTCCCCCTCCTTCCTCTACTCCCTGCTCTCCCTCTGGCCCTTCTTTGGACACCTCCTCTCTCTCCTTTTGTTCTTTTCTCCTCTTCTCGCCAGATGAGGTTTCTAGACAAGCCCCATCTATGAAAGTCTCGTCAAAACAGGTTCACCCCTGTTCCTCCAAAACCCTCAAGGACCACATTGACACCCTGGCTCCTGCTCTGGCTGACTTCTGCAACCACTCCCTTGCCACTGGAGCCTTCCTTTCCCCCCTTAAGCACTCCCGTGTGCACCCTCTTCTTAAGAAACCCTCTACCAACCCTTCCTGCCCAGCTAGCAATTGCCCAATCTCCATCACTCCTTCCCTCAGCAAACTCCTGGTAGAGCTGGCCATCCCCCAGCTTAATCTTCACACTGAATCTGTTGGTTGTCTCCACGACCATCAGTCTGGCTTCAGAGCTGCCAGAAGCACGGAAACTGCTCTCCTAAGCATCCGTGAAGACCTGCTCTTCAACCTCTATTGCAACACCCCCTGTGTCCTCATCTTACTTGATCTCTCTTCTGCCTTTGACATGGTCAACCATGCCATCCTGCTCAACCATCTCCGTGATAACATCGGTATCACCGATCAGGCCTTGGCTTGGCTGACTTCTTTCCTCTCTGATTGACCCTGCCAGGTCCAACTTGGGTCCTTCCTCTCCTCTGTCTCTGTCTAACTGTGGTGTTCCCCAGGGGTCTAACCTCTCTCCGTGGCTGTTCAACCAATACATGCCACTGCATTCCCACTCTCTGCCTCAACTTTCAGTGTATTGCGGATGACACTCGGCTCATTTTCAGGCTCCCTTCAGGCGCCTCTTTTCCTTCTCTCATCTCTGACTGTCTGTCTGCTATCCAGGAGTGGTGTGCCTCCAACGATCTCTGCCTTAATGCCAGTAAGACAGAGATTCTCCTTATCGGCACACCTGCTCCCTCCTTTCCTGTCACTCTCTGGCTGTCCTCTCTTGGCCCTCTTCCTGCCCCCACCTGTGAGGCTAAAAACCTTGGGGTCATCTTTGACTCCACACTCTCCTTCACTCCTCACATCTCTGACGTCTCTAAGAAGTCACACTCCCAGCTGCACCTTCTCAGAGGTATTCTTCCTTTCCTCCTTCCCCCAGAAGCTCACTGTCTCCAGAGCTCTGATTCTCTCTAGGCTGGACTACTGCAACAGCCTCTTTCTAAATCTGCCTGCCTCTACTCTCCGCCCTCTGCAACTCATCTTTAACAGGACTGCAAGACTTGTCTTTGGCCTCAAGCCCAGGTATCGTATCTCTCCAGAACTGAAATCTCTGCACAGGCTCCTAGTGACTGTGAGGATTAAGTTCAAAACCCTTTGCATTGTCCACAAGGCCTTCTAGGGCCTGGGGCCTCAATACCTTCAACTCTCTCTCTTCCTAAATATCTTCCTTCTCGAGCTCTTCGCTCATCCTCCTCCATCTCCCTCTGGGTCAGTCGCTTCTCCAAGCAACGACTTGGTGGCAGATCTCTTTCTTCGGCTGGTGCCTCCCTCTGGAACAGTCTCCCTGCCTCCCTGAAACTTGAGAACCATTTCTGGTTCTGGAAGCACCTCAAGACCTTACTCTTTGCTTCTGCTTTCTCTGATCCTTTCCCCTGCTGAACTCCTGGCCGAAACTGTAACTGCACTGGTCACCTGGCTACCCTCTGTTCTCGGGCGCAGGTCCCCTCCCCGCCAGTTGCACACCTGCACTGCCCCCCTGGCAACCCTTGCACTTGGGGGCTGTTTATATATACCTACAGCCCCCTACCAGCACTTGACTCGCGACGTCTGCACTTACCCTTGCACTTGCCACCAGCTGGCCTCACTTCTTATTTATTGTTTTACTTATTTACTGTTTATCCTATGTACTGCACTACCCCTCCCCTTTACACTCACACTTTTCCCCCTCCCCCACACCGCACAATCTCAATGTCAACTAGCATAGTAAGATTGGTGTCTCGGTCTTCCCTCTGTTCCCCCTGCCTTGCCTCGATGCGCCTCGAAACACTTGTGTATAGGCACGTAATAAATGACTTATCATATCCTATCAGGGTTCACATAATAATCCTCAGCTTTCTCCGTTATTCTGTCTTCACTGAGACGAGTAGGAGTGTTTTCGTAAAACATCCTACTCTTCTTTGGTAAGCTTAACTTCAGGTCCTCACTGGGACAAGTATGCTTCTTCTATTCATTAAATGCGGTATCTCTCCTGCGTCTCCCGTCTTCCCCGTGACCTCTTTCTCTTGGGGATGGCGTCACCGGGCCTGCCTTCAGGATAGGATTGTTGTTGGACTCAAACAGTCCACTGCCTCCTTCCATGCTCGGAAGCTGTGCGTCCCAGTCTCTCACAGCTCTCCTCGCACAGCTGATCCACAACTCCCAGGCTTCTCCTCTTCCTTGATTTATGACATGTTGCTGGGTCTTCCCTGACGGAACGTCAAGTCCTTCTTCATTGTTACCTGAGTACCCTGTATTACTCGCACAATATTCTTCTTCTTAGTATTACATAATATTCTTCCTCGTGTGGATTTAATGTTTCTACATCACAATAACAAACATTAGCTTGTTTCTCACATCTTCTTCTGATAGAAGCTGTTAGCGGTGGGTTGTAGGTGAGTGATTCCGGCAGTTCCTCCTCGGAATGGGAGTCCTTGTCCCCAAGGGGGTAGTCTCTCCCGGTGAGGTCTCGCTTGCCTCTACCCCTAGGGAGGGTATCTCGTAGCGGGCTCACCTCCATAGCCTCACAGGGAAAGTCTCCTCCCTGGGGAGAAGTAACTGAATGCCACGATTCGGCACACAATCCATAGACTTCCTTAGAGAATTACGTATATACAGTTTATTTCACTCTGCTGAGTCAGCCTTTGGCTTGATAGGAAACAGAAATGAGAGTGATCACAGGCAGTGATGCAGCCCTATGTCAGTGCGGGAGTGGCCTTGGAGGCTTTCATGCAGCAGGCCTATTGGACATTTGGTTGAGTTTAATGACCAATCCCACCCCTGCTTTGCACATACAATTAATATTGAATATACATCTATCAATTATGCTCAGTGTACATCTAGTATGCATGTCAAAATGTCCCTTTCCGTTTGGGGGATGTTTGCCCAGTTCTGTTTTTTTATATTTGCATTTTGGGTTTTGTATTTTTGCTTTTCCCATTATAAATCCAGTATTACAAGTCCCAAAATGCAAAATGCAGGACTGCAAAGTATTTCCTGAATGGAATGGGGCATGTTGTCATGTATGTTGTACAAGAACGGTTTCTGCAGGGGATGACCAGATGGCATTGAAGCTGTTATCCACCAAAGAAGAGGTACAACGTGCCTTAGAAGGAAAATGAGAGGGATGATTACTTGCTGAGGATACTGAATGATACCCGGCTCAGTGGTCATAGGGGGATACTGTGGTGACTCCATGATGACCAGCAGTGCCCCCTGATGTTAGCTAAAAGTGGAGGAAGAATGTAATAAAGCTCAACAGAAGATGGAGGCTAGGTACTTGCTGAGGAACTTGGAAAGACCCTACTCAGGGGATTACAGACACTCGTTGACGGGCAGTGGCTTTTCAGACCAGTAGATGAGAAGTTACTAATGCCACCAAGCCTGGTGGAGATTGGTGCAGTTTAAGACCTAGCTGTGACTGCAGCAGTGGAGTGCTGGCTGCCAAGTATGGAGTTGACTCTGACAGATTCGTGACAAAATATAGAAACTGCTTGCTGAGTGAATATTGGCTATCACTGAAAAGCTGCTGAGTAAAGTAATGGGAAACGCTAGCATGGTCCCTGACATTACACGGGAGACCTAGCAAAAACATACAACACCAATTCGAGAATAGAGAAGAGGGACACAAGTACACCCCACAATCGGTGTAACAAAGAATATCTCCCATTGATCATTTAGAGCGCAAATCTCAACAAGCCAGAAAAAGGGACCCAGAGAAAATGCATCCAAGGTCTTGAGGGATGCAATTGATAGGGACCAGTAGACATTCACAGTCTGCGCAGAGCCAACTGGAGAGCTGCAGAGCCTAAAGTTTATTATTCATACACAGTATTATTGTTTCATTTGAACAGCATGTCCCAGCATGTCCCATCAGTTTTCCAAAGATCAGCCCAGGCAACACATGTTTCTGAGTTGGCACACTCCTTTCTCAAGGCATCCTGGGTAAAGTTAGTCTGATTACCCTTAGTTCCTCATTCAGCAATATGCACTCCCCTTTTCACAAAATAGTTACCAATTAGAACTAAATAGAACCCCATCAGCCAAAGAAACAAAGTAGTTCAGCTTACTAGATAATTTCATATCAAGTTAAATAGCACATTCTAGAAATTGGACCGTATGATACTAAATTGTACAATACATTTATATTTTTTTTACTTCACAAGCATTTTTCACATGCAAGCTTTACGGTCAAATTAATTTTGATCAACTATGGTCAGCTGTCCTTTTACCGTTAGTCGATTTTCATCGTTGCGAGGTCATGACTTTTCTACTTGGTAGACTGTGCGACTTCCATCATGCAACAAAAACTTGATATATATTGTTAGTAATACCTGTAAACAAAATAATTAAGGTAGGGGTTGGGGGGTGGGACTTTGCTAGGCGGCCAAACACTAAATTGAAACTATACTGCTGACATGACCCTTTTGTAATTACATTGCTGATTGGGTCTGGTGCTCATGCCCTCCCTCAGTGTGTCAATACAGCAGTGTTTTTTTTCTCCTTAGGCTTTGTTTTCCTTTTGGCTCCGCATCCTAGCATGGATGCCCCTGCTTCTCCGCCATGTTATTTTCTGGCCCCCTAACACCACGTCTGGTGGCTAGCCCATTCTTTTTCTCTTTGCAGAATTTCTGCCTGGTCTCAGTGTAGTGATGTCCGTGGACATGCTCAAATCCCAATCCATAGACTTCCTAAGAGAAATACATACATACGGTTGTTTTTGTTTATAGCTCTGCTGAGTCAGCTGTCCTTTTACCATACATGGACCTCAATATGACTACCAATAAATGAAGATGCAGCTCCCTCTACTATCATGCAAAAGAATGACAAGAGAATTATTTTCTCTGTGTGATAAGATCTGCTGCCTCACTCCAAGGACTACCAGGGGTGGCCCAAGGTCCTGGGTGCCTGCCTGACCCAGTGGATGATGGGTGGGGAGGATCCCCTGGTCTGGTTGATGGTACCCTCTCTCCAGCCCTCTCCTTACTCCTGTTTTCCTTCTTTGTGCCTCCAACTTTTCCAACCAGGTGAGGGTGAAAGGAAGTGGAGGACGATATGGTCTCAAGTAGCAACTTAGCATCAGCATGTCCAGAAGAGTGATTACTATAGGGGCAAGCAAGAGGTGGAAAGTGGTACCTAATCCAAATAGGCACCCAGGGACCAGAACCGAGATAGTGAAGAACCTTATGGTCCTGGGCCGAAGATAGGTGGGGTAGAGCCAACCCTGCACACCATTGAGAAAGACAGTAGAACAAACCAGAGAAGTTGGCTGGGGGACATACCTGATTCCACAGAATACCACCAGATTCAGGTTAAGTCCACAAAGAACACTCCAGAACACTTGCCCTCAAAGAGAAAGAATGTGCTGACCCAATGGGAAGTAAGGTAATTGGGTCCATATTCTGGATCTGGTTGGAATAGCAAACCCACCAATGCTACAAAAGAAGACATTCTTAACAATGCATGGTCAATGACTGCTAACTCAAAGGCTCCCTGCCCACCTGTGATCAGTAGGTGGCCTGAGCTTCGGTAAAAAAGCCTGAGAAGAAGTCTCATGTAAGAACTAACAAGAATGGAAAAGAATAGCAGAAGTCCCATCCCATTACCTGTTCGCAGGAGAGACTGCACTTGGCAAGGGTTCTATAATGAGAGGATTGGCCTTAAGATCCCTGGAATAACAGGGAAAAAATTGATTGTCAGCAGCAACCAGACGACCACAACCCTAGAGAGTCAGCTATTACCAAAAAACTGGTATTGCACTGAAGGGTCCCTGGAACTGAGGTCCCATAACCTCTGTAATTGAGGCCCCAAGAACTGAAGAGACTTTGTTGGGTCTATGGGTTTCAAAGTTCCATGCCTCAGAAATGGAGTGCCTTTGTTTTGTGTGTTCTACCCAAGCCAGGTAGGCTGACCTTAAACTGTTCTTGAACTTAAACTCAAGGTGACATCTTGAAAGAGACTAGAAGATAACCTCCTTAACCTGCCCTGTACTTGTTCAGTTCTCATCCTCACATTCTTTTAAGCAGGTGTATCCTTTTTGATTGGACCTGTTCTCCAAACCAATCCCCTTTTTGCACCAAAACCTTACTTGGAAAAAAAAAACAAGTATCTTTTTATTGACATCTCAATGGGTACATTGGGTTTAGAACCTCGGATGCCATGATAGCGCCAACTGTTAATGAACATTAAGACTTCATTTACCCATTTGATATTTTAACCCCCCCAACATAGGCCGACAAGCTAACAGATGATAAGGTCAATAAAATAAATCAAATAAATAACTTAAGTATTGTCACACGGGCAAACACCAATAGCTTTGTGAAGCCCAAAATACCACGCCTCCCCAGTTCCCTTCAGTTTTCAAATAGGCTCCTCATGATTTGTGGGCAAAACAGCATATGTTCTCTCTTCTGGGCAAAGTCCAAGAAGTGGCCCAGGTTCGGGAAAACCTTGCCACGCGATCTTATAGGTGTGCCATGAGCTTCTCCATGGCAATAATCTCCCACACCTTTACCTACCAGTACGAAATGCAAAGGCCCTCTACTGACGTCCAGAAGCGTGCTCGATTTATCCATCACCCAATTAAGAAGTGTGACGTCAATTCCGCTTGCGCTCCTGTTGGTGGGTATGCACCATCTTCGGGGACATCTCCCAGTAATAAGGTCAGCAAGCACATAGGGAAAAGGGTACCTGTAATATTTTTGATCCTTGAACGAATCTCCTCCCAGTATGTTTGCATGATAGGGCAGTGCCACCACATAGGTGCAAGGTCCCCCAACTGCCTGCAGCCATACCAACTGCGGTCAGAATATTCTGAGCAAATCGCATGCAATCACTGAGTGGACATGTACCACCGATAACAGTTTCATGGTCCCCTACCAGAAAGAGTGCAGTTGGAGCTCCTATGTACACATGCCAAATTCTCTGCCAGGATTCCTTTGAGATGCCAATTCCCAATTCATTTCTCCCATTGAGCCATGTAGGGTAGCCGACCTCCCACTGATGGTGTTCAGGAATTTGGGGGGGCTTTTGTCCTCCTCTTTGTCTATCACTCCTCAGGTGAGTGCGGTATGCAGGATGGGGCACTTACTGCTTAGGTTGGTGCTCCTTTTTTCTTCCATACAACCGGCAGCCTTTGGTTGTGTCATCACTGATCACCAGCCGCATTGATTATTGTAACGCTCTTTATCACAGCCTCTTGGTTCTACCCACCGACTACAGCTGCTGCAAAATCTGGCAGCCCGGGGTAGCTACTAATTAGCCATATGGAGTTCATATCAGTCCAGTGCTACGGTCTCTACACTGGCTTCCAGTGGCTCAGAGAGTCCAGTTTAAGTCCCTGTGCTTGGTCCACCAGGCCTTTTATGGCCGGGGGCTTGATATCTTAGGGAAAGGTTTTGTCATTACTCCCCTGTCTGCTCTCTTCGCTCCGGCAGAGCAAATTTGTTGCTGATTCCTAAAATCCATCTATCTTGAGTTGGAGGTCGAGCTTTTCCTTTTGCGGCCGCCAAATATGGAACGCGCTCCCTCCTGCTTAAGAGGTACCGAGAACCATCTTACTTTTAGGCAGGCTCTGAAGACTTTATTGTTTTAGTGGATTGTGGAGAAGCCTGATCTGGAATCTTCATGCCAAGATTCCTTTTGGTGAACATGCGCGCTAGAAATAGCCTTGAAATAGAATAACATAACCCCTGCCTTCTCGAGCAGCCGATAACCGGTGGACACCTTACGTGTTTCTAATCCTTATAGCATCCGAGGTTCTAACCCTACAGGCGACCTGCACCCTGCTTGTTTGACCATAGAGTAGACACCAAATGTCAAATTTGCATATATCTAAATTGTCTCTGGCAGGTTGAATTTCTCTTTGCACTCTACAAATTTCACTCTCCCGGTATAGGTCTTGTAAGCGCATCACCCCAGCCAATTCCCGTTGTGCAAACACTCGCTTGTCCAGGCCCATGGAGAACTCAGGGTTTTGAAGTATTGGGGAAAGGGGCACAGACCAGATCTCAGTCCCAGTTGAGTGCAGGCTTTGTCCTAATGGTATAGAGATGAGGCAGTGGATTCTTGCAGCTCTTGCGGAGCGGCTCTTACAGATTTACAGAGAAATGGGAGGTGGGCTGGTGGAACATGAAGGCTCACCTGTTCTAGAGTCTTCCATTTCGGGGATCGGTCTTCAAACGCTGAGCCTAACATTGGGGCAATTTGTGAGGCTCGGAAATACGGCTGGATCGTTGGGACCCCCATGCCCCCATCCTTCTTGATCTCAAGAGTTTTTTGCGTCAGATCCTCAGGGGTTTCCCTCACCAGATGAATTGCCCTATTGCTTTTTGTATATCCAATAGGTTCCACTCCGGAACTATGCACGGCAGTGCTGAAAGGTATCTAGGAGTCTCAGGAGCAAGGTCACTTTGACTGCATCAGCACACCCCAGCCACAAGATCTCTTGCAAGTCCCGCTGCTGGAGAGTGTCTCTGGCTTCTTTGCACAGCGCAGGTATGTTGGCTCCTAGGAGAGCCCTATACGTGTTGGTGGTATGCACCTGCAAATACTTAATTTCCCGGTCAGCCCATTTAAAGTGAAAAGTGGACCGCAAAGAGTCCAAGGTGACGGTGGCTCAGAGATATTTAGCCCTATCGACTTCTCCTGGTTAATGCAGAAGCCCGATAGTTTTGCAAATTCCTCGAGGAGCTCAAGTAGTGCGGGAAGTGAGGTTAAAGGGTTCTGCAGGAAGCAAATAATATCGTCCTCGTACAGTGCTATTTTGTGTGTATATTTTGGCCCCGGGATACAGGGATGACTGTAGTATTATCTGCGCTAAAGGTTCAATAGCTAAGGCAAACACTAAGGGAGAGAGAGGAAAGCCTTTGCATGTACCTCTACCGAAGGGAATCAATGGTGATCTAAGGGTGTTCTTTTTAATCTTGGTAGATGAAATCTAAAAATGAACCATAATCAACTTACCAAACAGTAGGCCAAATCCGTATGCGGGGAAAAGAGCATGCAAATAGTCCCATGACATACTATCGAAAGCCAGATGGGCGTCTAGGGTTAAGAGGGACAAACCACTCGAAATGTTGGGGGCTAGTCCGATGAGGTCAATCACCCTCCAGATGTCATGGGCACTTCTGATTTTAATGAAGCATGTCAGGTCGTTATTAATTATTAGTGGGAGGACCTCCCCTAGCCTAGTAGCTAATATTTTGCTGCAGATTTTCGCATCATTGTTAAAGAGGGCTGTTGGGCGATGTGAGGTGCATTCTTCTGGGTCTTTGCCCTGCTGCAGTAGGAGGGTCGTTGCTCATTTAGGCCAGAGAGTCCAATACTTTCTTGGAGCATATAAAGGAGTTGAATAGTTTAGTGAGGTGTGGAAAAACATGCCTCCAAATGTTTTGTATAATTTGGTCGTAAAGTTATCTGGGTCAGGGGCTTTACCCATGGGGAGGGCCCAAATCGCTTGAGATACTTCTTGGATGGTAATCTCTAGCTTCTCTGATCTCGTCTGGGACCTGGGGGAGTTGTGCTTGCTGAATGAACTCATGGGGCTGAGCTTGACTCCTTCTGTGTGGGGCTGATACCTTGCGAAAGAAATCCCTCATACCCTGTACTTTCCCATCCTCCGTGACTACCCTTTTCCCTCTCTCATTGCCCTTATATAGTTTCACGAGGCTGCCAGCAATTTATTATCCTTATTTCCCTTAGAGTAGAAATATTGCTTCGCACGTAGTATTGACTCAGCGGTTGTCCCTAACAGGTGGGCCTCCAGTGCCTGACGAGTAACTCTAAGGTCACAACGCAGGGATCACTGACTGCCCTTCACCACGTGCTCTATGCCCTCTAATGTCTGTAGCTGCTGTCTATGTTCTTTCCCCTATGCCACTGTTCATTCTATAATGACACCTCGCAGTACAGCTTTTCCTGCATCTCAAATTGTCTGAGCGTCTAGATCGTCCCTGTCATTGTCTTTTAAAGTAATCGCTTATGGCTTCTTCTATGTGGGTTCTCAGGGCAACAACGGTCAACATTATGTCGTTAAATTTCCAGGAGGCCTAACTAGCGGGACGGAATGAACTCAGTCTAGCGTTAACCTGAGAGGTGAGTGGTCGGACAAGGCCTTAGGGAAGATTTTCACACCCGGAGAAGCTGGGACAAGGGTGCTAGAAATCAGGAACATATCTAACCTCTAAAAACGATTATGGACGGCTGAGTAGAAGGTAAAATCCCTCTCATCTGGATAGAAGAAGCGCCATGCTTCGATCAGTGAATGTCCCCCCAGCAATGTTGTCATGGCATAAAAGTTGTGTATGTCCTGAGGGGTAGTGGGCAATAATTTGTCAACCATCAGGTTTCTAACACAGTTAGTCTTTCCCTAGCATTAAATCGTGCCAGGGTATGAGAAAATCCAGCAAATAATTCACCCTGTTTGTCATTTGGACCATACATGACAGCCAATGTTACCTTACGACCATTCATGAGAGTCTTGAGCAGCAGGTACCTCCCTTTGTCTCCCCCCCAAGACCCCTTTCGCCTTTGCTGACAAGTTACAGAAAATAATGATGACCCCCCCTGTTTATTAAGGCCACTCTCTGTGCGACAAACGATACCCCAAAGCGTACTTTTGCAGTATTGTTTGTCGCACAGACGCTGTTCATCCTTAGCCAGCAGGTGGGTTTTAGGCAGCATCCAGGGAGGAGAGTTTATGAAACAGAGCCTTCCGCTTCATCGGAGAGTTAAGACCCCGGGCATTCAGGGTCAGGCTCGACAGATTAGAGGATGTCATCCTGTCCGATCCCAGGCCAGGCGTCAATCATACATGCCAACCCCACTCACAAAGGAGAACCAGTGCAGGAGAAGCGTGGCTTTTGTAGCACAGATACCTTGTGACAAAAATGGAAGAAAAGTATATGCAAAAAGAATTACCCCCAATCCACCTTGAACCAAACCTTAAACATTTGTAAAATATCCAAACTGGGCACCATTCCCTCGTGACATCCCTCCCCCTGCCCTGTCCCCAACCATGAAAGGATTACCAACATATTTGCATTAATTAAGACCCCAAGAGCAACAGTGCACTTAAGATGTGGTCTCCCACAGAGTGAGTCACACTCTGCCATATTTCCATCCTGCATTTGGACTCAAGGACCCAGAATCATCAAGTTGGAGCATCTTGGGAAGTGCCCTGTCTCCATCCCCGGCGCGGACTTTACTGAATTCCTTCGTCGTCTGGGTTTCCTAGTGCCGTGTCCAGGTGTTCGAGTTGTGCTGACAGTCATCTCATCATCATCTTGGTTAGGGTCAGGGAAAGTGACCATCAGCCTGGCCATCTCTTCTTCAGAACCAATGAAGTGGAGTTAATTCTGGTATTCGAATAACAGCTTGCATGGAAATCCGCAACGGTACTGGGTATTATGGGAGCGAAGCCAGGCCGTGACCACCTGCAATTTGCTCCGTTTTGACAGTGTCTGGGGTGAGAGGTCTTGATACAAGGAAATCTTTGCCCTTCCGGAATTCTATCAGCTCTTTCTTCCGAGCCACCAGTATGATCTCTTCTTTCTTCTGGAAGTAGTGGACTTAAGAGAGCACATCGGGTAGCAAATTACGCCTTTGTTGGATGGAAGAATAGACTCTATGGGTCCTATCTAGTTCAAGCACAGCAGTACCTGGTCGGTCCAATAATGAGCGAAACAGTTGCCGGAAAAACTCTGGTAGATCTTGATCCTGCACCTGACAGGGCAATCCACGGATGCAGACATGGTATCTCCTCAACCTGTTTTCAAGGTCCTCCTGTTTGGCCCAGATCATGTCCAACTGCTCCTTGTCCCCCAACATTCCAATCGAGAGCTGAGCTTGATCATGTGCCTGCTCACAGATGGTATTTTCTATGTCGTTCACTGGCGATTCCAGGCCCTGAAGATGTGAGTTGAGGTCTACCACCGTCTTGACCAGCGCATCCTTTGTGGACTTAATCTCCATTGTGCAATCATGTTTTAAAGCGGCAAGCACGTCCACCATCTCCTCCTTGGTAAATTAGGGATTTGGCTGGGGGAGGTGAATGTACCTCGACGCGTATCTCCTTACCGGTCTTCTCCTTGTCAGGCATTCCTAAGAGTGTCTTGATGTCACCTTTTTTTGCATTGGCTCCTGTTTTAGACATTATTCAGTGGAGAATCGGAGCCCAGTGTTGTCACCCTTCCCTCGTCCGTCCTCCAATTCCACCGACTGGGTGCCTGTTCACGTGGAGCTTTGCTCAAGTGTCCGTGGATAATTAAGGAGTAGGGCTCTAAAGGCAAGAAAGATCTTAGGAAGCTTTTCCCCAGCCCAGGTGCACCACAATAAAAGTGTAGAGCCCACACGGTCTGGGTTCTCCCAATGCATTCTGATTCCAACACTCCCAGTGTTTTAAACAAGGCCACAGGTGGACTGTGTACAGTGATGGCAGCCACGTCCAAGAGTGCAAACCCCCAGTTTAGGACTGTGCTTGGGGGGGGGGGGATGTAGATCTCTGAACCCTCTCCTTGCAGTATTCCACAGTCTATATGGGGGCAGGGAACTTGCGTGACCTAGAACACTCAGGGCTAGGATCAAGTGTGGTTGTCACTGATATAGATGTGCCCTTGCCTGTAGTATTCATATACAGCAGCATGTGCTGACTGTGGTGGTCAGATAGTCTGTTGGGCCACTAAGCATCCGTTGCATGTGCCTATGAAGTAGCGTATGGTCAGGATGGTGAGGGAGCTCTCAATATGTGTGGTGCCCCAAAAGTAATGCAATTTATTGTCTGTTGCCTAATATGCTCCAGAGTAGGTATGCGTTCATGTTGATGCTCACGATTATCTGCCGAACCGGCCTGGAGCGTCTTTGGGCTCCAGCTCCTCCTCCAGTCACTGATGCATGCTGCAGCACAGAGTAATTCAGTGTGGTTGGTGTTCTCCCCACTTCCAGGGCTGATCAGTAAGTCCTCCTAGCCACTGCAAGGGTCTGGGTGGAAGGCCTGCTGAGTGGGTGACGGGTGCACAGGCGCTCAAACCCCACATCTGAATCTGCACCGGGGAGAGCGCCCCCCCCCCCACAACTTTGCCAATGCTGGTTCCTCCCGCTGCACAGCCCGTCAGGTCCACCGGACTCCCCGAAGCAGCGCTCCAGGCCCTGGTGCCAACAATGCCCCCCTACTGTCTAGGGGTGGGGGGCTCACAGAGACACTCTCCAACGCATGCTGACTGAATCGGCAATCGACCACAGGCCAAAGCGGGTTGCTCTCGAGTCTTCCAAGGGTTCCTCAGGACTGTGGGAAGGCTACCACTCACCTCTCAGGATATTTCATCGCCGATCGCCGACTTCAGAAGTTCTACAAGTCACAAACTCAGCCGGGCAGGGCGTCTTCATTTTTTTTTTTTTTAAATATATTTTTATTGTTTTTTCCAAGAAAACATACAACCAGTATCATCAACACGACAATCAATTAAATATCCACAATAATTTCCCATTCCCTCCCTCCCCAAGTGAACCCGGACCGGGGTTGCGCAGTCTGCTGCTGGCATTAGGGTGAGCCCGGGCTGTCCGGGTCCTCGCCTGAGGTGCTGGCTTCCTTAGGACTGAACAGGGCCGTCGTGAGGGCAATCCACTGCAGGAGGTCCTCCGAGTCATTTATTTTTTGCTGTCTTTGCGCCAGCTCCCAGGCCCCGGTTTCAGCCACAGTCCATCTGCGAAGGTCCTCCCACCATGTTACAAGTTTAGGGGCCCTGGGACACTTCCAGGCCATTGGGATGCGCCTTTTTGCGAGGATGTACATCAAGTCTTTGAGCCTGTTGAGAGGTTTGTTTTTTTTCCCTCGTGGGTACGAGCCCAATAGACATGCCTTGGGGGATTGCACGTCTAGCGTTATGTCCTCCTCTGCTACCTTGGTCTGAATTTGCGACCAGAAGGTTCGTATGTTCGGGCAGGCCCAAAACATGTGGGTCAGGGAGGCCGCGGGTTCTTGGCACTTGGGGCACCGCACCACACCAGCGCCATTGAATCTCGAGATGACAGCTGGGGTAAGGTAGGCCCTATGGATGATGTAAAATTGGATAAGCTGGAATCGGGCATTCCTAGAAACCTTTTTGTGATAGTGTGTTATTGTTTCCCACTCCGTGTCGCCGAATAGTGTGTTCAGCTCGGCCTCCCATTTGCTCTTGCATGTGAGTTCGCTATGTGTGGTGTTGTCAATTAGGATCTCATAAAGCCTAGAGGTTTCGTGTCCCCCTTCTGCCACACCTATCAGGTTCTCTATGGCCTCGTGTCCGGCGCATTGGGATTCTGCATCCGGCCATCGCCTCCTAAGTCTGTCCAGCACCGCCCCGTATAGAAGGAACTGACCCAGTGGGACCCCAGTCAATTCGTGCAGCTCGGGAAATGTGTGGATGCCCTGGTCGTCCACCAGATCGCCCAGAGTGGCGACGCCGGAGGGTTCCCATATGTTCCGGATCGCCTTCCGGTCTTCCGGCCTAGTGGACATGATGGCGGCTATAGGGATCTGTGGGGAGTAGGGGTCGGACAGCTTGACCAACTTGCAGGCCCGACTCCAAATTTGAGTGCCTAGGCGGATGAGGTGCGCGTCCAGCGTTTTGGGCATTGGTCCGATCCAGAGGAGGTCCCTGAGCAGCCATGGTGCGTCTGGGGGCTGCAATAGGCGTGTATCCGTCATGGCATCATCAGCCATCCACTGGATCACGTGCTTAAGCTGGGCCGCTATGTAGTAGAGCTCAAAGTTAGGGGTGTTCAGGCCTCCCCTCTCGTACGGTCTTTGAGTAATGTCTAGGGCAACTCTGTGCCTCCCCTCCCGCCATAAGAGTTTCCTACATAGCATGGCCAGGTCTTTGAAAAAACGCTGGGGGATGTTGTAGGGGACGTTGGTGAAGAAATGTAGGAGACGGGGGAGTGCTACCATTTTAAGGAGTCCCGCCCTACCAGCCATCGAAAGGGGCAATTTGCACCATAGGTCGATTGATTTAGCCAGTCCCTCCTTAGCCCTGCCCGTGTTCAGAACATGTTCGGTCTCAGGGTCCCGGTGGATCACGACGCCCAGATATTTGAACGTAGTGGGTTCCCATTTAAGGGCCAGAGGGGGGAGGTGTTCTTCCTTGGTTCCACTAAGTGCAGCCAGGGGGAATAAGCAAGACTTGCTGTGGTTAATCTGGACCCCTGTGCATCTGTGGAACCCGTCTAGGGTTTCCAGGATGTAGGGGAGAAGGTGTTCGGGATCCCTCAGGTAGAGGAGCATGTCATCCGCATACATGGAGACAAGGTGGTTCACACCATTTATCGTTATTCCCCCGTCACCGTATTCCTGCCTAAGGTATGCTGCCACTGGTTCAATCGCTAAGATGTAAAGTAGAGGGGATAGGGGGCACCCTTGCCGAGTGCCCCTGGCCAGGCTCCATTTTTCAGAAAAGGTGTTGTTGGTACGCACTCTGGCGGTGGGGTTGGTGTAAATGAGTTTGACCCAGTTCAAGAAAGCCGTTCCGATCCCCATCTTTGCTAAGGTGGCATAAAGCCATGTCCATCGGACCGAATCAAAGGCCTTAGAGGCGTCGAGGGACACAACTGCATATTTGCCGGGCATGCCGTTTGTGCTGTGTATCACGTGGTGCAGCCTTCGCAGGTTCTCGGACATAGAGCGACCCTGCATGTAGCCCGTCTGATCCTGGTGTATGAGGTACGGGACGGCTGCACGAAGCCTTCTGGCCAGTAATGCGGTGAGGATTTTGTTGTCTACATTCAACATGGATAGTGGGCGGTATGAGCCGCAGTCAGAGCTGTCCTTGTCGGGCTTAAGTAAGGGGATGATGGTGGCTTCAGTCATGGTGTCGGGGAGGTGGCCTATGTCATACGCCTCGTTATATACTTTGGACAACAGGGGGGCCAGTATGTCCTCATAGGCCTTATAAAATTCGCTCGGGAGACCGTCCGGTCCCGGCGTTTTACCCGAGGGCAATGACCTAATGGTGGCTGTGACCTCGTCGGGGGTGACGGGGGCTCCGAGGGGATCTGCCAAGTGGTCCTCCAGGCGTGGGAGCCAGATGGCGTCTAGGGCGTCTTCGATCGCGTGGTCAGGGGGCGGGGCTGGATCGGAGTAAAGGGTTTGGTAATATTGTTTGAACACTGCGTTGATACCCACTTGCGTGTGGAGGGTCAGGCCGTCTGTATTACGAATGGAGCAAATGGGGTATTTGGGGGTTTCTCGTTTATAAAGCCATGCAAGAAGCTTCCCGGGTTTATCGCCCAGGGCATGATTCCTCTCCGTGAATTTTGTGTAGCTCAACTTCCCCAGCGTCTCCCAGTGTGTTAGGCATGTTTGTTTAAGATCAATCATCTTTTGCAGGTGGGCGGGATCAGGGGACGGGGTGGCTTCGAGATCTTGGAGTTCAGTCTCAGCGTGCGCTAGCAGGGACGTGACGGATTTTAGGGCCCCTCCAGCCGCGGCTATCATTTCCCCCCTAGTTACCACCTTGTAGGCTTCCCAGGCTGTGCCTAAGTATCTGACGCTATCAATGTTGGTCTGCCAGTAATGTGTGGAACCCTCCCTGATTTGTTCGCTGAAGGCTTTGTCTAACAGCGCTTCGCTCCTCAATTTCCACGTGGGGATGGGGGGCCTGGGCGTCGTGGTCACCCACGAGGTCATCAAAGGGGAGTGGTCTGAAAGTACCCTGGCTAGGTACTGCGTGTCCTCAAATCCCGCCACGTGCTCTTCGCTAATGAACAGGCAGTCTATCCTGGTATGGACCTTATGTGGGGGGGAGTAAAAGGAGTAGCCTCTGGTTTCGGGGTTTTGCACTCTCCACAGGTCTTTCAGGGCATATTGCTGCGTGAGGGCGTTCAATATCTTGGCGGGTGGGGAGGGGTCCCCATGTTTATCATCCGACCTGTCTATGCGAGGGTTCAGGGTACAGTTGTTGTCACCTCCCCATATCGTTATGCATTCATTACTCGGGGTCAGCCGAGCGTACAGCGAGCGAAAGAAAACAGTGGCATCATGATTCGGGGCATAGGTGCAAATCAGGCGGACGTCCCGCCCCTCTATGGTGCCCTGAACCAGGGCCATCCTACCTTCATTGTCCGTTTTGGTGTGGGTCAGCTTGACTGGGACAGAGGGGGCGATCCATATCAAGACGCCTCTGGCGTAGGTGGAGTAGGGGGAGCCCACTAGGGTGCCCCGCCAGACCTTGGCCAACGCTGCAAGCTTAGGGCCACATAAGTGGGTCTCCTGAAGGAGGGCGATTCCGACCCTGTGGCGTTTCATGTAGGCGTGGATGCGGCGCTGTTTGATATAGCTGTTTAGCCCCCTGACGTTCCAGGACATGACTCTGATCCTCTCAGCCATGGTCTGTGTGTGGTCGTGCGGCTGTGGGAAGCGTGAGGTTGAGGGGTTTGACGAACTTGGTCGTCCTGGTTGCAATTCCGCTGCGCTTGGTCCCGGTCCGGTTTGTGTCCAATTCAAACTGCGATCCCAACTTGGGGTTCAAACCCCCACAAACAACAACGTCTAACTTAGGGCAGGGCGTCTTCATATCATGATAGGGGAAACTGGTAAGATCAATAATGCAACATTTTAGGGTTTTAGGGATGTTGTTTGGCAGAGCCTGCAGTAGGCACGTCTACATTGCGTGCAGCTGGGCCACGCCCTACAACCTTATTTGTTTTACACAATCTGTATCTCACTGCCTCTGCTGGATTGCACACAGTTTGACAAGCCCCAGTACCTTAAGGGGTCAACCTTTTTTATGACATTCTTGATCTCAAGGCATACATAATGTTATATTCTTCAGAGTATGGAGGCAGGGATTCAATTTAGGATTCAGAAATCTACATTCTTAGTTCTCCACATAAACTGAACAACATCAGATTTCTATGCCAGCAGTGGTTTTACCTCTGCAATTTTTATAGTGAACTGTTAAGTTGTGGCAATCTGATCATCATGATCTTAAATATATCAATAGGGGATGTGGCGGCAAGATAAGGGGGGCGATGGGGTCGACAGGGTAGAGATTAGGGCAGTGTGAGGGACCACACCCTTTTATAATAAATAATACAATTATTATATGAGAAAGAAGAAATTGCCACAGTGAAACGGTCCACCATACAAATTGTGGAGACAAAGCAGAAAACTAGCAATTGTGTAGAAATGAAGGAAGTCTTTTTAGCCACAAATACTTTCTTCCAGTGATGTGTCCCGATTCATACTGAAACACACAACATCCATATTTTGCATGAACAAACAAGGAGGAACCCATTTCGAATCAAGCAATCTCCTAGCATGATAGCTGTGGGCTATTCGGAGGCATCGTTTTTCGGCGACTCATGTTCAAAATGCACTCAGTCAGATGTCAATTCACCATGGCAGATTGCTCTTAATCCAGAAGCCGTCACAACAATAATAAACAAATGAATTATCCACTTATCAATCTTTTCGTGACTAAGGAGAACGCCCAAATTATGCTTTATGGATGGGTAAGAGAAAACCCTCTCTTCAAGATGCTTTGATCATATTTTGGGAAATTAAATCTCTTCGGCTTTCTACCCTTTCATCTTGTTTCAAACATCTTAACAGAACTGCAGAGGGCTTCTCTTGCTAATTAACACCACTTGCCCCTTTTCGGTACAAGCAAATTGTCTTTTCAGATCTGATTCATCAAACACATTGGGCCTCATTGCGAGTCTGGCGGTAAGAAACAGCAATTACCGGCATGCCGGTTCTAGCGTGTCCGTGTTGCACTGCGCCCGTAATCAACGGGTGTAACGCTTACCTTAGACTCCTCAGGGACACCACGTGATATTCTGAACTTCTCAGGGTGCGCAGTTATCTTTTGTTCACTATCCCAACTGGACTCTCTTTCTATACCACAAAAACAAATTACCACACGAAACGAATGAAAAGAGTTCTAATGTAGTGAAAATATTAAAAGGTTCAAATTCTTAAAAACTGTGTAGTTCCGTTACCTTAGTTGGTGATTTGGTTAGCTCTCCATCCTGTTTCTGTGCAGGGGTGCATGTTCTGAAGAAGGGTCAAAACTAGGGAAGATAGACTGCCCAATATGAATTTTCGGTTATAAATAAATGCCTATGGTGAGGTGGAAAGAGAATAACCTATTTTCAACAACACAACCGTGACTGAAGAGGAAGGGTTGTTCTCTGGAAATCCTAAAAATATCTCAAAGGTGCTACTCCTAAAATATCCCCAGTCAGGAATGGTATTGCAACAAACTACTTACAAGAAAAAACCTTACTGTGTCTAAAACCGAATGTGCACAACCCTAAACCTTTTATGTACCTTAATGTGTGGAATTAGTGTACCTAACTGTGACAGAAAAAACGGAACAGGAAAACCATGACCATGGGACTACAGAGAGGGTTTCTATGGATTACAAGGGGAACTGAGGAATTCCTGTCAGAGGGATGAACCGCGGTAAGCGTCCGCTGACACAGCTGAAGACGCGAAGCGCCGTCGAACAACGGGGGAGGGGCTTAAGTACTCCAGAGTGACAGAAAACTAGACCGCTTGCCCAATCTAGTGGTTGTAACATCAGGCGGCCATGTTGGTTGATGAGGAAGAGCCCCACCCTACCTATTCCTTGACCAGGACTTGTAAGCGGCCACCCAGGAAATTTTGGAAATTCTTTTGAGAGGGAACCCCGTAGTCATGACAGTATTCCCCCCCAAGGCCCCTCCTAAACTGAATTCCCCCCTCCCTGGTTTGGACGGGTGGTTGCGGTGAAAGGTTCTGAGTAACCTAGGGGCATGAACAGTCTTGCATGGTTCCCAAGTTCTGTCTTGAGGGCCATAACCCTTCCAATCCACTAAGTAGAATAGCTTATTACGCACAATCTTAGAATCTAAGATGGCCTTGACTTCATATTCTAGTTGGTCATTATCTACAACTACAGGGGCTGGTGCTTCGGAAATTCGTGTGTTTGGATTAACAGGTTTTAAAAGAGACACGTGAAATACTGAATGGATTTTCATGGTTTTTGGAAGGGTTAGCTTCATGGCCACAGGATTGATGATTTTTTCAATAGCAAAAGGTCCCAGGAAGCGGGGAAGGAATTTTCTAGATCCCTTCAAGGTCAGATTTCGAGTGGCTAACCAAACCAAATTTCCCACTTCATACTCTGGTGCAACACATCTTTTGTCGTCAGCAAATTTCTTCTGGGATTCTTTAGCCACAGATAATTGTTCTCGAGCTTGAGCTATGGCAGTGGTGATTTTTTCATGCAGAGATTTTACTGCTGGCATTTCTAACGGTTCCGGTGGATCGTAAACTGAGGTACGTGGATGTCGACCATGCAAGGTGTAAAAAGGACTCAAACCAGTGGAGGAATGGACAGAATTGTTATATGCATATTCAGTTATCCACAAAACGTTCAGCCAGGTGTCTTCTAGTTGATGTAACATACATCTAAGGTACTGCTCCAAGGTTTGATTGGTTCGCTCAGTTTGACCGTCAGTTTGGGGATGATGACTGGTGGACAAACGTACATCGATTTTAGCCAATTCACAACATTTTCTCCAAAACTTGGAGACAAATTGGCTTCCTCGATCAGAGATTATCACCGTAGGAAAGCCATGCAGCTTCACAATATTCTCCAAAAAGGTTTTTGCCAGCACTGAGGCTGATGGTAATCCTTTCAATGCTATAAAATGCGCCATCTTGGAGAACAAGTCCACCACCACCATGATCGTGTCAAACCCTTCACAAGGAGGCAAATCTGTGATGAAGTCCATGGAGATGGTGTGCCAAGGGGTTGGTGGCACATTCAACGGCAGAAGCAAGCCAGCAGGTTTCTTTTTTTGATTCTTGTTTTGAGCGCAGTTACCACAAGTTTTCAAATGCTGAATGATATCTTTTCTCCAAGTAGGCCACCAATGTGACCTCTTAACCTTCTCCATGGTCTTTTTGATTCCGGGGTGACCTTCCAAAAGAGCGTCATGGTAGTTGGTAACCACTTTTTCTTGCAGTTGTGGCGTGGGCAAGTACAACCGTTCCTGATAAAAGGGAAGGCCCTCCTGCACAGTAAAGCCTTCTCCTCTGGATTCCCAGTTCAACAATTCATCCTGCGTAAGGTGGTTTTGAATTTCCATTTTTAATTCTTCAAGAGCAGAGTCTGTCGTGTTCATTACTCCCAGGATTTTTTCTCCAGAAATTATCTCCACAGGATTCACCGGCACATAGGCTTCTTCCCCGTTATCCATTCGTGACAAGGCATCCGCCTTTCCATTTCACACTCCTGGTCTGAAGGTGATAACAAAATCATACTCAGCGAGAAAGAGAGCCCATCGTAACTGTCTTGAAGATTGTGCCCGTGCAGAGCGTAAGTATTGCAAGTTCCGATGGTCGGTGAAGATGGTCACAGTGTGTCGTGCGCCCAGCAAGTGATGTCTCCATTCCTTCAAGGCACAAATTATAGCCAAAAACTCCTTATCTGTAATGGTGTAATTCAATTCTGCAGCGGAGAATTTTTTAGACCAGAAGGCTACTGGGTGCATTTCTTGGGTGCCAGGATCACGCTGAGACAACACAGCTCCCATTGCTACATTTGAAGCATCGGTTTCAACCACAAACGGAAGATCAGGTCTCGGATGTTGTAGAACAGGTGCAGCAGTAAATTGTTCCTTTAGTTTCTTAAATGCCTCATCAGCTTCATTAGTCCATTCAAATTTCCTGTTTTTTCTAAGTAGGGAGGTGATAGGATGAACTAGGCGAGAGAAATCAGAAATAAACCGCCTATAGAAATTTGCAAATCCCAGAAAACTCTGGATTCCTTTGACAGAAGTTGGAGCAGGCCAAGACAGGATGGCATCAACTTTTCTGTTATCCATTTTGATTCCACTTGAAGATAGAATGAACCCCAAGAATTCAATTTCGGGGACATGGAAATGACACTTCTCCAATTTCACATACAGAGAATTTTCTTGGAGCCTTTGAAGCACCGATGTGACGTGCTTAACATGATCCGCCAGGTTCGCAGAGAAAATTAGAATGTCATCCACATAGACCACCACACAGATGTCCAGTAGTTCTCTAAAGATATCATTCATAAAGGACTGAAAGGCAGCAGGAGCATTACAAAGCCCGAAGGGCATGACTTGATACTCGAAGAGCCCGAATCGTGTTCGAAAAGCGGTTTTCCACTCCTCACCTTTCTTAATGCGAATGAGATGATAGGCACCTCTAAGATCAAGCTTGGTGAATATTCGTGCCTGCTTCACCTGATCCAGCAAAGTCGAAATAAGGGGAAGAGGATAGCGGTTCTTCACAGTGATTTGATTCAGTGCTCTGTAATCTATGCAGGTTCGCAAATCTCCTTCCTTCTTGGGCACAAAAAAAAGAGGAGATGCCACCGGTGACTTGGACGGTCTAATAAACCCATTGGCCAGGTATTGATCCAGATAAGACTTCAGATGCGCATTTTCTTTTTCAGTGAGGGCATAAATTCTGCTGCAAGGAAGTTGAGCCCCTGGAATGAGATCGATTTGACAGTCATATGGTCTGTGCGGGGGCAAAATTTCCGCCTGCCGTTCTTCTTGAAAAATGGCCTGGAATCTTTTGTATTCTACTGGTAACGAACCGATGAGGCCTAAAGTGGTGTTGCTCGTTATCTCAAACTGCCTGGCGTTTTTCGAACCTTCTGCAGAAAAACACATACTCTGACATTTGGAGTTAAACGTCAATGTCCGAGAACACCAATCGATCACAGGGTTATGCTTCTCCAACCAAGGTATTCCCAAGATGATCTGGAATTGAGGAGCTTGAATCAGGTCAAAAGAGATCCTCTCCCTGTGCCCTTCCTGGCAAAGCATCATGAGGGGGTCGGTGCACTGGGTTACGGGGCCTGACACCAAAGGTGTGCCATCCACCCCGGAAACATTTTCAGCTTCCAACTTATTCCTCAAAGGGAATCCCAATTTACTAGCCAGATGTTGATCCATGTAGTTGCCAATGGCCCCACAGTCTATGTATGCAACTAATGCATGCCTCTCTGTGGGGTTCTTCTGACAAGAAAGGACTATAGGACATACGAAGTGTGAGGTCGCTGCAACCTTTTCCATGCTCGACAAGCGGACCTCTAGACTTGTCGGGCACTGGAGTTTTCCGCCGTCTGTTCTTTTTTATCCGGATTAATTCCTCCTAAAGGCTTCCGTGAAGGTTTTACTGGACAATCCTTTAAAAAGTGACCGGCCTTACCACAATACAAACACAACTGTAGTTGTCGTCTCTTCTCTCTTTCTGCTTGGGAAATAGGGCCTCGAATTCCGCCCAACTGCATGGGTTCATTGGGAACATCCAATCCTGACTTCGACACTGGTTCTCTTGGACGGACTACAAAGGGTCGACTGTCCTGACGAGCTCGATCCGTCCTCCTATCCTGAAGACGATGATCCAACTGAATCGTCAGATCTATGAATTCTGTGAGACATTCAGGCGGATTGACAACTTGAGCGAGAACATCCTTCAGCTCATTTCGCAGACCACGATAAAACAACGTCACTCTCTTTTCTGTAGGCCAATTTGTTTCTGCCACTAATCGATTAAAAGTGGCTACATATGCAAGCAGCTCCTGATTGCCCTGCTTAAGTGACAGTAACTCATTGTCCAATGCCTGACCTTGTGAATGGCGAGCAAACAGTTTCTCTAACTCTCTTTGGAATTCTGAAAAGTTCTGTAACACGGGATCATCCCGATTAACCAAAGGAATGGACCAATCAGCTGCATGACCACCTAAATAAGACAACACAAAGGCAACCTTAGATTGGTCAGTGGAGAACACGCCAGGTCTGCATAAAAAATGTAGTCTGCACTGATTTAAAAACACTGCAAACCTTTTTGGGTCCCCCGTGAATCTTTCGGGAGGGGCCAAGGGAATATTCCCTGGAATCACCACTTGGACTGGAACTGAGGGCGATGTTGATGAGGAAGCTTGGGCATTACCTTGGGGAAGGGGAACCTGTCCCTCCTGATTCTGTAATAACTGGCGAGCCAATTCTTCAGTTCGTTCCCTATTGATTCCCAGTTCCCTTCTAAGAGCACCGGTTTCGGTCCGGGCTGCATGGACTTCAGCTCTAAGTTCTCCCAATAGTTGAGCTAACTGGTCTACCTCAGAAGTTCCCATGATGCCCAGGCGGAGTATTTTTTTTTTATGGAGGCTTCGCGTTCTGTAACGCTTACCTTAGACTCCTCAGGGACACCACGTGATATTCTGAACTTCTCAGGGTGCGCAGTTATCTTTTGTTCACTATCCCAACTGGACTCTCTTTCTATACCACAAAAACAAATTACCACACGAAATGAATGAAAAGAGTTCTAATGTAGTGAAAATATTAAAAGGTTCAAATTCTTAAAAACTGTGTAGTTCCGTTACCTTAGTTGGTGATTTGGTTAGCTCTCCATCCTGTTTCTGTGCAGGGGTGCATGTTCTGAAGAAGGGTCAAAACTAGGGAAGATAGACTGCCCAATATGAATTTTCGGTTATAAATAAATGCCTATGGTGAGGTGGAAAGAGAATAACCTATTTTCAACAACACAACCGTGACTGAAGAGGAAGGGTTGTTCTCTGGAAATCCTAAAAATATCTCAAAGGTGCTACTCCTAAAATATCCCCAGTCAGGAATGGTATTGCAACAAACTACTTACAAGAAAAAACCTTACTGTGTCTAAAACCGAATGTGCACAACCCTAAACCTTTTATGTACCTTAATGTGTGGAATTAGTGTACCTAACTGTGACAGAAAAAACGGAACAGGAAAACAATGGCCATGGGACTACAGAGAGGGTTTCTATGGATTACAAGGGGAACTGAGGAATTCCTGTCAGAGGGATGAACCGCGGTAAGCGTCCGCTGACACAGCTGAAGACGCGAAGCGCCGTTGAACAAGGGGGGAGGGGCTTAAGTACTCCAGAGTGACAGAAAACTAGACCGCTTGCCCAATCTAGTGGTTGTAACATCAGGCGGCCATGTTGGTTGATGAGGAAGAGCCCCACCCTACCTATTCCTTGACCAGGACTTGTAAGCGGCCACCCAGGAAATTTTGGAAATTCTTTTGAGAGGGAACCCCGTAGTCATGACAACGGGTGATTACGAGTCAGCGTACCGGCATGCCGGTAACGGTAGTACCGCCATGTCTGCAAGGATCATACCGCCCCCGATAGTTGCAACAGTGAATGCGCAGAGACCTCCACCGGCGTCGCTGAATCCGCTAAGAACGGCACCGTTCACACCGCTAATGCCAGTAGCGGTGTCGAAGCCACCGGAAGCAACGTTATCGCGCCGGAATGGGAAATACGCCGGCGGCCATCTTTAAAAACACAATCCATTGCCATCCACTGCAGACAAGACCTGGTCCAGAAAACACACCACCTTGCCTGCCAGATCATGTCTAAGGCAACCAGAAAAGATACCACTCGCCTGCGAAAAACCCAGGTTCAGTGATGATGAACTGAACATGCTCGCAGATACACTCGTCGAGCATTCCGACATAGTGTTCTGCGCTGACCCTCGCCATGCAGCGCAAATCGGGGAAAAAAACCATATGGGAGGAGGTGGCCAGGAAGGTTTCTGCCGTGGGGGCAACCCCACGCAGCGTGAAGGACTGTAGGAAGAGATGGGATGACCTGCGGCTGCGAGTGAGAAACATCCTGTCTGCCAACCGCCGCCAGGGGTAGGCAACAGGTGGCGGACCTGCCTCACCCATGAAGTTGGCATGGTGGGAGGAGACATGTAGCTCCGTCATGGATATGAAGGCAATTGAAGGGGTTGGCCATGCGGAGACGGGAGTCCCATCATCGGACGATGATGGTGAGTGACCCTTTGCGCAATACAGAAGTCACCACACACACCTGATGTCCCAAATACAAAGTTGAACTCCAAATGGGAAGTAGATGTTAATGTTAATGTTAAAGGACATTTGTACTGCGCACTATCACCACCGGAGTGGTCCCTTGGTGCTCTGGCGGCTCTGAAACAGGAGGGGAGGTTGAGTTAGTGGGAGGAAGCAGGAAAAGTGCACGAGAGCAGTGATGTGCTGTTGGCGGCCTCAGCCCGGTGGGTCCGTTGGCTGGGCCTGGGGTGTTTACGGCCGGTAGTCGTCGTGTACTGTTGTGCAAGGCTATGTGTAATTTTGTTTTGTTGTTGCAGTGTAGTGAAGTTTGTGCGGTTTGTTGTGCTGTAGGTTTTGGTTGTGTTTGGTTTGGCGTTTGAGAGGTGTATGCAGAAGGGGAAATTGTTAGTAGGGGTTGGTTAGTTTGCGTCTCTGTCCTGAATTGAAGTGCTCGGCTTGCGTGGTCTCCCCTGTTGCGGCTCTGTCCTGATCTGGGTCTGACTGGCATACAGGTTCCTTACTCCTCGAGCTGCCGCCTCTAACATGCTCTCTCATAGCTCCCCTTATCTTCCATTCATACTCCTGTGGCCATTGCACCTGCCAATGACAACCTCTCAGGTAGTGGGGTGATTGCCAATATCTCGATAATTCCACACCCATGTGGTACTTGGCGGTAAATAATTAAGGGGCGGGCATAAGTGTAGGTGGGATTGTCTGGGGTAGTTGACTCAGTCTCCGTGCGTATCGCCTGTGTTCCGGTCTAGCCGGTGTCATCCGTCCAAGTGCTGTGGGCGTTACTCTCTCGGGTCCGGGATGTCCGTGTCTTTTTGGTTTAGTCATTTAGATGGGAGCAAATACATGGCCCATCAGCACCTAAACCAAACACCACATCACAGCCACAAAAACACACAAGCAATCCCAATGCCACAAACAAAATGACCACGCAATTGCACACACAAATAACACATGCATGCATACACACACACACCCACACATCCCTGTTGAGATAATGGCATCACCACCGTCCCATGAAATTGCATGCTGCACACCTCTCAACACCCAAATACACACTTGATACACAACCAAACAGCACATGGCACAAAGCCCCTGAGCCATGGCTACACCACAGAAGCCACAACACCCCTGTAAGCCACCCAACAGATACCATGGCCATCATGGCAGTCCCAGTAGGATGCCAATATAATCCCCCCCCAATCCTGCAAGCACTATGTGTACCCCTCAAACATGTACACAACGATGCACATGACCCAAATTGTACATACATCGATGCATGCAGGATGTAAGTTCTCCCATGGCTGAAGCCCTGCCTCTCCACCACACAGGCACGGATCCAGACAGCGACGCCGAACACACCACGTCAACAAGGAAGACACCTGCACGCATGGGCCGAGGTGAGGATGACGCCACCAGGCCATCAACCTCTAGGACTGCAATGCGCAAGACAAGGACACAAAAATCACACACCAGTGCCCAACTGGGTGCACACCCCCAAGACCAGGAGGAGCAGGCACCAGAAACTGGCACCCAGGACCACCATGCCGGAGACATTTGGGCCATCAAGGCTCACTTGCTACAAGATGCAGCGGCGAGAAAGGTTGCACCAATGAAGAAACAACCGAATGGGAGGCCACATGCAGGGCTAACAGGGAGAACACACAGGCAATAATAAGTGCAGTGAACCGTGTGGCGAAGCGGGTACATGAGGGCATCTTAGCCTTGACACACACTGTCGACCGCATGGTTGGCAACATGGCGCAACAACGTCCTGCCCCGGCCGAGCCACAACCACCATCGACGAGCACTACACCTGCAAGCTCAACGCAGACGAGCCCAGTGCGCAGGTCCCTGCGTAGTCTGCGCCGGCCGGAACCACATACCCCTCCATCCATAAGGGGGCGACAATAGCCAGGTACACTGGGACATGCAATGTGGCAGTCCTGTTGAACTCAATTGTGCTGAGGGGGCGTGGGTGTGTGGAGGTTTTGGGGGGGTGAGTAGTCTGTAGCGTAATGTGGGTGGAGGGTTAAATCATGTACACAGTACCATTACATTAATACACTTGTGTGAAAAAAAGGTACATGACTGAACATTGCTTCTTGAGTGTTTGTCAATTTATTGTTCAACAGTGACCAGTGCCCAGATTCCCCCAATCCCAGTGCCTAGTGTCGCACATTACCAGCACAGCACCTTCTGTGACCCAGTGCATCAGAAATATTGTGCTATCAATGTTTGCCGTACAGTACGTCCCTCACGCGCATCGCGACATGGCCGATGTGCAGCATCTTCTTCATCATCATCTTCACCAGGTGGTGTCTGGTCCACGTCAGGTGGCAGAGGTACGTTGCGCAGGATGCACATGTTGTGCAGCATGGGACATGCCAATACAATCTTGCCAACCTTCTCGGGCCATAAATGATTGCCCCACCTGACCTGCTGAGGCAGCGAGAGGTCTGCTCTATCACCACACGAGTGCGTGTATGTGCACGATTGTAGTCCTCTTCATGCCGGTTCAGTGGATGCCTGACAGGGGTGAGGAGCCACGGCTTCAGGGGATAGCCAGCGTCACCTGCATGGGAGCAAATAAATTGTGATTGTGAGTATTCATGCCATTTCATGTGTGTACTGCCTGTACATTGTTCATGTCCATATGCAATACATTTCCAATGTCGGCTATTGCCATCACTTCTGCGCAAATATCAAGCCTGTGTACTGCTCAGCAAGCCATGGTGGGGGGCATGGGTGACGCACACTACTAAGGGACCTTGACATGAAATACACCACTCAACCAGATGAAGTGTGAAGGTCCATGATGTACTCACATGTGAGGGGTGTGTTGCAGGAAATGATACCAAATGCATGTTGAGCACTGTATGGTGCATTTGGCTGATGTCCTACATGATACAGGTGGGTTTGACCATCATGCTTTAAGTGATTCGATGACACCATGCATATGTCCCTCGGCGCCTTCACCAATGTGAGCCATGACACAATGTGATTGGTGGTATGGTCCACCAGTGTAGGGATTCAACCCTTTACTGATGCAGGGTGTCAACTGGCATGCTGGTACTCCTCCACCCCCCCCCCAAATCTACCCCATGGCCCAGGAAGCAGACAGGTTGCATATGCATGTGGTTCCCCCCCCCCACCAAAATGATCACCATGGCCCTGTGGTCAGACTTACCCAACAGTCAGGCACGTCGTTCAGCATGTTGTTCCATGTAGTGGGGGATCGTGAAGTTCCGCAGCACCATTGAATCATGTGTGGATCCTGGGTATCTGGCACAGCAATGTGTTATCATCTTGCTTGCATTACACACCATCTGGACATTGATGGAGTGGTATTGCTTCCGATTGCGGTACACCACCTCCACGGCATGCCGGACTACCAACTCCACATGGGTGCAGTTGAGGGCACCAATGATGTTAGGCATATCTGCCAGTGCATGGAATGCAGTTTTGGTGTCATTCACCTCCTGTGCAGTCCGTGGCAGGGATATGTAGGCATTTGCGTGCTTTATGAGTGCATCCAGCACCTGGTTCAGC
The DNA here is from genome assembly GCF_040938575.1 of Ambystoma mexicanum. Taxonomy (NCBI): domain Eukaryota; kingdom Metazoa; phylum Chordata; class Amphibia; order Caudata; family Ambystomatidae; genus Ambystoma; species Ambystoma mexicanum. The sequence goes on along the minus strand of NC_090932.1, from coordinate 1,478,199,769 downwards.
ACTCCAGAAAAACATGGCTGCGAGATGCCATGCAGCTGCCCCACTGTGTGCTGGTAGGTGCCTGTGGCAAGGAAGTCGAGCACACACGCTACATTCAGCAGTGGTGGGATGGCGGTGCGGATGCTGATCAGGCTGACCAGGTCGTCATGTAGGAGATCCACGATGGTGGTGATGGTGTCCCTGTCCAGGCGGTACTGGGTGTGGATCTGTGCAGGGGTTAAGTCGAATGGACAGGCCCTTATGCGAGGGATTGGTGGCTGCCTGCGGGAAACCACTGCCTGCACTGGTGGTATTTGCTGAGCCAGTCTCTCCCATCTGCTCCTGCGTCTCCTCTGTAGTCCCTGGTGTACTGCCTGCTCAATAAGTAGCAGTGCAGGCATGTCCTCCAGCCCCTGTATGGCAACAGCTAGTGGAATCATTTTGGTCTCAGAAGGGGTGTGGTGTGTGGGTGTGCTCCTTTTGTGCTGGGCCAGACTCCATTGCCTACACCTGTGCTGATTGTGTGCACCTGTGGCAGGTCTGAGCACAGCAGATTGCCATTAACGCCTGTCCCGCGATGCTGGTGTTAATGGCATCATTGTGGCCCTTCTTACCGGCATCTGGATGCCGGTAAGTGCATGTCTGTACAACTTGTAATGGCCTCTTCCTTGCACCATGCCGGTGCTACTGACAATGTGGCCGCGTGTCCGCGCACAGTCCGGTACGGTGGTGCACCGTCACAGCGGGTCCCTGTCGATGCCGGTAGGACCGGCATTGCAGGTCGTGATGGCTCGGTCCGGTATGCAATGCTGGCTTTGCCTTACCAGTATCGTTATTACCGGACTGCCAACCTTGTAATGAGGCCCATTGTGTTGGCCTATTCCTGTCGGAGTGGTTCTCTGTCATGGGATCTTTGTATGTATTCATGTACAATAAATATATCTGCGTGTGTATATGTTCTTGAAACACTTTGAGAGAAAACTCTTTTGATTTTAATTACACAACTTTTGAAAGCCCATCATGATCAACTGTTTACCTCCAGAAGGCACAATATTGTTGCTTTTAAAATAAAAATGTTCTCCACTTTAACCATTGCAAAAATGGGAAACAAAGGGACATGTATCATCCTGAAAGAATACGGCTGATTTAAAGGCCTGGGATGCACCAGAGTGGTAGTTGAAGTACAAGTAATATATGAAGTCAGGATGTATGAGCCATTTTCCAAGCTTTCCTGATTCAGATGACCACATGAAAATAGTTTTTGTGGGTTTTTAATGTTTACTTTCACTCAATGTTTTAAGTATCAGTTAGCAAAACATTGTGACGGATAGGAGTTTTTCCTATTTTTTTCAATCACAAATTATTTTTAATTCTTGTAGACCTGCTCTTAGGGCAGTAAGTTATTATTCGACTGCTGTTGCTCGTTTGGGTCGAAAAAGTAATGGAAAGATGAGCATTCAGTATCTATAGCTTAATTTTCTGAAGGTCAATCTACAGGAGGCTTAAGGACTTGGAAGGAATAAGGCTCAGGGAAAAGCTGAAGACTTATTCTGAGATGCTCACAATTATAATGTTCAGGACCACAGCTTGAAAAAAGGACTCCCTTGAGTCTGAAGTCACTGGACCACAGCTGCCCCAAAAGTGGCATCTACACGAACAGCAAGTGTAGCCCTAGATGTTGAGAATCTCAACAGTGATTTGGTAACCATTGAGTGATCACTTGCCATTAAGATCACGCTCAGACCTGAGACATTAGACATTGAGGTCCTTGATCTTCGAGGTCTATTATTTATTTATTTTAAATATTTTTATTAAACAACCAACACACCAAACATTACAACTTTTTAGGACGTTCATAATCAATATTAAACCAACACATTATACATTCTCTGTCCTCCCTCCTCCTTCCCCCCCGAACTCGAGCCGTCTTATCAGTGTCATCTTCATGAGCATTCTCGGGGATCTCAATGCTTGTCGACTCATCTGAGTCTTCTGTTTCGTGATTAGCCTGGTGGGGGGTTGCCATTGAGGTCACCAGTTGCCTCCAGGCTATCAGGGGGCCCACTTTCTCCTCTCCCCCCCTGGTGGCAGCTTCAAACCAAACTGCAGTTTTTGCTTCTGCCCATCTCAGGAGGTCCGCCCACCATGTCTCCACTCTAGGCCTATGGGCCGCCTTCAACACATTGCAATTCTGCGCTTGTCCAGGATATAGGCCAGGTCCTTCATCTTGCTAATATGCTTTCAATTACGTGGCCTGGGAAAAATCCCAAGCATGCATGCCCAAGCAGACCTCACATCAAGCATCACTCCCCCACCGGCCATTTTCGTCTTTATTTCCTCCCAGAATCTATGCACCTCTGGGCAAGCCCAGAACATGTGCAGCAACCCCGCCTCCTCCTCCCACACCTGGGGCATTTCTGAATGGCTGGTTCGAGGTCTATTATTTTGGTGTTGGAATTCATGGAAGACCTACCAGATCATATCTCGCAGGTACAGTTTACTAGGTCATCTAGACCTACACTTACTCAAGAGGTAATGTTTTGTTTGGCTTCAGCACCTGCTTCGCAAAGACAGTGGTGCTGCGAGTCACAGGCAGAACCACTTTGAGACGAGTGACCGGTACAAGGCTTCAAACACTGATAAGGGATTCTACACCAGAGATGGATCCAGAATGCAGATTACACTGGGGAAATGTTTGCCTGGATCTCCAGACTGCATCCCATCACATGTCCTGGCAATAGTTTATTTGCTCACTAGAAGGGAATCAACCAAGCTCATCATTGCAAAACCCTTTCCTCCACATCTGGCCTCAGTACTGTTGGTTACCAAAGAGTCAACTTTTCCTTTTTTTCCATGAAAGTTTTATTACATTTTTAACTAACAAAATAATCAGCATAAATACAACCAGAGAATTACAGCATTCCATATAAACGCATGAGGCCACAAATATGAATGATAAATTAAACATTTGTAGGCCACCAAGCCCAGGTTGCGGCCCCAAGCTAGAACAGTTCAAGAAAACAAATGAGTGCGTGAGAATCCTCATCACATCAGATGGCTTGTGTTAAACCAGACAAATAGCAAAAAAAAAGACCAAAACAAAAAGGTGAACATACTAATACCACAGGGTAATTATACAATATGACCAAATATGAAAACGGGGCTGTGCCCCGAGTGTATACTTCTCCTCCCGTGAACGTGACAAGCACATGAATCGAGAGAGGTTGGGTGGGGTGGCCGCCACAGAGCCCCTGTGAAACACAGAAAAATTAAAAAGGTCACCGCCTAGATCAGACCATTGTGAAATTTGCCATGTTTTGGGGGTCTGTGGTGTACCATTGGGAAATCATTGCAATGCGCAAAGTCCATAAAAGGGAATTACGTTTCAAGATACTCGGGTAATTCCCCTTTATTCGTAGCATCAATTTTGTCCAATGCCAATGAGAACCAAATCCGACCCCACCACTCTCGAACATCATGGGGTGCGCTCCCTTTCCAATTGGGTGCCAGCGTAATACTGGCTGCCACTAGAAGATGCATAATTAGTTAGGTACTTCTGCCTGAGAGTTTATAGATCCCCCTCACCACTCCCTCCCCACTAGCCCCTAGGACCACATTCCTCAGTAGGATAGTTAAAGGATCCACTGGGAGATCTATTCCCCCTATGCTCTTAATATGGGACAAAATATCTTTCCAGTATTGCTGGATGAGGTTCCAAGACATCACATAAGAAGGAGGGCCCCATCTCCCCCCTGCAAGACCTCAGTGCCAACAGGTAGGAGGGATGAAAAGGTACATGTAATGGAGACGATCTGGGGTGAGGTACCACCGGGTGAAGAGTTTGTAACTATTCTCTCTTAATTGACCACAGTGGGATAACTTGAAGGCCCTATTCCAGAAATCAAACCCAAGTAAGCTCATCAATGTTGTGTCCACGCTCAGTCTCCCACTGCTACATATAATTATGTGGGGAACCAAAACGTTTCCCATTAAGAATCAAATATAAAGTGCCCATTTTCTGAGATGGAGGGTCCCCTATAAAAATATCTTCAAATTTAGATTTAGATGTGTCCCTCCGCACCCGCCCCCCCCCCCCCCGCCCCGCCATTTGTAATTTAAGGTGCGCTGAGCCAATGCTGCAGCTGGATGTAGGTATACTTTGCAGACTACGGGAAGATAAAGGTTTGGCGACAATCCTGAAAAGAAAAGAAAGCGCTTCAACTTTTCCTTTTAATCCCTCTGCTCTGTTTTATTTGAACTTATTATGTGCACTTTCCTGTCTCTAACATTGATGTCTCAAGTCCTGGTGTGATAAGAAGTACAAAGCCATTGACTCCTTCCTACTGTTTCTGAGGAATGCTACCCTGGCAGACTCCCTCGTGTCTTCAATAAGGAAGGAGTATCCTCTAGTAACCTCATCCCTACCACAGAGGTGATTGAGATGAGAGGTAGGTGTGAGAAACCTGAGGGTATTCTCACTTCTGAACCCTTTGAATCCTCTGCACAGGTGGGCAGGGAAAGGCCATCACTATTGGATCCCGACCCAGGTGGCAGAGAAGCGAGGGAGGATCACCTGGGTGGAGGATCCTTGGAAACTGGAAGTGAGGTGGCCTTGGGTGAGACATGGTATCCCCCTTTCCCTAGTGACAACCAACCCAACCCCTCTCCAACCTTTACCGGCTATTATAAGCCAGCTCCCCTAATTTCTCCACCATTGACACTTGACAGTACTGGGACGACGAAGAGGTAAATAATACCAATGAAGATTATGCTCTTTAACCACTCTAGTACTGGCAAGAGAAAGATGCCTTCTAGGAGTAGTTAAGGTCAGGCATGTCTCTTTAATGGGAGTTAGGCAGGACTGAATAATCGTTCATACCTGCAGCCGCAGGTTGTTAGGCAGAAACCTGTGCAGTTCCCTTAGGGACCACTGCAAAAGGCTTAAGACTACAGGTGTTGGCAGTAAACCCAATTGGTAGCAGTCTGTACCACCCAGATTTACCTGGTAGCTGTGGCTGAGCAGCCAGACTTCTCTCAAGAAGAGTTAGACAGTATATAGAGTATACAAGATATGTACTAAAATACAGTAGCACAAGCAAACAATGACCAGAGCTTGGGTATAAAAGTATATAATTATTTATTTAAAAACACACTTTGTAAAATACACTAACACTAATATGGCAAGCAAGTTCAAACACAGTCACTATTAATATATATACATCCCTGATTACTTATTGAACAAGTCTTAGTTAAAACACCACTTATTTACAGACAGAGGTGAGCGCTTAACCTAAGATGGCACTCCAATAAGTTAGTTAAAAAGGGAGGGAAAAAACAGAATTAGGAAAATACACAATACCAACACTTTAAGAGAACCAGAGCAAGTCAGAAAAGGCAGAGGCTACTGAGGAGCAAGAATGTCATAGGCCAGGCCCACTCTTGGAGAGAGCAAGCAGAATGTGTCCAAGATCCCACAGTTGAATAATACTTTAAAAAGTCATTGCAGATAGTTCGAAAAGGGTTGGATCAGTTCAGAAAAAGTTAGTTAGCAGGTCCCAAGTCACCCCAGGATAGAAAGTCAAGGATTTACGGAACACCTTGAACAGTCTGTTGCAAGGGAGACCAGGCGGGACACAGTCCCTGAAATGGTGAGAAAGCTGCAGCGGGGGCAGTTGTTCCTTGCAGCGGGTGCAAGTCGGTGCTTCGTCCAGGGGAAGAGAAGATCTCGACGTGGAGGAAAGCTGGAGGTCGTTGCACTGCCAGGGAAGAAACCAGCCGCAGAGTTTCCCGGTTAAAAGGTACTACCCTTTTATTCGCGGTAGTGGTGAAGCGTGGCTATTCGCCCGCCGGGGTACTTGGCACTGGCGATTTGACCACGAGACGATCCAGGAAGGCGAAAAGAGGTCGAACTGGTTATCCCCACCAGTTCAGAGGAAGAAGACTCTCCGGGATGAAGATCTTCTCTTTCGTTGGGAAGTGGTGAGACGGTTCAGCAGGGCTCCACCGGTGGTGTCGTCGTTGCAGGTCAGCTCGGCTTCTCCCTCTTCGGATTCTTTGGTCCTGTGGCGACTTCTGAAGTTCCAGTCCCCAAAGCCCTGCTTTTATGCAGAAAACCCCATTCATCAGTCCTAGCTGTCACTCAAACATGCTAAGTGGTAAGCCGGGCGGCTCACCACTGGGCCAATCACACAAGAGTGCGACTTGAGTTGCCGAGGCAACTCAGTCCAGGGTGCCTAAACCCCCCTCCCACACATCCTGTAGGCCCAGACAGAGTGGCACCACTTTTGGAGGCTTCTGTGGAGAAGCCCGCCAAAAAGTGGAACAAAGGGCTCAACTTGGGTTGGAGTTACAGAGGCGAACACAAACGCCATTTTAAAACCGGGTCCTGGCAAAAAGACCCAACCAGGGAATAAATATTAAATAAATAACCTGGTGGTGGCTTTAACATTGCACCAAAAAAGTGGTGCATTTAAAATGAATGGGAAAATCCCATAGGAAATATTCCGGTGGAATTTTCATGGTAACCACAGGGCAAGTTGGGCCGTTTTCCATCATGACATTTAAGTTAATAAAAGTTGATTGTTTGAAATTGGAATCTGTTGTCTTTGTCCTTCTTCATGATGCCTGCACACAGGTCTACACGAAAATGCCATCAAAACCTTTTTATTTCTGGAATATAATGCAGGTTGGCTGAAGCAACATATGCAAACTGAAACTAAATGTGTCTTTTTGTGCCTTACGGTCCAACCAAGTTGTCATACAGTACAGCACAAATTCATGCTTAAAGGGTCCCAAACCCATATGCCCCTTTTATTCTCAGGGACCCTGACTCTGGCCTAAAAGGATTTTCTGCATCCTTCTGCTTTGGTCTTCTCTGGGTCCCTCTCCCCCCTTGGTTCTCTGACTCCCGTTTAATGGGTTTCCATACCCTTCGTTTGTGGTCTTCTCAGTCTTCCTATTTGCTCTTCAGCTTAATTTCTTATGGAACAGGGTTTGCCTCTCTTTGTTTTCCCGGTGGCGGGCTTTAAGAGGGCCTTTGTCACCCCCTTCCCTTAAGGACCTGACTCCTTCCCTTTTCACCTCTATATGTCTGCTCCTCCTCGAGACCACGCTACATGTTCATTACTCATTCCAAATTGGCTTGGTACTTTCAGGGTCCACGCCCTACCCCCTGCCTTGGCTCATGTGTGCCTTGTACCTTTCTGCTCTTGCTAGCTATGATTTCGGTAGCCTCCTGCACTTCCTCATAAGGTTTTCATACATTATCTATCTCGTGTCTCAAACCAACATCCTCCAATCACTCCAATTATCTTCCTTTGGGTGCCTCCAGCATACCTCCTCTTGGTGTCTCAATCCAACTGCTTCCTGGTCTCTCAACCAACCTCCACCTGTTGTCTCAATCCAACCCTCTCTTGATGTCTCATTCAAGCCTCCTCCTGATGACTTCTCATCGCCGACCTACTCCTTTCCCCACTCTTGCTTAAGACTCCATGCTCTCTCTCCATTTTGCTCCAAACTCTTGCTGGCAGCTCCTACTCCAAACACACTCTGCCTGACTGGGACTCTGAGCCTATATAGCCCTGTGATCCCCCTGCGCCCGCAGGGTTGGGCTTCATATAAGGATCTGCGCCTGGAAATTTTGAATGTGTGAGAGGCGCTGCTCTTTTCCTCTTTTCTCATTCTTGTACTGAGGTGTTGATCCTCATCTTCCCCTCTTCATAATTGGCTGCCCTAAGGCCTTGTTTGCCATGATCGAGGGTTTAACGACCCAGTCTGCCATTTTGAAGTGTGGTGTAAGATATGCTGGACTCACATGGCTCCACTGAGAAAAGCCTTAGTTGACTGCTGGGCCTCCCTATGTTTAGAGCTCAGTCCTGATGGGGTAATTGTGGGGACAGTGTTGGTAGTACCCGGGGCTTGCACTTGTTTCTGTGTAGCAAAGATGATCTTTCTATGAACCTCCCATCATCTGCAAACTTTGTGAGTCTCTTTGTGTCTGTCCATGATTGGGAGTGCGAAATGTGTATGCAGGTCGGTCTGGTGATTGGGGCAAAGGGATTTCTGAGTACAGCGAGTACGTTTAACTTAGTTCTTCATTTCTCTGCAGAATCCTGCAGCTTCAGCTACAGTGTCCTAAAACTCCAGTTTTGGCCGGATTCATCTCTCTGTTGAGAATGTTTGTTATTGAGGCAGCCTGAAAAATATACAGTTCCTGTCCCGAATTTCGTGTAGCTCACTTAAAGTGATTTCTAGTAATGAAGGATCTCCTGCCGCCCCTCCCCTCTAGTTTCTGTCCATACTCTGTGCCCTTTTCTCCAAAGTGTTCCCAGATTTCTAAAACTCTTCAAATGTTATGCAGGTGTTCACATGAAGTTTCTAGCTGGCTATTGTTGTCAGTTTTTCCCCATCTCAAATAGTCGATACCTCCATCCTGACCACAGCAACAAATAGCTTTACCTCTACCTCTAGAAGCAGACTGGGCCTACCTTTTTTTAAAATTTTAAACATACGGAGTAATACGCTGTATGGTGGATTTTATAGTGGATAAGAGTGGTGGCCATGAGCTTATTTCAGCCCTCTATGACATTAACTCCTCCATCCTGTCCTCCTCTTATATGGCCCCAAATAAGTCTCCTATCTCTTGTTTAGTTCCACCAAGGATCTGCTGTCTAATTTACTATAACCTCAAACACTGTTAAAATTATTTTACCTAACACTTGCGACCTGATGATCTTGGGCTCTAAGATGGAATATTTTGGGATGTAAAACCCACCATTACTTGACCATTAGTGCTTGCGTCAAGTACAAATGTTCATACATTTCCTTACTTCCAAGCAGAAATGTGTGCCTGGATGTCTCCATGTGCATGCACCTGCCAGCTCTTGACCGCTGTACGTATCCAGTTTGAGTCTAGTCCTTGAGATATTTTTCAATTTTGAAGTTTCTGCTGAAATTTCCATTGCCGACCCCCGTTTCCTCTAGTCACTGTTTCGAACAACAATTTTACCAGAATGTTTACTCTTCGGTAGAGGATCCTTGCTTTCTGAGTTCACACTCGGATGCTGGCCTCTTGGTATTGTATCTCTAGTTCCCCTTGCCATACTGCTGATGGTGCAGCCCCAACTAGCAAGACACCCGAACTAGTCCATCAAACCAATGTTAATCGGGTTTGCAAGTCTCTACATCCATCTCTGCTGTGGTGGGTACACATTCCTCAGTGTGCGAGTGAGAAGTCTCATACAACTACATCTACCCTCTAAGAACCAGCAATTACAGCTACACCTGCGAGTAGAGCATTGCTACCGTCCAGGTGGGAGATGACTAGGACTTGGATAACCGTTCTAAAACTTGGGGTAGTGATGAAAGTTTTAACTTTGCAAAGCAGTGCAAGCTGGTAACATGCTCCTTGGGTGTTCTTTGCAATGTGTTTTGAATAAGAGCTCAAAGTCAATGGTAAATCTGAGAGATTGGGCCTCATTTCAAGTTTGCCAGTCCGGAAATAAGGGTGCCGGTTGCAACTTACCGGCACCCCTTTCGGACTGGCAAACTACAACTGGTCTGACCTGCCGGGTGCAATGGCCCCGGAAAGCAGATTTGTCAGGGAAGCACTGGCACCGTTAGCAACTGTGCCAGTACTTCCGAGTCCCCATTGGGGACTACAATTTTCCAGCGCTTGACTTCCCGATCTGCCGGAACTTGTAATATCCAGGTGGCACCGGGATGTCAGGCGCTGGATTTAGTGTTACTGCTGCCCTCACAATGAGGCCTATTGTGCATTAGCTATGAAATTAGGCGTGAACACTGTATATTAATCACTATGCCGCCATGCTTTGCTCACCCAGTAACCATGATGCAAGCACCCCCACCCACCGTCTCCTCTTTCTTTCGTTAGTTATGTCATGCATAGTAACCCTGTCTATCAGGTAGACACAAAGAAGAGCAGGGCAATGAAAAGCCCTACGTGGTACCAAGACTAACATACTACTTATCCGGAATTCGAAAGACGGCTTACCATAAAAACAATGATGGACTTTCCTCAGTGTCAGTCCTGCCCCTGAGGAGCATCGAGCTGGGGAGTGACGCCAGACAGGGAGAATGCACTGCAGACCCGGATGTTGGGAGAAGGGAAACAGCATCCAAAAAGGCTGAATGGAGCATGGGCTCACCTTAAGGCTGGGAAACCCAACGTCCAGTGGCGGAAAGGAAGCCATCTGAGTGGTCCAGGCGAGACCTGATGTATGGCGAGAAACCAGAGTGGTAGAGCTGCCGAAAGCCGAGAGCAGACCACGAGTGCCCAGGTGTTACGCTCAACTGGTATCCACAGAGACGCCACCCAGCTGGGTTACTCGCTGGTATGCTTCTCAGCTTTGCCCTGATGTGGTCTGCGGGGAAGGTTCTGCCTTGTAGTAGAATTAGGTGTGCTCTCCGTCCTGCCTTCTTTGCCTGGGCGCGTTGTCTTTCATGGGCGAGTGCGGTCCAGTTACTTCACTGACACCGGCCCGTTGGATATTGTTCAGGTAGGTCTTATTGCTGTTCTTTAGTTTTGTTGCTATCCTGCATGCCTTTCTTTGATAAAAATGTCTTTTTCTCCCTTAGGTATGCAGAGCTTCAGCACGGCGAGCTGGCTTGGTTGAGCCCAGCTGGTAAATGATGGCGCATTAAGAGCGCTATGATGCGGTAAGTAAGCGCTATGTGCAGCGCTGCGAAGTCTTGCCTTTGCTAACCTGTGTTTTCCTTCCTTGTATGTCGCGGTGTTCTTCAGCGCGAGTGGAATGTCCGGAGTGGTGCCAGCCGAGAGGCGACCAGCCAGGTGAGCCTTTTGAGCAGTTCGTAGTTTGTAAATGTCTGTACAGCTTTCTTTAATGTTGCCTCTATCTTCCTCTTTCAGGTTGTTCTGTCCGGGAGGCGTGCAGATTCGAGGAAGCTGTTCTCAGTAGCTGCGAGTGTTTAAAGATGAAGACTGCAGGTAAGATGCTGCTGCTGCTGCGGCTGCTAATGATGTTCCTTTTGTCTCCTTGCAGGTTCTGCTTCTCCGTGGTTCGAGGGAATAGCTGGACACGGTGAGCGTCACGTTGCAAGCTGCAAAGTAACACGAAGCATGTACTGCAGTCAGGGTGTGGTTTATATAGCCCAGGTAAAGTAGTACCAAGGAAAGTAGTTCCAGACCTGCCACACCCAAAACACTAGACCGCATAGCTTGGTTCTTAGGAACCAAGCTATGTGGAGGCCTCCATGTTGGCTGACAATACAATAAAGTAGTTCCCAAGCACATTGTTGTTCATGGTGTATGGGCGCCAGGACTAGCCCCATGAGGGCTTTTGGAGAGGATTCCAGGCTCTAGAGGCCCGAGTCCTGACTCCACCTGACCAATGGGTTTGCCAGAGGGGGTTTTGGGCGAGGGTCATGACAGCACTCACCCCTAAGGACCCTCCAATGGTGTTCCTTCTGTCTGGCCCAGGTTTTGTTGGGAGGTTCTGATGCAATTTCCTGATTAGACGTGGTGCGTGGATATTCTCACTGGGCTCCCAGATCTATCTTGTGGTCCAAATCCTTTCCAATTGACGAGATAATATAGCTTGGTCCTAGAGTATTTAGAGTCCAAGATATCTTTGAATTCTGGTTCTCCGTCAACAAGTATGGGCTTAGGTGGTGTCCCAATCCGTGTGCCGGGTTACATTGGTTTCAGGAGGGACACATGGAATACCAGGTGGATGTGTAGATTAGGTGGTAAATCCAGTTTCACAGCTGCTGGGTTGATAATTGCCTTAATGGTATAGGGTCCTAAGAATCTGGGATGAAAGGTCCGGGATGGGTACGAATTTAGCGGCTAACCAAACTTTGTCTTCTACTTGATAATCAGGCGCCTTTTTCCGGTGTTTGTCGGCAAATCTCTTTTGTTTTTCTTTGGCATGAATAAGGTGTTCCTTTGCCCTTTTGAAAGCCTGAGTAATGGTTGTGTGTAGAGTCATTACCGCTGGCATTTCCAAGCTGGCTGGAAAGTCTAGTTCAGAGGTACGTGGATGTCTGCCATGAAGGGTATAGAAAGGCGTTTGACCCGTGCTTGAATGCAAAGAATTGTTATATGCATATTCGGCTATCCATAGTAGGTCTTTCCAATTCCTTTGTTCGTGGTGCAGCATGCACCGTAAATATTGCTCGAGTGTCTGATTGGTTCTCTCGGTTTGGCCGTCCGTTTGGGGATGGTGACTGGTAGATAGCCGAACGTCGATCTGTGCCATTGCACAGCATTTTTTCCAGAAGTTTGAAACAAACTGGCTGCCTCGATCAGAGACCAGAACCGAAGGGAAGCCATGTAGCTTAACCACGCCTTCCAGGAACACTTCTGCTAAAGTGGCTGCGTCTGGGAGGCCTTTGAGAGGAATAAAATGGGCCATCTTCGAGAATAAGTCCACAACTACAAGGTTGGTGTTGAACCCTTGGCTTGGAGGTAGATCAGTGATGAAGTCAAGGGAAGGAGTGTGCCATGGAACTGGAGGAATGTCCAATGGTTGTAGGAGACCATATGGTTTTTGTTTCTGTGATTTATGTTGTGCGGATACACCGCAGGACTGAATACACTGAATAATGTCCTTACGCCAGGTAGGCCACCAAAAGTTCTCTTTCACCTTAGCTAGGGTTTTGGCGATCCCAGGATGCCCTTCGATAAGTGAATTGTGATAGTTTGAAATAATATGCTGTTGTAATTCCTTCTTGGGTACATATAGGCGATCCCTAAAAAAGGGTAGGTGGTCCTTGACGGTATATTGTTCTCCTTGAGTTTGCCATGCGGGGTAGGCATCAGGATTCATTGTCCGTTGGATTTCGTTTCGTAGTTCTGCTTGTGTTAAGGCTGTCGTGATACCCAAGAGTTTGTCTTCAGGTATAATAGGTACTGGGTCTGGAGTTGTATATACTATTTCATCTATGCCCATGCGAGATAAGGCATCCGCCTTTCCGTTTCTGACTCCTGGTCGAAATGTGATTACATAATCCTATTCGGCGAAGTAAAGGGCCCACCGTGATTGGCGCGTACTGGGCCGTGGCTGTTTTGAGATATTGCAGGTTTCGGTGGTCTGTGATGACTGTAATGGTGTGTCTGGCCCCCAGAAGGTAGTGCCTCCAGGCTTTAAAGGTGGATTTAATAGGCAGGAGTTCCTTGTCCGTGATGGCATAATTAATCTCTGGAGATGAGAACTTTTTTGACCAGAAGGCCACAGGATGTAGCGGGCCGGTTTCTGGGTCTCTCTGTGAAAGGACAGCCCGCATTGCGAGACTGGACGCATCAGTTTCAACGACATAAGGGAGGCCTGGACGAGGATGTCGCAGGATTGGAGCGGAGGTAAACCTTTGTTTAAGTTCCTGAAAGGCTTCTTCTGCTTCTTCGGTCCAAGCAAACTTTTTATTGTTTTTTATTGTTTTTTCGTAATAGTACTGTGATTGGGTGCACAACCTGAGAGAAGGCTGGGATGAACCGGCGGTAGAAGTTCGCAAAGCCCAGTATGCTTTGTACCCCTTTCAGAGACGTCGGTGAAGGCCATTTCAGAATGGCATCTACCTTGTGCACGTCCATTCTGATGCCTCCTGGAGTAAGGATAAAACCAAGAAATTCTACTTCGGTGATGTGAAAAAAGCATTTTCAAGCTTTGCAAACAAGCGATGTTGACGGAGCTTGGTGAGGACTGAACGAACGTGCCTGACATGATCTTGTTCCGAGGCTGAGTATACTAAGATGTCATCTATGTACACTAAGGCGCACACATCAATTAACTCCCTTAAGACGTCATTCATGAAATATTGGAATGCCGCAGGAGCATTGCATAACCCGAAGGGCATGACTTGCTATTCAAACAAGCCGCAATTAGTACGGAAGGTGGTTTTCCATTCATCTCCTTTTCTGACTTGGACCAGGTGGTACGCTTCTCGAAGGTCCAATTTGGTATAAATCTGGGCATCTTTAACTCGGTCTAGCATCTCAGGGATAAGCGGCAAGGGGTAGCGGTTCTTCACGGTGATCTGGTTCAATGCGCGGTAGTCAATACAGGTTCTCAAGTCTCCTTCCTTTTTCGGTGCGAAGAACAAAGGACTGGCTGCGGGGGACTTCAAAGGACGGATAAATCCGTTTGCAAGGTACTGGTCTAAATAGGATTTCAAATGAAGGTTTTCTGGTTCTATGAGAGCGTAGATCCTGCCGCAAGGGATTTGTGCACCAGGAACAAGGTCGATCTGACAGTCATAGGGCCTGTGCGGCGGCAATGTATTGGCTTGGTCCTTTCAGAAAACAACATGTAAATCATGGTATTCACTTGGCAAGGTATTAGTTGCTCCCAGGGTTGATACTGTCGCTCCGGGAGTCATGGGGATACAGACGCGGGTTTCTCCTCTTGGTAATAGCAGGCAGGGGAGCAGTCACCGGGGAAGGTTAATTTTCGTGCCCGCCAGTCTATCAAAGGGTTGTGAGCAACCAACCATGGCATCCCTAATATTAGCCTGAACTGAGGTGCCTTGATGAGATCGAATGAAATAGACTCCCGATGTCCGTCCTGACACAGCAAGGTTTCCCTGGCTGTGCACTGGGTTACTGGTCCGGAAGCGATTTCTGTCCCATCCACGGTGGTTACCTTGTCCATAGTTGGCTTAGAACACAAAGGAAGCCCCATCTCTGCTGCCAGTTCTTGATCAATATAATTTCCAACTGCTCTGCTATCGATGTATGCTTCAACGGCATGCATTCTTGACGACTGTTGGTGGTTAATTAAGATCACTGGTATTGCAAAGTGCGAGGTCAGCAACTCTTTCTTCTCACTCGACAAACTGACCTCTACGTTTGTCAAGCTTGGTAGTTTCCCGATTCCTTAGCTTCATCCTTCTCTGTGGCCCCGACTGTTCTTCTAGGGGGTTTTACTGGACAGTCCTTCAGAAAATGTCCTGGTTTCCCACAATACAAACAAAGCTGTTGTCTTCTTTTGTCCCGCTCTTGTTTTGTTAATGGAGGCAGTATCCCTCTAATCTGCATAGGTTCTACAGCATTTTCAGGTACACGGGGTGTGTTTTCCCTTGGTCGAACATACACGGTCCGAGGGTCCGTCTTAGACCGGTCTGCCTTTCGGTCCTGCAACCCGTGGTCAAGCTGCATGACCAGATTTATGTATTCTGCTGCACAGTCTCTGGGTGGATCAACCACCTGGGCTAAGACGTCCTTTAATTCGCCTCGTAAGCTTCGATGGAATAATGTGGTTCTTTTGTTTTCTGGCCACCTAGCTTCGACAACCAGTCTGTTGAAGGTAGCAATGTACGTTAACAAGTCCTGATTCCCCTGTCGGAGGGACAAGAGTTCATTGTCTACTGCTTGTTCCTGGGTATGGCGAGCAAAACGTTTTTCCATTTCTCTCTGGAACCTCCCAAAGTCATGTAATAGAGGATCGTCATGGGTTACCAACGGCACTGACCAATCTGCTGCACTACCACTCAGGTATGATGAGACAAAATCTACCCGAGCTTGGTCGTTTGGAAATGCTCCAGGCCTACAAAGAAAATGAAGGCGGCACTAATTGATGAATGCCGCATACTTCCGTGGGTCGCCCGAGAACTTTTCTGGTGGTGCCAGGGGCACTGTTCCAGGTAACGTGATCTGTACCGGAGTGGGTGGTATGGCAGGATTTTGCATCGTTAGATTGCTTCCAGGTAGAGGCGTCTGTCCTGCCTGCGATTGCAAGTATTGCCTGCTAATCTCTTCAGTGCGTTCTTTGGTCACTATTAGCTCTCTCCGGAGGGCATTAGTCTCTTGTCGGGCAGAATGAACCTCCGCACGAAGCTCTCCTAGTAATTGGGCCAATTGGTCCATTTCTGATGTCTCCATGGCGCCCAGTTGGATTTGTTATGGTAGGCTTCGTGTTCTGTTACGCTCACCTGGTATCCACAGGGACGCCACCCAGCTGGGTTACTCGCTGGTATGCTTCTCAGCTTTGCCCTGATGTGTTCTGCGGGGAAGGTTCTGCCTTGTGGTAGAATTGGGCGTGCTCTCTGTCCTGCCTTCTTTGCAGGGGCGCATTGTCTTTCATGGGCGAGTGCGGTCCAGTTACTTCACTGACGCCGGCCCGTTTGATTTTGTTCAGGTAGGTCTTATTGCTGTTCTTTAGTTTTGTTGCTATCCTGCATGCCTTTCTTTGTTTAAAATGTCTCTTTTTTCTCCCTTAGATATGCGGAGCTTCAGCGCGGCGAACTGGCTTGGTTGAGCCCCGCTGGTAAATGATGGCGCATTAAGAGCGCTATGATGCGGTAAGTAAGCGCTATGCGCAGCACTGCGAAGTCTTGCCTTTGCTAACCTGTGTTTTCCTTCCTTGTAGGTCGCGGTGTTCTTCAGCGCAAGTGGAATGTCCGGAGTGGTGCCAGCCGAGACGCGACCAGCCAGGTGAGCCTTTTGAGCAGTTCGTAATTTGTAAATATCTCTACAGCTTTCTTTAATGTTGCCTCTATCTTCCTCTTTCAGGTCGTTCTGTCAAGGGAGGCGTGCAGATTCGAGGAAGCTTTTCTCAGTAGCTGTGAGTGTTTAAAGATGAAGACTGCAGGTAAGATGCTGCTGCTAATGATGTTCCTTTTGTCTCCTTGCAGGTTCTGCTTCTCCGAGATTCGAGGGAATAGCTGGACACGGTGAGCGTCACGTTGCAAGCTGCAAAGTAACACAAAGCATGTTCTGCAGTCAGGGTGTGGTTTATATAGCCCAGGTAAAGTAGTACCAGGGAAAGTAGTTTCAGGCCTGCCACACCAAAACACTACACCGCATAGCTTGGTTCTTAGGAACCAAGCTATGTGGATGCCTCCATGTTGGCTGACAATACAATAAAGTAGTTCCCATGCACATTGTTGTTCATGGTTTATGAGCCTGGCGCCATAGGCGCCAGGACTGGCCCCATGAGGGCTATTGAAGAGGATGCCAGGCTCTAGAGGCCCGAGTCCTGACTCCACCTGGCCAATGGGTTTGCCAGAGGGGGTTTTGGGCGAGGGTCGTGACACCATGAGAAGCCAGAGAAGCTTGCCAGAGTTGCTGAGTACCAGGACTATCGCGGACCAAGTCTGTGCGTGTGGTCGCAGGAAAGTGCTGAACCAGCTTTCTCATCCCAGTACGACCAAACAGAGAAGCGAAACATACTAGGTGAGTGAGCACCTCAAAGAAACCAGAAGAGAGATAAGGGTCTGGGACCCACATGTTAAGAGGGCTGGAGAGTTATATGCACAAGAGAATGTCTGGCAGGATAGTGAACCAGGCTTGAGCAAGAGACATTATAAATATGAACACAGGGACTGGGACACAAAGGCTAAGAGGTTTGAAGAACCATATATGGAAGAGAATGCCTGGCAGTATAGTGAACCGGGCCTAAGAAAGACAATTTAAACCAGAGAAAGGGGTCTAGGACCAACATAAAGAGAAGAACAGGGGAACAGAGAGATATCTTTTATCAATGGTCAGAAGAAGACCAACCGATAAGAGAGACATTCTTTAATCTGAGACAAGAGAAGACCAGGGGAAGAGAGGGAGATCCTTTGGCAAACGTTGTGAGAAGACCTGAGGAGAAAAGGTATCTCCTCTGGCAAAATCCAGAGACAATTGCTGCTGTTAAAAGGGAGCATGGAAGAGACTTGTGGAAGGCAGACACTTTTCCCTTCTTGGTGGAACTGAAAAGAGTTGCCTGAGAAAGCCTAGGGAAGGGAGACTTTCCCCCATGTGTGGAACTCTAGGGAAAGGCCTAGTGACGGCCAGGGGAAGGAGGATATTCTCCCATCATTTGCAAACTACCTAAAACCATCCAGAAGGAGGGAGCCACCCTTCTGGAGTTAGGGAGAGATCTATTACATGATTCTTTCTTTTGAAGTGTAAAGAAACTGAAATAGGTTTGGGGACATAGGACAGTGGACTTTATACTTTTGACGAACTTTCTGAGATCATCCTTAGTTTTGTTTGAGTCAGGAAAACCCTCCCTCTTAGTTATAATGACGGGTAACGTTCTTCCTTATTTTTCTGTTAAATGAAGGTTTATGCCTACAAGCATGCGCAACATTACAGTCATCACTTCTCCTTGAGAGGGAGCCCTTTCTCATGAGGCCTGGGAGGGGAAGCTGCTACCCGATGGTTCCCCTGGGGGTGGTGTAATGCAGGAGGATCTCATGGGGAGGGACTCCCCTCCCCACCAGGAAGAAGGACGACCATCTAGGGCACTGCCCTTATGAGAACATCACATCTCCACATACACTAGCCTTTTCTTCTTCTGCTAACCTTTTTGTAGATAGTTTGCATATGTACTGTTATAAAGTAGACTACTTCGAGGTTCTGGAAAGTACTAAGATGAAGAAGAACATCAGGAACATAGTGTGAGGGGTCAGAAATTAGAGGGGGACACAAAGTTGTATTATTGTCATTATCAGACATCTTTTTTAAAATAAAAGGGTTGGATAAAGGCCTCTCTGTCCCTGTTGTGAAGATAGTTCCCTACCTATGAAACTAAAACTGAAGACCAGTCTGTGTCCAGGCATCAAACGTATACACTGGCCTTGTGTCCGAAACATACTAATCTGACCCTCACACTAGAAACAAACAACTAATGGTGCAAGGAAAAAAAGTGATCACAACTAAAGCAATTAAAGAAATTTCACAAATAATTCTTGGATCCAGAGGATGGTTCCCTTCCTCTGGATATTTAGGTGGGATGGGAAAAGTGTCTTTTTCAAACAACAGTTCCTTAAGGATGGCAAACGTGTTTCGTTTGAACAACAGTTCTCTATGGATGGCAAGTGTTTCCTTCAAACAGTTTCTTAAGGATGGGAAAGTGTTTACTTCGAACAACAAATCCTTAATGATGACAAAAAGGAGTCTCATTCAAACAACATTTCATTAAGAATCTTTATTCTCAATTCAGATAAGTTCCTATGCAAACTATATGTTCCAGCTTTGGACTGAGTTTCACAAACACAAAGTATCTTATTCAAATGAAAATAACTTGCATGGATCTCCTGGTATACACTCCTGCAAGGAATCCCCTTAGGGGGTCTTCATATACCTGGTGTACTCTCCTGCCAGGTATCTTTACCACATTGTCCCGTCTTTTCCACAATACATTGGGTGGAGGGCCTGGTATACCCCCCTGCCAGGAATTCCCCTCTGGGTTCTTGTAATTCCCCTTAGGTTTTCTCTGCCTGATGTGCTCCTTTCACCAGGATTTCTTTTCTGTTTCACTGTCCTTTAGTATACCACAGTTTCACTATGCTTTTACTTTATTTGCTTGAGGTCTTACTTGATCCAACGTTCCCCACATTGTCATCTGAAGCATGGGCACTTGTTCGAGTTCTTCCATGGTGCTTTATTTGGTTGGTATTCACATATTCTTGTTGCATTTATCTTCTTACATACCTGTTGGCACGCCCCGGGGTCCCCAATGCCTTTTGGTAGACTCACCGATATCTTTCAGCGTTCCCGACCCGAGGCACGTTGTGGCGGTGTAGCTTTCTCCCTGGGACGGAATATCTAACGCCAGCTCTAACACCAAGGAATTGTTTGTGATCCTTCAGGAGCTAGAATCCCCGACGCCCCCTCCAGACAAAGTACCTAAAGACAAACAATGGTACACCAGCATCTAGAACACCCTAGCCAACAAAATAACAACACTATAAATTTAAATTGCCAAAAAAATCCTCCCTGCCCCCACCGAACTGAAACTCATCAGCCCCAATAAAGACACACCCATTCCAGTACCATTCAAATTTACCAAAATATCCATACAGGAAACTGAGAAAGTTATCGCATCTCTGAAGTCATCTAAATGCAAGGGTGACAATTGCCTTCCCCAACTATGATATGATATGATATGGCATTTATAATGCGCCTATACACAAGTTTTCAAGGCGCGACGAGGCAAGGGAGGGGGAACAGAGGGAAGACAGACAGCGATCCTACTAGGCCAGGTGTCATTCAGATCGCGCAAGCGCATGGGACGGGGAGGGAGAAGTGCGGGGGACGCGGGAGAGGACAGTGCAGTACATGGGATAAGAAAATAAATAAACAATAAGTAAAAGTACGGCCAGCAGGTGGCAAGTGCAAGGGTACGTGCAGACATCAGGTGTCGAGTGCTGGTAGTGGGACTGTAGAGCTACATAAAACAGTCTCCAAGTGCGGGGGTTGCTAGGAGGGAAGTGCAGGAGTGTGACTGGAGGGGGAGGGGACCTGGGCCCGAGATCAGGGGATGGCCAGGTAACCAGTGCAGTTTGTGTCAGCCAGGAAGTCAGCAAGGGAGAGGAGGAGAAAAAGCAGAATCAAAGAGAAAGATTTTGAGGTGCTTCCGGAACCAAAGATGATTCTCCTCAAGTTTCAGGGAGGCAGGGAGGCTGTTCGAGAGGGAGGCCCAAGCCGAGGAAAGAGATCTACCACCAACTCGTTGCTTTGAGAAGCGACTGACCCTGCGGGAGTTTGAGGCAGATGAGCAAAGAGCTCAAGAAGGAAGGTATTTAGGAAGAGAGAGTTGAAGGTATTGAAGCCCCAGGCCCCAGAAGGCCCTTTGGACAATGCAGAGGGTTTTGAACTTAATCCTCGCAGCCACTGGGAGCCAGTGCAGAGATTTCAGTCCTGGAGAGATACGATCCCTGGGTTTGAGGCCAAGGACAAGTCTCGCGCTCCTGTTCTGGATAAATTGCAGAGGGCAGAGAGTAGAAGCAGGCAGATTTAGAACAAGGCTGTTGCAATAGTCAAGCCTAGAGAGAACCAGAGCTCTGGAGACAGTGAGCTTCTGGGGGAAGGAGAGGAAAGGAAGAATACCTCTGAGGAGGTGCAGCTGGTAGTGTGACTTCTTAGAGACGTCAGAGATATGAGGAGAGAAGAAGAGTGTAGAGTCTAAGATGGCCTCAAGGTTTTTAGCCTTGCAGGTGGGAACAGGAAGAGTGCCAAGAGAGGCCAGCCAGGGAGCTACAGGAAAGGAGGGAGCGGGTGTGCCGATCAGATGAATCTCAGCCTTACTGGCATTAAGGCAGAGATCATTGGCGCCACACCACTCCTGGGTAGCAGACAGACAGTCAGAGATGAGGGAAGTAGAGGAGGAGGCCGAGGGTAGCCTGAAGGTTAGCTGGGTGTCATCCACATAGCACTGAAAGTTGGGGCAGAGAGCAGCGATGCAGTGTGCCAGGTATTGGTTGAACAGCCAGGGAGAGAGATTAGACCCTGGGGGACACCACAGGTAGAGAAAAAGATAGCATAGAAGAAGGCCCCAAGTTGGACCTGGGAGGGTCGTCCGAGAGGAAAGAAGTCATCCACTAATCAAAGATGCTGCGAAAGATTTAGCGCCCTTCATCTCAAAGCTAATTAATGCCTCTTTCTCAACCAATACTGTCCCAAGCAACTTAAAAGAATCATGGGTTTTACCTCTCCTCAAGAAACAAACTCTAGACCCGTCCATCCCTACCAACTATAGGCCCATCACCACGGTACCCTTCCTTCTTAAGATAATAGACAGAGTAGCCTACTTACAAATTCAGAACTATCTTGAAGCTAGCCAGCTCTTGGGCTCCCGCCAATCTGGATTCAGACGTCAACACGGCACGGGAACGGCCTTAATTGATCTTAAGACACAAATTGACGAGCTCAACGACAAAGGAAACACCGCCATGCTGCTCCTCCTTGACCTGTCGGCAGCCTTCGACCTGGTGGACCATGCAGTTTTGTACAAACACCTAGCTTCAGCAGCCCACTTCTCGAGTGAAGCTATAGCCTGGGTCCAGTCATTTTTAGATAACAGAACAATGAGAGTTCTCTCCACATCGGCATCGGCGGATCCGATCCAGACAACATGCAGTGTACCACAAGGTTCTTGCGTCTCGCCAACAATGTATAACCTATTTACCAAGCCCTTATTTGACAAATTGAACAGGCTGGGCGACACCCAGATCCTCATTCCCATTTCGGGCAACTTTGTCTCTGATACGGCCTTGGTAAATGAGATATACCTCCTCATTCAGGCATGGATGGCTACACATTGCCTCTGCCTGAATGACGACAAAATGGGATCTTCATTCTTGGATCCACGGCCAACCTAAAAAAAACTTAACTCTAACTACCCTGCTTTCATTATTGATGGTAATATAATCCCAGTAGCTAAAGAAGTGAAAACCTTGACTCCACCTTAACCTTAAAGAAAGAGGTAAACTCCCTGGCATCATCCACCGCCTACACCTGCAAGCTTATTAGGGCATGTAGACCATTTCTAACACAAGCCAGCTGCATCATCCTAGCCAATGCCTCAATACTGTCAAAATTGGATTATTGTTATGCCCGATACATGGGAGCCAACAAATATATCACCGACAAAAGCCAAACGCTGCAAAATAATGCCATCAGAACAGCCCTCAACATACCTAATAGAGAGCATGTATCCAATATGAGAAGAGAACACCACTGGCTGAAAATAAGCGACCGAATCCTATTCAAAACAGTCTTGGTAACATTTAAGTGCCTCAATAACGCAGCCCCCCCCCAACCTGACGGAGAGAATAGTCAGAAGAACTTTGACTCGTCCCTCCAGAGCGGCCCACTCCTACTGCCTTCAGATACCTAGATTTAGGCTAAAAAAACAGGCAGAAACAGTTTGCCGGTAAAAGCTGCCCAGTCCTGGAATGCACTCCCTCTTCATCTCTGAATGGACCAGTCCTATTACAGGTTTAGGCGAAACACCCTCAACTGGCTACGTTCCAATTATGTATGATACTTATGACCAACCAATATGTACCCATGTACCAACCTCCAGAACTTTCTCTTGCATTTGATTGTACCGCTTGTATTTGCACTTGTACTTGCCTGCACCTTTGTAGCCTGCCTCTGCCTTACTGTATCCCTTCTATAATGTACCCCACTGTATTCTCCTTAATGTGTAACCAAGCTTTAAGTATCCTTTGTACCTTGTTGCGCCCAGTTACCTAAGGGTTCGGTGCGCCCTACAAATTAATAAACAAACGGCCTCCTTCATGCTGCAGACCTTCCTTCTGCATGCCCAGCAGCTCTGCACTTCCTCGCCGGCTTCTCTCCGTGACCGGGATTAAAGGCTACTGCATCCTGGTGTGACCATATCTCTGGTGGCCCTGTTGCTGGTCCTGGAGGTCTGATGGTGCATCTTTCCTGGCCCTGCACCACACCGGTAAGCAACCTTCACAGTGGCGAGCTGCTTCCTATGGAAGCCTCCGATCGCGACCTCTGCTAGCAAGGTCCTTCTCCGTACTGTTGCCTCTGCCTTCCTCTCCGGCTCTCGAGGGCGGATACCATCTTTAAATGTCCTGCACACTTGCGATCCATAAAGACCAGTCTGTGCATTCAACCTGGTGTTTCTTTTGATCTGCATCGGCTCATTCGTCCTCGTCCCAGTACGTCAGGCTTTATGGGAGTTCAAGTCCATAGAGAGTGTCTTGGATTTCTGAAATCATGTTGACCAAAACATTTGTTTATGAAAACATTAGAAACAGGAAATGTTAGGTGTGTTTTATGTGTTTGTGAGGTATGAATGGACTTTTGTTTAGAGTGATTTGCAGGAAGGGGTTTCTGGGATTTTTATGGCGACAACAAGCCATCAAGAATTTAGGAATTATGGAGCCTTCTTCTCTAGGAAGGGAAGAATACTGCGTCTCTCCTGATGGGGTCACTACCTTCCCCTGACAGCTGTCTCCTCCTACATGATCCTCCCTCATGGTACCACCCCCAGGGTCAGGATCAGGTAGCGGCTGCCATCACCTGGCCACATGGGAGGAGATCGCTGGCGGAGAATCAGTGATGACTCCAGAGCAGTCATCACAATAGGTAATTGTAGTACTGGGACGAGTTAGCCTCGCGGAGCAATGAAGATGAAATATGTGAAAGAGACTAATGACTCATACAATGGGAACAGACAATGCTGGCCACATTGTATAAAACTGACAATGGACTAAGCACTGAGTCTCAGGCAGCCATTTAAGACGGCAAGTGTGCTTCACACCGAACGCGGGAGATACAAATCTACTTTGCTTATCCGGAGAGGGAGAACTCCAAGGACGCTGGCAGTCCTCTGCACCAGATGATCGGGAGGTCTGCAGGAACAGATTGGTGCCCAGCAGCATCGAGAAAAGGAGGAAGTAAAGCAGAAGGCAGCCGAGAATGCCATCGCACAGACAGAGGGAAGGCAAGACGCTAGAGAAGCCAAACGGAACGCCCTCCATCCCAGGAAGCCCCAGTGACGTGTCGAAGCCCTCAACAAGGCAAAGTACGGCACAGGAGACCTGGTGGAGATGCAGGGCAGCTTTCCCAGAGGGTGCATGCAGTTGTCCCTAGGCCCCTTTGCAATCATAATGCTTGGGTGGCATGGAAGGGGCAGAAAGCGTACAAACCTTCTCCTCCTAATTTCAAGAGTGAAACTAAGCCCGTTGATCAACGGGGAAGAGTCGAGGAAACCATATACTTTAAAGAGAACTTGAGAGAGAGAGTCCCTCACAACAGTGGTGGGGATAAACCCACTGAGAGAGAAACCAAGGTCTGAGACCCAAACCAAGAGCGAGATAAGAGTCCTATTCCTTGGGGCAGTACTTGGCAGAGAGGTTAACTAAGATGGCCAATCCAAAGAAGAGAAACGAGGGTCGAGGACCCAAACCAAGTGAGTGATACGGGTCATCTTCCTCGTGGCAGTACTTGGCAGGGAAGTAAAACAAGTGGGCCCAATCAAAGAAGAAGAGAAGCCAGTGTTGCAGACTCTCCGCACAACCGAGTTGGGTGTTAGAGAGTGTTTCATAATTACCAGGAGAAGGGAGTAATTCTCCTGGTAACACAGACCAGGAGGAAGGTCCAACAAGCCTGGGAAAGGGAGTTCTCCCCCTGGCTAATTTGAGACTGAGACTGAACGCCAGGAGAAGGGAGGCCTTGTCCTGGCCCACCAGGGAAACATTGTGTGGAACCTTGACCATAACACAGGAGAAGTTAGGCATTCTCCTAAAACCATAACAGTATTGCTTTATTCTTTAGTTTATTAAGTTTATTAAGGGACAGAAGTAAGGTTTTCTTGACACAGGATGATGGACATTTTTATTTTAACATACATCCTGACAGTCACCTTAGATCTTTAGTTGAGGCAGGGAAACCCCTCTCAGGAACAAGGAAAGATAGGTTTTCTTTTACTTTATTTTTTAATAAAAGTCTTTAGCCCCAAACATGCCACCTTTGTGTCAGAATCCTTCTTCTACACCCTTACTGTAGATACGTGATAGTTGACCAGGCCATTCAGGTCGAATGAGGCCTTCTTCAGTGGGGAAAGGATTTGTCCTGTTTTCAGTGAATCTGGGAAGGTACATTGTGTAGTGATGCATTGATAACATTGAGAAGTGGTGTGAGTGCTTGTCTGTGATGACCTTCACAATGGAGGAGCAGAGCATGTCGACTTTGTAGCTGGTGGTTTTGAGGGCTGCAAAAGTGTTGGTTAGTTCTTATGGAGTATTGTCCTGAAACCTTCTGCTGATCCACTACTCGCCTCTAACTTCCGTCTTATCTCACTTCTCCCTTTCCTCTCTAACCTTCTCGAACGCCTCGCCTACTCTCAGCTCTCTGCCTTTGTCACTAATCTCTCTATCCTTCCCCCTTCTCAATCTGGCTTCCGTCCTAAACACTCTCCTGAAACAGCCCTCACGTACATCCTTATCTCCCTCCTCTCCGCTTGACACTCTAAGCAATCCTCTGTCCTTATTCTTCTAGACCTCTCTGCTGCCTTAGACACTATCGATCACCCCCTTCTTCTCAACACTCTCTCCTCCTTCGGATTTAAAGGCTCTGTACTCACCTGGCTGTCCTCTTACCTATCCTCACGCTCTTTTAATGTTTCCAGGGCAGGCCGCACCTCTCCTACCCAGCCTCTGGAATATGGAGTACCCCAAGGCTCGGTGCTTGGCCCTTTCCTATCCTCACTCTACACCTCCCTTCTTGCCCCTGTTATCTCCTCATTTGGCATCTCTCACCATGTCTATGCTGACGACACACAGCTCTTTCTATCCTTCTCTTCCTTCTCTCCCGATCTCCACCTGAAACTCTCTTCCTGTCTTACTGCCATTAAAAACTGGATGTCGACTGGCCACCAGGGGGCGCACGAATGAGCCCAGCCTTCGTGTGAGCTCCCGCGCCTCTGGTCCCTGAGATGCGTTGAGCCCCAGTCTCATGACACCCCCACAGACTTGAATCGAGGTGTTGACTCATAAAGGCCCCCCCGACATCCAGGAAAAATCCCGGAGGAAATCGGACACGAGAAACTGGATATACTGCCGTCTAAAGAAGCCCGCCTTTCAGTGCCCGCAAACCGAAAGTACAACTCCGGCTGACGGCCGCTGCCGCCCTGCGGTTCTCCGCGCGAGACCCGGAGGCGCAGGCAGCCGGGCTCCGCGGCGCCTGCCCAGGCCTTCAACCCATCGCCCACCTGACGGCGCGGGCCCTGCTGGGGGTGCGCAGCGCCCGTGGGAGGGAATCGCGGACCGCATCGAACAGCGGAGATCCCCAGGTGAGGAACCTCTCTGCATACTCGCGGAGTTATACGCGGCTTCGGCCGGCGCTCCTTCACGGGTGCCCGCGGCCCGTCTGATCGCGGCCCCTACGGCTGGGGACCTCCAGCGGAGGTGCTCTGGCTTCCCCTGGACCCTGAATCAGGGAGCCCGCAAACGGGCCGACGCCACTCGAGGCCCCCATCTGCCATCATACGCCAGGCCCCTCGGCCCCAAAACCCACTGGCGTCTTCATTGGCGACGTGCTCTGGGTGCTCCTGTGGGAGAGGGGAGCCTCTCCTTCTGTGGGGCTTGACTCCTGATACCAGACTGCACTCCACATTCCCACCAGGCAACGGACACTCGGAGGTGGGGCCTAGTCCCTCAGCCCCACACGCGACCTGATCCCTGATCATCAAGGAACTCAGGGAATCTTCACACCAACCTCCTATGCAACCCCTATACCGATATAGTGGGGACACGTGCTCCCCCCTTGTGGAACGCGCTCTGGGATTCTTGGTGCTCCCGACTGATGGCGACAACTCCAGGAATGATGAACTAAATCGGCCGCCACCGATCCTCCCTCCCACAGACCATAATTTCGGGAGTGCTATCCAAAGAACTCGTCACACGGCCCCACGGAACATTCACCGCAAACCCCAATGTCTGCACGTTGACTTGCATGCAGTGTCAAAAATAGGGGACGGCCCTGAGCCTGCAGTCCTGCGCATCTTCAAAGAGGGTAGAGCCCCTTACTCAGGGACATGTGCCTCCTCTGATCCGGGTCTCATCGTATGGACCCACATCACAAACTGGCCAGATTCGCCTACGACCCGACTCCTCCGTTCAGCACACCTACAGCAGCCATGTCCAGAGACACATCAGAGGCAGGTGCTGCCGCCACCAAAGGAGACATCACCACATTATTAAATGAGATAAAAAACATGGGGGCCAACCTTGGCGGTAAAATCGATAAAATTACCCAGAGAATGGACAGATTTGAAGAACGGCTGGAAAGTGTGGAGAATAACCAGGCCTCAATTGACACCCTTGAAACTCAGATGGACATAAGGATTCGTAACATTGAAAAAAGGGAGGTTGAGGCGCGGCTCAAGATGGATGACTTAGAAAACAGGGAGAGGAGGAATAACCTCTGCTTTTTTGGTATTCCAGAACGCGAAGGTGAAACTGAAAAGGGCCTCAAAGACACCATCCACGACATCATAAAAATACTAACCGCTGATGAAGAAATTGATGACCCTAAGACAGAACGCATACATAGAGCTGGCGGGCCGCCTGGCGGTCCACGCTCTGTCCTGGCCAAATTCCATCGATACCAGGACAAAACCAGAATTCTCGAGAAGGCCAGGTCCGGAGGCCCACTCACAATGGGAGGCGCCCAGATCACAATTTTTCAGGACTTATCCTCACTAACATTAGCGCTCAGAAGCCTCTGCAGCCCCCTGACGAAATGGCTTAAAGACCAGGGCACACAGTATAGATGGGGATACCCTTTCTCGCTCACCTTTGAGCATGGGAGCAGAAGAATACTCCTCTGCTCTGAGGATGAAATCAAAGACTGCTTTGCTGACCTCCTTGGCACGGGCCCGAGGGGCAATAAAGGTGGCGACAATGAGGTGCCGAGATCACAGTGGGAACTCCAGGGCCCCAGGCGGAAGAGAGTAAAGGGATCGAGAAAATACAGACGTCCCAACAACACTCCTGACAATGAATAGTGAAGAGGAATTCCGTGCGATTCGACCTAACTATGGCCTCAGCTGAAACACGGGGCACCGACTCCCGCAAAGGTGGCGAGCCAGCAAGATCCGTTGCGTGGGTGTCACCGCAGGCGGGGCACCCCTCTGGACCGAGAGGTGACGTGAACTCTTGCGGGACGACCCAGGGAACACACGTAACGTTGAACTTTTGCATGTCTGTTGTTACTACTGTTGAAATTGTACAATGTTTGGGGGGGGGAATGGGATAGGGGCTCACCCTTAAATTGAGATGGTATATCTGACTGGGACCGTGAGGCAACAGTCCCCACTGATGGTCCGCCAACAGACTGCACATTGTCATCCAGTCCGTTCCGGACGTGGTCAATAGCTGCCCATGCAGCACCTCCAGTTCCCAAGCTCACACGAGCACCACCAGCTATGGCGGAACAGGGGGAAAGGGGAGAGGGGTAACGGACACTTGGGAAACATACAGACATTACTGGGTTAATTTCAATACACCACAGTCAAGGTGGCACTAGGAACTTGCATGTCTCTCTGGCCGCTGGGGGTGAATGATCCCCGAACACGAGCCGCCGATGGCATCACCTAATAAGTCTAAGGGCAAGGGTCTCCTCAGAATTGGGACCGTCAATGTGAAGCGATTGAACTCGCCTACTAAGAGATCGTTGGTGCATAGAGAATTCCGCAGATCTGACATAGACATACTCCTCCTCCAGGAGACGAAATTTGCAAGAGGGGAGGAGCGGAGAGTTCTGGGGAAGCGGGGAGGCATGGAATTCTGGGGCTCTGGCCCGCTCAGGAAAGGAGGGGTCGGAATCCTCATCACGGAGTTAATTGGGTTCGAATTGGAAAAGACCTTGTCGGATGTGAGTGGTCGAGCCCTCCTGATAGTGGGGAAAATTGCAAAAGTCCAGGTCACAATTGCCACAATATACTCGCCCAATAGCGGACAGGCCGCATTCCTTAGGAAAACAATCCCTAAAATAGTACTAGAAGCTGCAGGTCACCTCATCCTGGGAGGCGACTTTAACCAGTGGGTCGACCCATCCGTGGACTGGAGACTAGGCAAGCCGGACACGAGGACTCGGCATAGAGGGGACCGTACAGAACTCGCTATCATGATGGAGCTATACGAGCTACAGGACGTGTGGAGAACTCTGCACCCTGACGAGAGTGGCTTCACCTTCTATTCGAACCCCCATGGTACATTCACACGTATAGATTATATATTCCTATTACTTGACCTCATAGTCCACAAATTACTCTGGAATCGTCCCAATAACATGGTCAGACCATGACATGGTTCTAGCGGATGTCGACTGGACCAACCCACCTGCCGCTGGGGGATCTTGGCGCTGCAACGAGTCCCTCTGGACTGATGTGGTGTTTAAAAATGAAATGGAGACCGAGATCGAAGAATATTTTAGGGTGAACAATAATGGGGAGGTCTCCAAACAAGTGATCTGGGAAGCTGGGAAGGCTACTTGGAGAGGCATACTGATACGCGAGGGCTCCTCTAAAAAAAGGGAACGCAAGATTGTAGAAAACAAACTACGTAAGGAAATGCACCAACTGGAGGCGGAAGTAAGAGATAATGCAGAGGTGGACCCCACTAAAATAGATGCAGCTCACCGTAAAAGAGAGGAACTACGGCTTTTGGAACATGGCCAGGTAGTGCGCAAACTACAATTCCTTAGGCAGACATACTATGAGAAGGGGGACAAAGCTGACGCACTACTAGCTGCCAGGCTAAGGGAACGGAGGGCGGAACGTAAGGTGAAAGAGATAATAGAGTCCACCAATCCCAAGGTGCACCCTCCCCACTCAATACCTGAGTGCTTTGCCAACTTTTATGAAAACCTGTACACCTCTGAACTGACCTCTGCCCAGTCTGCCATATCCTCCTATTGGTCCTCAGTTACCATGCCCACAATAACATACACAGAGGCCGAGCTCCTTGATACTCCAATAGCTGAACACAAGATCCGTGACGCAATCAAACGGCTAACACTAGGGAAATCGGTTATACGGCCGGCTTCTACAAGACCTTTAGTGAACAACTGTCGCCCTTCCTCACAGAACTCTTTAATGAGATAGTGGACTCTGGGGTCGCCACAGACTCTTTCAAGAGAGCGCTCATAACAGTAATCCCTAAGGAGGGGAGAGACCCCAAACTATGTGGGTCGTACCGCCCCATCTCCCCCCTCAATCTCGACGCCGAGATCTATGCCAGGGTATTGGCAGCGAGACTGGAAACCTTAATGCCTAAATGAATCCACCCCGATCAGGTTGGGTTTATTCTCGGGAGGCAGGGTGCCGAAACCATGCGTAAAACTCTACACCTCATCCATGCAGCACACACTCTACCAGACGATCCGGTCCTCCTATCAATCGACACAGAAAAAGCCTTTGATAGGGTGGAATGGACTTCCTGGGAGCAGTCCTCCAGAAAGTAGGGATAGGCCCCAAACTCCGCGATGGGATACGAGCAATATACGCCTCTCCCAAAGCATCGATATTTGTGAACGGGGAATATTCTAGGTGGTTCGAATTACAGCGAGGGACCAAGACAGGGATGCCCCCTCTCCGCGATCCTGTTTGCACTCTCCCTTGAACCACTGGCGCAAAGAATTAGAGACGACCCCCAAATAGAGGGAATACGGCTGGGAGGGGTGGAATATAAGGCAGGGTTGTACGCAGATGATATCCTTCTACACATAACTAACCCTACAAACTCTATTCCCCATGCCATAACCCTAATAGATGAATATGGCCAGTGCTCCGGCTTTAAAGTAAACAAATCAAAGTCCATACTCTTCCCCCTCCAAGGCACCCCTGAAGAGAATGATGCCAAGTTCCTCTCGTTAGGGCTCAATGTGGAACACACAACATTGCAATACCTGGGTATACAGATCACCAGAACCCTGAGCGACCTCTATGAGGCTAATTTCCCCCCGCTTCTCCGGCAATTTGAGATAGATCACAAGAAATGGAGCAAATTGACGATTTCCTGGCTGGGGCGTATTAACGCCGTCAAGATGGTGTGCCTCCCCCGCTTTCTTTATCCTTTCCAGATGCTACCAATTGAGATGCCCAAAAAATTCTTCATAGACGCCCGAAAGATCATGATGCGATTCATCTGGCAGGGAAAGAAGCCGAAAATTGCATATGATACACTAATACTCCCCAAAGACAAGGGAGCCGTAGGCCTTCCCGATCTGAGGACTTACTACAAAGCCGCCCAGTTGCGCGTCCTAATCCCACACCTTAGGGACCACAAACACCTCCAATGGGTACAGATGGACAATCATTACCTGTCCCCCGCCACAGTAGCAGAATGGCTATGGTCACCATACCAATGGGTGCAAAGGAAAATTAAATACCATCCCATACTGACCACCATATGGAACATATGACGCACTGGGAAAGAGATGCGCGAAGTCCCTACCTGGCCATCCCCGCTCAGTCACTCGTGGTCTCCTGGTATAAACGACCATATCCCGAATGTGGAGCGGTTCCAGTCATGGTACGAGGCGGGCCTGGAAAGGGTAGGGCAACTCCAAAGAAAGGACTCGTTCATCACAGTACCGGATCTGACAACGGCATTAGGGTTAGGCAATCTATCGACATTCCACTTTATCCAATTAAAAGGGGTGCTAACGAAATCTGAATGGAGAGGAAAATTGAGAAGAGACCTTACCGCTTTTGAGAGACTTTTAGACTCCAGATCAGAAATTAAAGGCCTTATATCTGTAATGTATCAGACGCTACTAGCAACGGAAGGTGGAACCACAGATTCCCTTAGGGCCAGATGGATGAAAGACCTTGGCGAAGAGATACTCCCGAGCAATGGGACTTAATGTGTAGAGCTGCACCTAAATCCTCCATATCCAACCAATATAAACTCCATGCAATAAAGCTCCTACAAAGGTGGCATTATGATCCTCTCAGACTTCCTAAAATGTCCAAGTGCCTGAGATGCTGGAGGAATTGTGGCGAAACTTCCAACTACTGGCACGTGTGGTGGAGCTGCCCACATATCAAAGTGTTTTGGACCGAGGTCCTGGGATGGATTAAGGAGGTAGATAAGATCCAAAGGGAACTTGACCCATGCCTTGTACTGTTTGGCCTCGAAAAGGACGAAGAGGACTGGTTCCGGGTGAAAGGCCTGGCCCCCCAACTATTGTTGGCGGCGAGAGCCCTGATAGCGATCAAATGGAAATCTCCTTTAGTCCCACGAAAGACCGAATGGATTAAGCTGGCCACGAACATTTATGTGATGGAAACAATCACTGCCTCCCTGCATAATAAAGCAGC
This sequence comes from Ambystoma mexicanum, assembly GCF_040938575.1. Taxonomy (NCBI): domain Eukaryota; kingdom Metazoa; phylum Chordata; class Amphibia; order Caudata; family Ambystomatidae; genus Ambystoma; species Ambystoma mexicanum. The sequence continues at coordinate 1,478,167,232 of NC_090932.1, read as the reverse complement.
CAAATGTGAAACCTTATGGATGGACTTCAAGAGTAAATATATTACACCTACCCCCGACTCCCAGTTAGAGGAACCCTCAAAGGCTTGACCTTATGATGCAAAACTTAAAGAACACTACAAGGGGTGAAAGACTAATTTCCAGCGACCATGGTGCTGCCAGATGTTGCACTGTGTCAATTGTGCGTTCCTAGTACTTGCGTTAAACGATTATATATATGATGTACACTAACCCAAGTGGGGAAGGGGGGTGGGAGTGGGTTGAGGCGAACAGTGGAAGTGACACATCCAGAAACACGGGACTGTCACAAAACTAAGTGATTCCAATAACATGTTCTACTCTGCCTTGATTTGACTGACATGTACCTCTGGAAGATGTATAATTTTCTTTGCTTACTGTTTGCCTCCTGGCTTTCTCTTTTTTTTTTTCCTGTTCTCTTCCTTTTTATTCTTTCTCCGTTGTTTTTGTAAAACCAATAAAGCAAAATTAAAAAAAAAAAAAACTGGATGTCTTCTCGTTTTCTTTCTCTCAACATTGATAAAACCGAAGTACTTTTCTTCCCCTCCAACTCCCTTCTCCCTCCCTCTCCTCCTCCTTTCATCCATTTTCCTCCATCCAATCTTCCTTTCTCCACCCACACTCGCAATTTAGGCATTCACTTTGACTCCTCTCTCACATTTACCCATCATATCTCGCTCACCCCTTGTGCCTGTCGCTACCACCTCTTCAATATCCGCAAAGTCCACCCCTCTCTTAATTTCCATGCTACTAAACTCTTAATCTCCTCCCTCATCTTCTCTCGCCTCTTTTACTGCTCCTCCTTACTCTTGGTCTACCTGTTTCTCATCTTGTCCCCCTCAAATCTGTCTACCATTCTGCCATCCACACCCTCTGTCTCCTTACCTCCCGTGACTCCATCTCTGCTTCCCTTTCCTCCCTTGGCTGGCTTCCCTTTCACTCCCAACTTAAATTTAATTTTCCCTGTTTTCTCTGCTTAGTCTTCAAATCTCTCCATGGTCTAGCTCCTCCTTATCTCTCTTCCCTTCTCTCTTTCTACACTCCCTCTCGCTTCCTTCGCTCTGCTGACCACTTCCTTCTCACTGTCCCACCTTCCCCTTGTGCCTCCTCCCGTTTACGCTCCTTCCAACTCCTAGCCCCCCTGCACTGGAACTCCCTACCTCTCTCAATCTGCTCTACTCCTTCCTTTTCCTCATTCCGCTCATCCCTTAAATCTCTCCTTCTCCATTCCCCTCCTTGAAACCCCTCCCCCATCTCCCTCACCTCCCCCACCCTCCCCTTGATCACCTCCCTCACTTCCCCCTCCTCCCCATTCTCTCCCATTTATCCCTTCCGCTTTCCTCCCCCTCCTCCCACCTTTCCCCCCTCCTCCTCCCAGTCCTACTGCACTACTCTCCTTCTTCCCTTCTGTCTAATTGCTCTACATACTGTTTTGTTGGTCTGATTCAAATTGTAATTTGCTTCTTCTGTTACTGTTAATTGTTAATGTTATATGTATTCTGTTATAATGTGCAGTGCTTTGGTGTAAAGCGCTATATAAACTTAATAAATACAAAAAATATAATTCAACCCATCTTGATATGTTGTAGGCTGCTATGGGTGGGGATGCATGTTGTGTGTATGGAGCTGTCAATTTGTTGCCTTATCCTGTCCATCTTGCCTTTTGAAAAAGTTGTTGATGTTGCATCTGTCAGTGGATTGCAGTATTGCAGTGTATGGCAGGGGGTTGAACCAGTGCTTCTTGGTATCGAAGAATGCCCTTCTCTTGTCGAATGCTTCCTTGATGGTTGTGATGTAGTACTTTGCTTTAGCTGTAATATGTTTCTTGCATGCTGTATGGAAGGTTCTCAGAGTGTTAACTTCTTCTAGTTGGCGGGAAAATCCCCAGGATTTTTCTTGTTTGAGTATGGCATTCTCGCAGTGGATGAGATCCTGTGTGTACCAAGGTGTGGAGGCTTATGTTGAGTCAGTTTCAGTGGTGCATCGATGCTGGTGGTTTCATTTAGGATGTGGCTGAGTGCCCTGAGCTGCACGTTGACGTTCTCACAGTGGTCGGAAGTGAAGGCCAAGGTGAGGAGGTTTCCTTCCAGTGCATCCATGGGAGGTCCTTGAAAGAGTGGTGGTGTGTCTTCGTTCACTTGGATAGGCCCCAGTGATAAACAGGTGGGTGGTGGAACAGGACGGGTATGGATACATTCTCTGTCCAGTCCAAAGGTAGGGCTTAGGGTATACAATAGCTGGCGAGGTTAGGATGCCAGTTCCAGTATGTTGTCTTTGGTATGTATTGGTTTTCTTGGTGGCATGTCTCCCGGGCAGGTTGAGGTTTCTGTTTCTGAGGAAGATATTAGTTGTGTTGTTGACAGATGGTCTGTGTTTTCATCAAAATGTTTGGGAGTGGGTGTGGATGGGTTGTTTGCCTGTGTGAGTGAAGGTGGTGATTGAGATTCACATGCTTCTTGCTGACCTCAGATGCATAGAGCAGGGGTTTCAGCCTTAGCAGGACCCTCAGGATTTACCCACATTTTTTGTCCGCTGTTCACTTCTGGACACCCATGTGAGAGATTCCCTGGGGTCTAAGAGTGACGAAAGACAAGAAAGGAGTTCCACAGGCAAAAAGAACACCAACATATTAGCAGTGTTTAACAGCTAGGCATGGCAGAGCTTATGTGAACTATATCCACTTGCACCTGCTGACCTATAGTAAGAAAAGAGGCTGGGATGCAGCTTAAGAAGGGAATGAAAGGGGTGAGGCAGCCAAAAAGAGCCCCAAAAGATTAGCAGTGTTTGGCAGGTGGATGGGCAAAGGTCACCTGACCTAAATTCACTTGTATGAGCTACCCAACTGCAAAAAAGAGGACTAGAGGAGAGGCAGCTAAGAGGGAAAGAAAGGTGGGCTGACAAAAACAGCACTAAAAAGAGCACCAAAGTATTACCAGTAATTATCAGGTGGGCGCCAGACTTCAAGTGACTCAGATCCACTTGCAAAAGCTGACCAACTGGATATTGCTGAATAGCCATAGTTAACCAAAGCGTAGGGACTCTAAAACAAAATCCAAAGTTGCGTGGGTGCACTACGGCTTGTGTGCAACATTTTACTGTTCACTTTATTTGTCAAAAGGCTGCTTCCATTTTCTAATGTCATGGTCCAGTCTGTTGATGAATAGTCATCTGATATTTGTGAGATCCCACAACATTTAATGATGCTCATTGTACAGAAATTGATCTAAAAGTAATTCCTTAACAATGGAGATTGGAAACTTTGATACTTAGTAAAACAACACTACAAGTTACCCAAAAATGAGTGTACAAAATTGGTCAGCATAAATTCTTATAGCGCACAGTAGTATACACATGAACTGAAGTGTCTTAGTATTGATAGATGGGATTTTTATTACCCATGTTATTGTGAGTCATTTTAGCAACCTTGGAAGGATAAAACGCTTGTAAAGCCTCCTGGAATTCTACCCTGTGACCCTTTGGTTCCACAGAGATCTATTAAACTTGATCCCTAACCCATTAAGCTAACATGTCAATTTCTTACTATACAGACTTATTGTGTGATAGTGTTTCTATACAGAGTATCTTATATGGTAGTGTTTTAATATTTTTTCTATTTTATTTGTAGAATGCCAGACCAGGATTTCAGTGTCAGAGATGTAAAGCTTTTAGTGGGTAAGTTATTTTAAATCTCTTAAATTGATATTGAATACAGTTAAAACATACAAATACCAAAAAGAGTAAGTCAGAGGAACAAAAAGATGTTTGTTTAAAATTGGTTACTAGCTATAACAATCATTGACAAAGCCAATAGCTTTGGTTTTTGTATTTGTTCATTGCATTATATTTTTTAGCACGGGTGAAGGAATGTGAAATGACAGCGTAAGGGGGAGGAATGACAGCGTAAAGGGGCGAGGACTATTCTCCTGTCAGTCAGTGTGTCTACGCTATTAGCGCAAAAATAAGAGGCAACGGGCTTAGACTCCCGCCCGTCGTCTCTAATTTTTTCATGCTGTGTTGTGTTCAGCCTCTTCTGTGTGCCTCCAGGTGCTCGGTTCACTGCAGACAGAACTCAATTGCTCTGCCTCTACCTGCCGTGAACAGAGAAACTGGAGGAAAACAGGCGAGATTGAGCACATAAACACATCACTGCACGCTGATGCAGAAGCAAGCACGTGATACGAAACCTTACTCCGGATTGGCCAAATTCATTTAAGATCCACAATCATTGGTTTATTGGGTGGAATGCTCCAAATCCAAAAGGGGGTAATCTACAAATGTTGTAAATACCAAGGTAAAGATGCAAACAGTGTAACAAATCATTTGCCTAATACAAAGTCCACCACACTAAAGATTACAGCTTAACCCTACATCACTACTTCACAACTCTCACTATAAATGTTACAGTAGGCAATGTACATTAGTCTCTAGTTAGTGAGTCTTGTGAACATGTACTTTAGTGTGAATTAAGATGTAATATGCAGTGAAATGTACTTTGTTTTCCCTAGGAAAATGCATAATTTTGACTAAGTGTACCTTGATATTGACATTCCTATTGTTTTTAGTTTTCGATTTTTTTTTTTTATGGTAGTAACCTGAATTCTTTTTTTTTTTTTTTAAGTTGTTTCCACTGATGTATATATTTGTATTTATTTCATTATAAAGTGCTTTTACTAAAGTGCTGCACAAAATATGGATGCTACACTGTTATGGAAATTACAACAATAGATCTACGTAGATCGACATTACAACGCAGAAGCGATCAGATGAGCTTTGAGACAAAAATGGAGTAAGGAAAGCGTAGGGGAGGATCTGATAGTAAGAGGTAGAGCCTTCCAATGTTTGGGCGCGAGAAGAGAAAAAATAGTGGAAACAGGATTGCGTGCAGGCATGTTTGGGAACTGTCTGAATAAAATGAATTTGTGAGCACATGTATCTAACATTAATGGGAACAAGGGAGGGCGAACAGGAGAGAGCCAGTCTATGAATACATTTAAAGAGAATTGAAAGAAAATGAAAGAGAAGACCGGAATAGAAGTGCAGGGAGGGAGATAGAAAAGAGTATGAAAAACAGAGTTCAACATTAAATGCAGAAGAGTAATTTGATAGGCTGGAAGTTCAATTAACAGAGCAGGAATCAAGTCAAGAAAAGACAAGTGTACTGATGAGTAATTTGGTAGGATGAAAAGACATAAAAGGCAGAGCTTTATGGGTGTTATAGGGTTGGAAACGAGATGAGCGAGAAATATTAGATATGTGAAGTGAGAAAGAAAGGGGAGTCAAAGCTGACTCAAAGATTGCTTGCAGACAGTGAAAAGGGGATAGGAAAGGGAGGAAAGGACATAGTAGAGGGGAAGAGGAGCTGCAGTACTTAAAGTAGAAAAAATAGAATCTCAGTTTGTGGCATTAAGACAAAATGAGAGTGTATCCATAATTGGATAGCCAGCAGACCAAGGGTAAGAGTAGCATGAAGGGAGTTAGAAAAGGAAGAAAGCGGCAGAGATATGGGAACCTTCAGCATAGAAATGGAAGGACAGCCCAAAAAGAAGTAATGATGGAAGCAAGAGGAGACGTGCATAGAGAAAAGAGAAGAGAAAAAAAGAGCAGCTCCCTGTGTTAAACCTTGATATAAGGGAAAGGTAGAGGATTGTTTACCAGACCAAGGAATAGAGAATAATCATTCAGATAGATATGAATGAAACCATTATAAAACAGCCAGAAAACACCAGTGAACAAAGATAGCAAAGAGAGTAGGGTGATCAGCCGCATCAAAAGTAGCAAAGATGAGAAGAATCAAGATATAATAATGCTTTGAATGATGAGTGGAAGAAAGTGAGTTAAATGACAGAGCAGTTTCAGTGGAATGATGAAGAAGAAACCCAGATTGATGTGGAGAAAGGAGAAAGAAGAGTTATGATCAAGATAGAATGAAACTTGGATATAGAGAACATGTTCAAGTATTTTAGAGAGAAAGGGGGATGAGTGAGATTGGATATTAGTTTGCAATGAGAGATGGATCAAGAGAATTTTGTGAGGTGGGGAAGTATTACAGCAAGCTTAAAGTAAAGTCAGGGGGGGAAATGGTGGTAAACTGGGAAGCATTGAAAAGAGGAGTCTAGAAGGGAACATATGGAATAAGCATATGTGACAGGATCAAGTAGTGAGGTAATAGGGTGAGTGTGAGATAGGTAGCATGCAACTTTTAATTCTGAGAGAGGAGGAAAGGCAGATGAAGAAGAAACCGATGAAAACAGAGAAACCATTGTCTGCCTAGAGGCATATGAAGATATGCGAGCAGAGAACAGCGTAGAGAACGTATTAGTAAACACATTAGCAAAATCAGAAGAAGACCGGGAAGAAGGGCATATGCGGTCAAGTGGGTGAGGATATAGATTACGATTCAGGAGCTGAAACAACCTATGATGATGAAGGGGATGGGATAGAATAATATCAGAAATAATATGGTTATTTTAGCAGCAGGCAGATGAAAGATTTAGGAACAATTTAAGCAGGAGGGAAGCTTGATATCGGTGGGTAAATGGGACTTTGCTTTCCCCTCGTCTTTTGGAATGCCAGAGAGAGAGGTGAAGAGATAGGTGATCAGGATCTACCCAATGTATTTGTTTGAGCAATCTGAAGATACATTACTGATAAATATTTTCAACACGCTGAACATGACATACCGTCTATTTTTCTCCCGTGCTTTTCCTGAGATCAGATGTGCCGATATAGCATATTGCTCATAAATGTGGATGTATGAGTCATAAAAGGAAATACAAAAAGTTGAAATAGGAAATGTAAAAAAAATTATCTGTTATTGTTATATGATGATAATTTATGCAGCGCCTATACACAATGTGTTTCAAAGCGCTTCAAGACAAGGGAGGGAACAAGGGAAAATACAATGACATTCTTACAGGCCATGAACAGTAAGGATGTGAAATTAACTATCGTACTTGGCCTGACGACATTTCAGATAGTGCAAGAGCTAAGACATAGATAAGGAAGGGAGGGGGAGAGTGGGAAGGCAATGGAAACAGACAGGCGACTACCGTACTAGGCCTGA